>NC_081146.1:23060394-23390967 GCF_958295425.1 Solea solea
CTCTTTTCATCCTAAACTGAGGGTCTGTGTCGCGTCAGTGTGGTGCTCTACATCCCATATTCAATTCATTATATGTTTCCTCAACAGCGTCATTTCTTGCCCTCTGAGATCAAATGCGTCTCAGTGTTTGTCGTGTTGTTTGATTTCAACTGTCGATTCTGTATCTTCTTCTGCTTTTGTCCGTTTTATCAGTTTCACTTCATTTTCATTTCCATGTTTCAACTCAGTAAACCCTGAGTGACCTTTGTATCTCTCCCACTCACACACACACACACACACAGAGAGATTGGTAGCACGCCAGCAGCTTTTCCCCTGTAATGTTATCAGTCTTTTATTCATTACACCGAGCTGTAGTATTCACTGGAGCAGTGCCAACACCCTGCTCTCTCTGTGTGTGTGTGTGTGTGGTGAATGAAATGCCATCACATGACTCTTTAAAGCAGCACAACAACATGTTCAAACACTGAGCGTCGACGTCACAGCGCGCTCCAATAAATCACAATCCACAACACAGCACTTAAGCTCACGTGAGCGCCAGCCATCGAACGCATCAGCGTCTCTGACCTGACATGAAAACATGAAAACACGAGTGAGACTTTCGGGTTAAGCCCCTCCTTGTTGACTCATTATGTCATTGTTTCGAGGCAGTTAAAGCAAAGTGAATCTCAGCTCTTTTTTTCTTTACTGTTTAAACTGTTTAAAAGCCTGCGTGGCTGCTGTTACGGTGATTGTGTAGCTTCTCTGACAAAATAAGATAAGAAAAAGTACGATTTTAACCTTCAAATAATGTCTCCAAGATTATTTTGATCCAGTCATAACAGAGTGAATGGCATCTCTACCATCGCCTGTATTGGCACTGTTGCTGTGTTTGCCTCGATTTCCATGGGATATTACACCGATCGCAAAAGAGCAGCATTTTAAGATGACTGTCGTGGGTGGAGCTACCCTGACCGTACAATGTTACTCTGGTATCCCAAGGGAGGGGTAACAAAGAACGGCACGGTTGTTGCTGTTTATTGTGGAACTATTCTTACGCAAAAAAAAAAGTGTAACGCACTTGGCAGAAACACGGCTTGTGCAACTTCTGGATTTGTGGCAACGTTCTACTTCACGGCATACATCACAGGCCCCCCATTTTTTCCTGGGGTTGGTTTTAATCTCGAATACATTTAATAATAAAAGAATTTGTATGAAATGTTATATCAAATATCAATCATACGTCATATCAATCAGTGTGTGTCACAGTGAGAGTGACAAAGAGGTGCAAGCCTTTTAATTACACAACTGACACATGTAAGAATGCAAGGAGTGGTCTGTGTGTGTGTGTGTGTGTGTGTGTTTTCGTTTCGGCCCCGACCCGGCCCTGACCTCGTGCCACAGCGTATACATGTACGTATGAATGCTTTTAACCCTTTGTCGGTGTGTGTGAAATGCGAGGCGTTCAAGTTATCCCAGGCGGCCGTCTCTTCGCTAGCTCACCTGTTGCGCGGCACGAAGCCTAAAGCAAGCATGACGGCAGCTGACGGGGTCAAAGTGCAACCTCAAGTGTGTGTGTGTGTGTGCAAGTATCAACTATTGTTGTTCTTTCTCCTTTTTTTCACTCCACCTTGTGTTCTGTAACTCTAGTCTTTTTATAGCTGCTCTTTTTACCACACACACACACACACACACACTGATGTCTGCAGTGAAAGCTATGCTGCTGCTGCTGCTGCTGTCGTTTTCCAATCCTCTCTCCCTCTCTCTCTGTGGAATCGGCCACAATACAGATCAGCTTTCACACTCGCCTGTTCTCTGCTTAGCACCATAGCACCTTCACTTCACACACACACACACACACTTCTGACCAACACACACACACACATACACACACACACACAAATACAGTGACCACTGTTCATTTAACAAGAATTATGAGCTTGTATCATGTCCCCGTTTCAAAATCCCAGGTTTAAATTGAAAGTTTCCGTCCCTTTAACATGAGCGGGTGAATGATTGAGTCCACACATAATTAGAATTTGTTGCACTATTGATTAATCAGTTGCTTATCGGTTGAATAACAATAAAAAAGCTTGTCCCAGGCCTCAAACTCTTTGCTTGAACATTTATCATCAATTTTATTTTGCACTTTGACTTTCTGTTGATCAAATAAGTGACAGACAGACACACACACACACGTTACATTTATATAACATACATGACAAATATAACAGGGTGTGTATGTGTGTGTGTGTGTGCGCGGCCCCCGACTGTGTCCCTATTCTTGTCCTGTAGCAGGGGTCAAAGTTGACAGCGGTCTTCAAGCTGCTTTTACAGGCAGTAAAAGACTGCAACTGAATACACAAGTCAAGGTGAAAGGGGGAGTGTGTGTGTGTGTGTGTGTGTGTGTGTGTGTGTGTGTGTGGGGGGGGTTACTTCAAGGTCCTGTTTAAAGACCAAAGGAACTGATCAGTCAGTCAGTCAGTGTTTGTGTATGTGCTTAAATAAATCACAAAAAGGTTGAATCAGCTCAGCAACAGGTGGATTTCTTTCTCTGTGCGAGACAAATAATCTAAATATATTTTTTTAAAAATTAGCAGCTGCTGTGAACAATTTCTCGACTTGTTCTTGTTCTCGACGGAAATCCTCAGCTTTAGTTTTGACCGATGGGATGATACGGTTATGCCACAGTTTTGGAGAACTGAAAACAGAAGTTTGGAAATGCCGCCGAGGTATTTTTCCGAAAATAAGGCCCAATCTGCACTGACATGGAAAGAAATGTCAAAGATCTTTTCCCCCCTGGGCCTGTATGTGGCGCTGTTTCGCAGCTACATAAATACACCAAAAATACTGCAGGAGAAGGACGTGTTGAGCAAGTGCATAATACGGCGCGTGCCCCGTGTGCAACCAACGCTTTATCCATTACATTCCACATTACAATGTCTACCAACACAGAAACAGAGACAAGATACAAACACAAGAGGACGATGATGACAAACGAAGATAGTGGCGAATGCTAGTGCAAGAGAGAGGTGGGATTATGACATCGTCAAGTGTACCAACATAACAAATTTTAAAAACAGCCTTTCACGGCTCCTGAAACGCTGTTTCTAAAAAACTTAAGCAGACACTTAAGCAAATGACACTCATGTTACATCTGTGTTATAGTTTCTAAAAGACTTAAACTAGTTATAATCCATTTATGGGCTGAAACACTCTTGTGTTAATGCCACTATTAATCAGCGTAGGGGAACCTTGACGTGTGCTTGGGTACGACTGAGAGGGAGGAAAGAAGAGCAAGACATATTTTTCTGTTTAAGTGTGAAAGGAAGAACACAAACACACACACACACACACACACTTAAACACACCTGTCTGTGCAGCAGCTGTCTGAGGGGAATCGATCTGTTTCTCCTGGAGTGTGGCGAAGATGAGCCGCCTTTGTGTGTCTGTAAAGGACAAAAAAAAAAAGGCTGTTACTGTACATCTCAGTGTGTGTGTGTGTGTTTATTTATGTGAGTGTGTGTGTCCACTCTGGCATTCTGCTTTTGTTGGACGTCTGATGATCTGAAGCGGCCGACATGACAACTGACAAAAACCACGTCTGTGTCAGCAAGAAACTGTGTGTGTGTGTGTGTGTGTGTGTGTGTTTGAAGCTCTCAGCAATGGCACGCAACGAAGGGTGTGAAGTGTTTGTGTCTACTGCTACATTAGTATTTGTTAATTGCACTTAATTATTTTTTAATGACTTAATTAAACTGTCTTGTCAAACAAAGGGTCAGTATGTTTTGGAAGAGGCAGTCGGGATTCAATAAATGATCAGAGAACTGATCATCTGCAGGTTTTACGTCCAGTTTGTGTTCTTTCTCAATCATTTTTAATTCTTTCCATGATAGAAGATTCTGTGTGTGTGTGTGTGTGTGTGTGTGTAAATCCATCATGTGTTTCCACAATGAAGCTATTCTTTGCCCCGCCTTTGAGAAATTGCAGGAGATGGTGTTTTGCAGCAGGAATGATGTGTGTGTGTCATATGTTTTGGAGCTGTCACTTTTCCAAGGTCTTGCTGTCTTTCCCTCTCTCTGTCTCTCTCTCTCTCACACACACACACACACACACACACACACACACACACACACACGACATGCTGTCGAACTGACAACTTGTAATATGTAATAATATGACAGATTACATGAGCTGACGTGTGTGTGTGTGTGTGTGTGTGTATTTTGAGGTGTGATTAAGGCTCTGATCACTCAGCTGAGCCCCACCAATAAATCACACACACACAACTGTGACGTTATCACTACCCTTAACCATAACCAGTTAATGTGTAACCTTAACCTTAACCTAACAACAATTCCAATCTTTGCCCTGAATTTAAGCAGTTCCTCAGAAATTAGGTTCTGCCTCATTAGGACCAGGTTTTGGTCTCCATGGTCCAACAGAAGGTCAGTGTTGATGTCACAAAAAGGTCCTTAAGAGGTAACAAATACAAGTACAAACACTCACACACACGTTGTAGTGAGGACCCTCTTAGACATAATGCATTCTCTAACATTAACCCGAACCTTAGTCTAATCCTAATCTCAGCCCAACTTTAAATCATGTCATTTACGTTATGGGGACTTGATTTTCGTCCCCATAATGTGACTGTGTAAACAGATCTAGGTCCCCACAACATAAGGAATACAGGTACACACACACACACGCCAATAACAACACAACCTGATTAGTCTCATCTGACAGTTGCTAATGAAGTCTAATTAATAAGTACGGCGCATGTGTGTGTGTGTGGCTGCTCCCTCCTCCTCTCATCACCCCCTTGGGAAATCTGTCCCCCTTCTCTCTCTCTGTCTCTCTCCTGTCTTTCTGTCCCCACTCGCTCACAGCTCTCTCTCCCTCGTGTACAGACTTTCTCTCTCACACACTCCCATCCTTCCCCTTTCTATCTGCTCCATCCCTCTCTCTCCTACACACTCTCAGATCCCTCCCCCCCCCGCCTCCCACCCTCTCTCTCTGATTTTATTATCTGTTTGTTTATGTTTGTCCTCCAAATATGACAGTGTCAGCAAATTTATTGACTCCTCATATTTGGGTTTGCGTTTGATACAAACGTGACAGATTATAAGCAAGAGAGGGCTCGTCAAACAAAAGCACAGGACTCGCATGGAGCTCAATTACGTCCTCGCACAAACAGACGAGGTTCTAATCATTTGCCCATCAGTAAAACTGACGGCCAGACAATTCACAATGTAGTTTTTTATCCCATTCTCTTTTTGACACTTTACCCATTTTAAAGGTTTCTTTGCAGCGTGGGCAGCCCACGGTTCGGTTCATATTGCAGTTTTGGGTCACAGTTTTCAGTTCAGTTCAGTTTTTACACATTAAGTTTCATTATGTACTGAAATATTGCAGTTTACGCCCCCCACGGTGCAGTTTTGCTCCCCTTTCTCTCTGAACTGACCTGTGATTGGGTCAGATTTCACCAAGACTGGAAAACTCTTTTCTCTCATGGAATTATTGATCATTAATGACAAAAATACATTAAGATCTGGACACACTGGGTCATTTATCAGCAGTGGAATAAGTATGGTATGGAGGTGTGTCCTTTGTTGTTGACTTATTTTGTTCTCGACCGCAGCATTAACTTGTTTTTCTCAGGGAAACAAACAACTTCACTGCAAAAGTCAATTGTTGCTCATGTAATTTTGATATTTGGAGACTAAAAGTGTGGAAACGGTGATGAAAAAACCCAGGAGTGATGGAACTGAGAGGAAAGAGAGAAGGTGAGATGAAGATGTGTGTGTGTGTGTGTGTGTGTGATTGTAGCTGGTTAACCTTGGTGGGTTTCATTAGTGGCTCAAGGCCAGCAGCAGGCTCGGGATGAATTAGGAGGCTGAGGGCCACAAATTTGTCCCGGACAAGGCCTTCACTGATTAAACCTGTACAACACACACAGACACACACACACAAAACCATATATATAAAAACATATGGGCAGAATTCACAATACAGACTTTAAGCACATACACACACACACACACACACACACACATATGCAGCAGATTTGTCATCTAAACACTCGGCCCCTCCCAGTCTGTCACATATGTTCTCCTCAGTCACCTCCTCTACTTCACCGTGTGTTCGTGTGAGAGTATGAGAGAGAGGGAGAGAGAGAGAGAGACAGAGATCATCGTCACAAGCAGTGACAGTGTCAGAAATCCTAAAAGCCGCCATGATGCGTAAAAGCGATCATGTCGGCTTTAACAATAAAAGCGAACCAATCGAGAGTTGTCTCCGCGCCGCATGTGAGGAGGACGATTCAAGGTCGCAGCCTGGTTCACCGAGTTCGTCCACCCCTGCAGCCCAGACCCCCCCCCAGCCCCACCCCATCCGCACTTTGAGACCCTCGGGAAACGCCCATGACGAGGGATCATCCTCCTGTCACTGCCTCCTAATGTCATTATGTTCAACATTTGAACATAAGAAGTTAATCTGGAAAATGACTCAGATGACTTCATATATACAGTATATTATTCAGAAAGGTCACTATGGAGTCCTCAGATTACATTTTCGATCCATATCACCACCAATAATGTAAAAAAACGTACTTTAATTTACTTTACTAACTTTACTATGTGAGAAAAACGCAGCTCACAAACAGACAAAAACATGGGATTTCTAATTACTAAGTTTCATTGAATATGATAAATGAGAGGATGACAGTCACTTGTGCTGTTTTCAAATGATATTCTCTACACTAAAGTAGTTTTTTATGATTTGAATCATAATGTTGATTATTTAAAGGACTCGGATCACGCTGTTAAAACACATGACGGGTGAAAAATAACATCCTCGGGGGAACTTCGCTGATTTTACACATCAAATTGACCTTCATGTCATGCGACGCTACAGGCTACGGTCGAGCCACGGCGCGCGTAATGGAAGGAAGGGGGTCAGCGGGTTCTTGGGACAGTTTGCAGGGTGAGTGAGGTCACCGTGTTCACTGATATTAACCGGCTAATTCTCCACCCAGAGACTAAGCCCTTCAAGGTCACGACGCTCATCATCCTCGCAATGGAAGTCGCACACAAACGCTGTATTTGCGCACGCTCAGTGTTGCCGAGGCTCCTGGGCATTTGGCTCCTTTAGCTCTCCGTGGTTAAGCAGATAATTGTTGGTGGTCTGATCCATATGTGGTGAACCGGCTGGCCTTTCTCCCAGCTGCTCTGGTCAGCGCAGGGTTAAACACGTCCATCGTTTCCTCCTCTTGTTACGTCAGATCGGTGTTTGGCTCGATTATGAAAAAGGCGCTTGGTTACTCTTGCGATGGCGGTTAAAAACAACACAAGAATAAAACACAAACAGCTGAAGGAGCGGGGAGAGGTTTGAGGATTCAAGAGAAATGCGTGTGTTGGTTCTTGTTTATGAACGACGTGAAGTATCTGCTCTCACTGCAGCCCCCGAGTGCAATGAACTGTATTTTCCAAATACACGGTCATTTGTTTTGGTGCAGCGACGACGACAGTAATCTGTGTTTGGAGGCTTTTGACGAAACACAACAAAATCAGCGCACAACAAACGGGTCACTCGCGCTTATCTGTCATCGCGGTGTCATGTGCACGTCGTCTGGAAGATGAAGGTGTTTAATCCACAGTGGAGCAAACACACGCAGAGGGAACAGATATACGGCTGATGAAAGGGAAACTCCACACTGATTAGATTCAGTCATGAGGAGCATTCAACCTCATAAATATCTATATTTATGGAGATATACTGTATATTACTTACATCTTTTTTTCCCATTATCCCATTGAAAATCTAACTGAATGTGACAATTTTATTTATTGTTATTTAATGTGGGTTTAAAGCTGGTTTGAAGAGTTGATTGAACGTGTGCAGGTGAGAGAGGACTGCAGACTTTAAGCCACTGGTTTCATTCATTCACACATACCAGCTTTTATAAAGTGTGACGTGGATCACTGTTTCTCAATCCTGGTCCAGGGAACCCACTGCCTTGCATGTTTTGGATGTTGTCCTGATTCAAACGGTCAGCTCATCATCATTCTGCAGACGCCTGATAACGACCCATTTATTTCCTGTGTGTTGGAGCAAGGGAATGACCAAATGTCGGAGGTCTGTGGTGGATTATATATGGTTTTTATTTGATTCAGCGGGTTTTTCTGGACCCTGCGAACATCACTTCCCAGATCGTACGACCGTTTCTAAACCGAAAGCACATTCATGACCAGGAAATATTTACCATCACCCTGATTTACTCAAAAGCACAACAAGTCATTAAAACACAATCATGCAGATGTGCAGACATGCAAATAAGTAACACAACGTTGGCTCAGAAACGCGATCTCGCGCATCTGTGGTTTGCAGAAACGTTAGAGCCTGTGACCCTCGTGAGTGAGTTCTATTTACATGAGATCCTTAAACCTTTGGAAGTGGGGGCTTCTTGATCAAACACTAGCCAGGTTTTGGGCATTTGTCTTCATCGTTTGGCTGCTCCTGATTGGGGTCACCACGGAGACGAGATTTTTTTCCTGTCCACGTTGTTGATTTGGCAGAGATTCTACACCGGATGCTCTATCTGATGCAACCCTCTCCATTTATCTGAGCTTGGGACAAGCACCAAGAGTACACTTATGTGCCCCAAGTGACTGGATTAGGTCTGGGACATGTGTAATACTTTTAAATCACTTTTGATCACAAGTGGATTTATTGCCTCTTTTCTCTGTTGCTGCATTAAAGAAGATCAAAAGAGAAAAAGACTCGCACACTTTCCCCTCTGGGTCTCTCCCTTTTTTTTTTTTTTTGTTATTTGTTTCTTGGCTTTTACCATCGCTCTCCAAACACACACCCACACAGTGAAACACACACTGCACAGGTCCGGTGCGCTTGATTTATCCCGCAGCGTTTCCTCCATGGCTCATTTCCATAAATCACATGTCAGTGTGTTTGTAGCCAGAGGGACGTTAACAAGAGGCCACAGTCCAAACACAGAGCACATAAAACCCCTGAAAACACTCCCGGCACACAGCTTGGACCGGCTCTACGGCCACATCCATCAACGCAGAAGGAGGTCGGAAAATCTCACATGGAGACGGCGAGGAAATGTCACTTGAAGAGCGCTGTTGAAAGAAAGCGAGCGCGCGTTTGAAGTCTGTTTGTGCCGTTCCACTTTCTCAAGTCGCGACACATGCTGAGAAATCTGCGCCACAGTGTGTGTGTTTGCTTGCTAAGTGGTGTCCACACACACACACACGCACACGCACGGATATTCCGAGGTAAAAGTTCACATAACGCCAGGGTCAGGGCGGTGGGTGTCGTTTCCATAGAAACGACCACTTAGGCGCTCCTTCCTGTGTTGTTGTCGTCTCGATGGTCACGTTTGTGTGAAAGAGAGGGAAAGAAAGGGAGAGATTCCCACGGCTCTGTGATTGAATCAGCCTCAGATAATATCTACTGTCCTCCCATCCCCTCTCCTGTTTACTAAGAACTTCCTCTTTGGCCTCAAGTGTCAGAGGTCACTCTGTAAACTGTAGACTGGAGTCTGGCCTTGAGTTTGGTCAGGATTGGTTTATATCAGGTCTCAACACACAGATCTGAAGATCTAAGTGGGTCACTCTAGGCCTGCTTCAGCTCTGCAGTAAATCATCTGACTCGACACACAAATCTAAGCATTATCTGCTAAATGCTTCGATTTTGAGGAATCTCGTGCAGGAAACCGTAATCCAGTTAGTCTAGTTTGAGTTTTCAGAGTGTTTTTGATTAGTTTATTTTGGCTGGGCTTCTTCCCGACCGTGTAATAACGGATAAAAGTGAGTGTCAGTGGTTCTCTAAGCCATCTTTAAGACATTATAGACAACAGAAACAAGAGCAGTAACATTCACTGGTGTTCACCGCAGTCAAACTCAACAACTCACAACCAACAGATCTTCAGCGTCTGCTGGTTTTATGGTCTATGCGTCCATTTTCTATTCTACACATGATGTTCATGGATGTTGAGAAGGAGGGCATGAGGACAGTTGGTGTTACAGAAGAGGACACAAGAGATAGGACCAGATGGAGGCAGATGATCCGCATTTGGCGACCCCTAAAGGGAGAAGCCGAAAGAAGACACAGAAGAAGATATGATGTTTTAGGGTATTTTACATGTTTAGAAAAGCCTGACAAAAATCAAATCAAAAATCCTTAATATGAAGGTTTGTGATGCTTGCATGACATTTGGAGCCAGTCGTCGCACAAATGCAAAGAAAAGCCTTATTTTGGAGCTAAGTCACGGGTCAGTTTTCATTAGATTCGACCGGTGACTGTAGCTTCTATTTCCCTGTGAATATTAAAAAGTGTGGTTAAGATTTAGTTTTGAACCATATCACTGTGGTTATGCCTGATATCCACTTTATTTCAGTGTTTTCAAACAGAGCAGTTTGGAATCACTGCCCGGCACCTAGACCTTTCTGAGTTTGAAAACTGTAGACCTTCAGAAACAATGACGCACATACCTATGCTTACTTCCTGACTGGTTCTTATTAGTCACGACTCCATCCGCACTGAATTAATGCAATGTTTACACTTAGTCTACATCCACTCTACTCTGTTTTCATTTAAAAAGAAATGCACCAACTCTGGTTATCTCTGCCGTCCACACTACAAGCCCTGGAAATGTAGACCTTTTAAAACACTGCTGGACCCCAGAAAAGTCTGGACATAAAGAGTGTTCCAGAATTATTATTCTCATGTTATTATTATTATTGTGGTTGTTGGACTGGAGGTGAGTCATCTTGTCCCAAAATAACTGCATGGGGAGTTTACCAATATGGCTGCTGTGTGGTAAGACTTGCCTGTAGGCACTTTGATGGCTGAGTAAGTTTGAATCATGACAAATATTTTCATATCTGTTCTTCATCGCTGTGGGACTTTTGTCTTTTGTGTGTCTGAACATCTTGAGGCAAATGGCGAAGGCGGGGCAGTAATTTGGACAGTCGCTCCTCCAAGGTTTTGTGACTGTACAGATCAGTAGAGTCGAGTGATGTGTCTTCCTGGCGATTGATGACTCTGAGTAGCGCACACACACACACACACACACACACACACACTTTTCCCCCACAGGCGCTGTTCCGTGGCCCTGAGCACCGCCAGCATATTGACCATTTAACGGCCTCCGTGACAGATGTGTGCAAGTGTGAATGTGTGCTGATTGTAATCCACGTTGCCCCGATTAGCGTCACACAATCCGCGCTGTCCCGTGAGACAAGCTGTCAACTCGGAGAGAGAGAGAGGGAAGAAAGAGGAGAAAGAGAAAGAGAAAGAGAGGGGTTGAAGGGAGTGGTGGCTCAAGAGGGGGGAGGAGGAGGAGGAGGACGAGGAGGAAAATAGACAGAAAGTGAAGCAGAGAAAAAAAGACAGGTGGTGGAGGGAAGGAGGAAGGTAAGAGGCCCTTTACACCAAAGGAACTTAAAAAAACCTTGGAGCATCGGAGCATTAAACAAGACCTTTAAAAGGATGAAGAAAGAAGAACTTCATCTGTGATCGGCGGACAACAAAGTCCAAGCTCTTTGGTGTGTATTTGCTGAGGAAGAGGAAGAGACAAGCTGCTGGAGCTCAATGTGCGGCACACGCCGAAACAAGTCCGGGAAAAGCGAAAGAAACTTAAGCAGGACTATAAGAAGCTGAAGGACTACAACAGTCGCAGTGGGTCTGACCTGGGAATGTTGGTGGAAAAGTGGCTAAGGGCAGAAAATGTTTGGGTAAACGTCACAAATGACACTAAGACTTTAAAATTGTGTTTCCACCAAGTGGAATGGTTCAGTTCAGCGCAGTATGTTCGGTATTTCTTACCAAAATAACCAACCCCAACTGTTCCACTCTTTGGTTCCCTTTCCTTGGGGTTCTAGAGTAAAATGGTATGATTGGGCGACAGAAAAACGTTGTGATCTGTGCAAATGCCTGCAGTCTTTTTTCTCATAAAGCCAAATTCAAAAAGGGAACGTGAAGACTTTGGTGAAATTGCACCAAACGATGCTAAAATAAGAAGAATGACACAAACCAAACGGTGCTGGGCCGATGTCGACCTTCAACCTTTGCTTTGTGTTTCCTTCGGCTCAAGTATGTCAAAATCTTGAGAAATTTCACTGAGATGGGGAAATCAAGACAGATATTGAGGGTGAGAAAGAACAGAAAGGACAAAAGAGAGAAGAGAAAGAGACTGCAATAAAGATGAGATAGAAAGCCCAGAGAGAAACTTGGAGAGAAATAGGAAATGACACCGAGATAAGGAGGGAAACAATGTGATGACGAGATAAAAGAGAGGGAGAGTTAGTCCACTATAAACTGCCCACTTCCTTAGAAACTGTCTTCTTTATACAAACACCACTTTTCTCATAATGTGTCAGATAAGAACTATAACACGGGGGGGGGGGGGGGGGGGGAGTAAGACTGGATTTGATGACAAGAACATTCAAGTGATTGAATTTTTCCACTGGAGTCTCCTGGGTCAGACGCCCCCTGTGGTGTTTTACCTTCAGATTGAGAGATAATGTGACTGATACATTCCAGTATGATGAGTGTGTTTACACTGTGGTATTGCAGCTCTGTTCACATCAGACCTGACGACGACCGGTCGCGTTGTAAAGTCTCGAGATCTCGCGTTCTCGCAGCCCAGTCTGTCTGTCTGATTAAAGAGCCGCAGGACGAGCAAATGAACCACACCTGCAGTAAAATAAATACCTTCAGATCTCCGAGAGAGACAGAGAGAGAGAGAGAGAGAGAGAGGGGGGAGAGAGAGGGAGGGAGGGGGAGGCCTTGACCTGCTTTCTCAGCTCTTTGGCTTATTTGCCCTCAACCACCTCACTTTCTCGCAGGATTTTTCTTGTGTTTTTTTTACGTTCCTGTCACGCCTCCAAAATACTTCTGTAACCGCTTTGTGTCAGGAAGGGAAGGGGGCGGGGCTAAGAGGTGAGAGAGGATCTTACACACAATATGGACAAAAGTATTTGGCCACACCTGTCAATTATTGAATGGAGGTGTTTCAATCAGGCTTTGTGCTCCAGGCCCCTGATCTCCAACGAAGGACAATCTTAACGCTTCAGCCGACATTTTGAACAATGCTATGCTTCCAACTCTGTGGCAACAGTTGGAGGAAAACCCTCTTCTATTCCAACATGACTCTGTCTCAGTACACAGAGCCCTGACCCTCAACCTCATTAAGCATCTTTGGGATGATCTGGACCAGAGTTTGTGAGCCAGGCCTTCTCGTCCAACATTGATCAGGGCCAGGTCCTGTTCTTCCACATTTAACTGGGAAACCGCTTGTTTATTCTCCCAACTTCAGTGCACTGAAACTCTGTCATTATAGGTTTGTCCTTGTGTAGAAAGATGGCCCCATAAAGCAAGGGCCTTGCCAAAAAGTACATATAAAAGGTTTATTCCAATCTTTTTGAAAATCAAATGTTTCTTTATTAAATCAATTACACACTTCTACAAGTATACTTGTATGCATGATTTATTCAATCTAGGCTAATAAACCCTCCTGACCCGTTCGTTAACATCTGACTATCGTCTCTCTGGCTTTTTGTGAAGAACCCTGCGCTACGGGAGCACAGGCAGGCAGGTTGGTTAGGAGCAGACAGGTATGTCAGTTATGTGGTCTGAATGAAATGACTGGCTACAGGGCCTTCTACAAATAAAATAAAATGTGTTTCAGAAACAAATATCTGACCCTTACTTCAGGAAAAGAACATTAGTATGTCAAATATAAACGGCTGTCCAAATACTTCTGGTCACTTAACGCATAAGTGCTCAGAGAATAAGATTCACGGCTGTCCATTAAAACCGGCATTGTTAGAAAGAGGAAGAAGACACAGAAGGAGCCAGTCGAGAGACAGAAAACAAAGACAGAGAGAGAGCGAGCCGGTCCAGGTGATATTTACCTGGCCATCAAGTCTGTAATTTACTCTCTGACGACAGGGCTGCTGCCAGCGACATTTCCTCAGGGAATGTCTCCCACGACAACCCGATGGAGCCACTGGACCACGCCCCCTCTGGGTCGGCCCTTTGATGTCTTACGTCCGGGGACCTTTTAAATTGACGGTGTGTTTGCAGCTCGGGAAACCACCCCGACCCCATTTGTGAGCGTTAGTCACCTGCACAGGTAGACAACCTGTGACTCACAGACACATGAGGAGCCAATAAAACACAGCAAGTTGACAGAGAAAGGTGTTTTTTTTTTTTTTTCCCCACACTGAAACTGGAACTGGCTGATGAAATTTGCATCTCTATGTCCTACAACTTCTGTTTATATACAGCAAAAATGAACATGACGCATTATTACCAATAATAACAATTCCACACTACTGAATTTCATGCAGAATCAATGAAAATATGTGAATATACACATATTTCTTGCCAAACTCGAACATGATTCTCTTTAGGCCTGTGAATCGCATCAAAACAAATCATATTGAACATTTCCACCTTTACAAATGACATATGGCTACACGTTACACACTTTCTGGGGTATTTTACATATAAATAAGCACCGTCTGTCGACATAAGGGAGGCTAAAGACGAGGCTAAAACAAAAGGAATGCCATAAAAGGGAAATTAAGTGATTATATCAGGATTTTTCGGCCTTGCCCACACTTTAAATGACTCATGATTGCTGGGCATGCGTCATGTCGACTTCACATCATGACTCAGCAAAATAGAGAGACAGCGAATAAAGAAGGAAGACAGAGTCACGTGACCAGTTTGAACATCTAATTCTGCAGAGAGAGAGGTGGTCATCTGACGACGGCAGTGTGAGCCAGTAACCATCCAGGTCAGGTATTTAGGGACAGTGAGTTATTGTGTGTGTGTGTGAGGTAACGGCCTGACATCCCCCTCTTTGCCTTCAGGGGCCAAGACCAAGCTGTCGCCTCATCCATCCATCAATGACAATGGGAGTGTGAGAGAAAGAAAGAATAGAAAGTTCTGTGGCACACAAAAGAACTTAAAGAAACAAGGGATTATATCACACATGTTTTTGAAAAAATAAAATGAATGAAGCAGGAGGAATGAGAGACAGACGGAGCATTTAGAGACTTAAAAAGAAAGAGGGGAGAGAGAGAGAGAGAGCGGGAGGAGAGAGGAAGAAAAGGGCAGCGTGAAGTCGGGGAAAGCGGAGAGGAGATCACGGTGCTTGATGACAGGAGGTGGCAGCGAGATGGAGAGGAGAGACGAGGCCAAGGCCACGAGGTGACGAGGTCAGAAGGGAGGAGTGGAGGAAAATAGAAAGAGGAGCAGAGGGAAGGAGAGCCGAGAGAGAAGAAAGAAAGGAGGACACAAAAAAGACAAGCGAGGACAGAAGAAGAGTAGAAGCAAGGGGTGAGAGACAGTGAAGTGAAGAAGAATCTGTATTTGTATTCATTTAGGTCTAAAAAGGCAGAGAATGACACATTAATAATCCACGATCAACACATTTTTAGTCCATAAATAGGAATAAGGAGCAAAAAGAATGAAATAACTTCCTCAATATTTCATCATGTGTGAAAGCAACTCTTTTACATGTCCATAAATGGACCTTGGGTCTGGCAATAAAACTGAAAAGCAGAATTTGTATAATAACCTTTGTTAAAGGTTTAATTTTTCAAGAAAAACGGAAATAATTGGAATTTTTGGAGTGATTCTGTGCCTTTTATGGACTTATGATGAGATAACATGGTTAAACTGGATTTAATTAAATCCCTTCCTGCTGTGTGAAAGCCCCTGTTACTTTACTGATCTTAACAGGTTGTCAAACCTGTAAGCAGGATGAAAATGACACTCCACACACTCTAAAACTGAAACGGAAATACAGTCGATGGATTATCTGCACCAAACTGGACAAAACTATTGACATAAAGATCCAAAAGTCTCTCAATACGATACCAGAATTGAACGGACGCTGCCACAGAGACTAATATCTGCAAATAAAATGATATTTTACATGAAAAACATTCTCAGATCTGGCTCTTTAATCACATCACCACCAGAGTTTAGTGAATTGTGACGCCAGAAAATAAATAGCTTGTTAAAAAACAAGAGGGTGGAATGTGAGACATGCAGACAGACAGAAGAGCAGAGGGACGACACCCCCCCCCACCCCACAGCCCCCTCTGCCTTGGAGGGTGAATTTACACTCACTCACACACACACTCACACACTCACACACTCGGGGGTCCTCCTCCCCTCCATATTGCCGCCGTGCCTCTGGCGAGCTGTAAAGCAGCAGGTTTGTGGGTTTTTAGGGTGTGGATGATCCAAACTATTGACCGGTACAGTGCAGCGCCGCCACGGCTAAATAAGCAAGCTGGCCCCTCCCTGGGAGTGACATATGTTTTACTGTCTGTCTGCCCCCCCCCCTACCCACTCCACTACACACAATCACACACACACACACACACACACGCACAGTGGTTAACTCGGCCGGTGTTATGGGGAGAATGACACACTTCCTTCTAAACATCCTGAATGTTCCTTTCAGTTCAGTGAAACTTTAGACGCCGAAAGACACTTTGATGAGCGCCGATCGTGGTCGGCACCTTCCCCACATGTCATTCCTGTCAAACACTATCGTCGTGACGGATAGAACGAGGTACAGGTCGGGATATATTCTCTATAAAGCGACATCGTTACCGTTTAATACACCAATTTTGTAGGTTGTGGTACAGGAATACATTTAGGATTTAAAGGCTGTGAGAACCATATGAGTCTTTTATTAATCATTAGGGTTTACAGGCCATAAGGGAATTCATACTCACATTACTCATGTAAACACACACACACACACACACACAGGGTGCCCTACATTGCTGTCCCTCTGCCTCACCCCCTGTTTGGTGGCTGCAGGC
Organism: Solea solea; assembly: GCF_958295425.1. Taxonomy (NCBI): domain Eukaryota; kingdom Metazoa; phylum Chordata; class Actinopteri; order Pleuronectiformes; family Soleidae; genus Solea; species Solea solea. The sequence goes on from NC_081146.1 coordinate 23,077,251, forward strand.
CCAGATTTAAAAGGGATTTGTTTGACCTGAGGAGGTGTTGGCAGGGGGGATACAGTGTGTGTGTGCGTGTGTGTTAATTAGCTGAACTAAGTTAATCATCAGCAGGGAATGGGGGGTAACCTGCAGAGCTCGGCGACGTATCCCACATGCTCTGGCAACCAGAACAGACACAATAATCCTTCCGTCCTCTGTGTGTGTGTGTGTGTGTGTGCGTGTTCATACATACATACTCACATAAAGTAGACTGATCTCATTTACAAAATCTCTCCCTGTCTGTCTGTCAGCGGTTACTTACTTAAAATCCACTAACCCAAGCGTCTTTGGCCTAATAAAAGGTTCAAATATCTCCACTTCAAAATTCACCTTCTACCATTTTTACGGGTGTCACTGTGACAAAATAAAATAAAAGCAGAGTAAATCTGGAATCATCTATTTTAAGTGTGTCTCTGTTTAAAACCTGGAACCCTGGACTTGACAGAGGAAGACCTGCCCGGTGCAGGTCGTGATCACATTTAATCAGACGTTGTTGGAGAGCCTGGAACTGAAAGGATTCATTTCGATCATCACACTTCAGAAGTCACTGAAGATCTCAGACTCCCGTGGATTAAACTGCCTTTAACAAACTAAATAAAGCGGGGAAACTCCCGTCCACGTTCTCATCTTTTTGTTGTTTCAAGAAAGCCATTTTCATCGCTATCACAGAGTCGGTGTGAGGGGATTTTGGGTGGAGTCTGCGGCCTCCGTACGTTCAGCTCTTTGACGAAGTTGACAGAACGGGACTGCGCCCGGGAGGGGATTTCGGGCTGGGTAGAGGATTTAGGCTGTGGTCTGTTTTTCCTGAGCTGCTTCTCACACACACAGGAAGCATATATACGTACGTACAACCTGATGTCTATACTCACAAACTATCCTTTCAAGTCATATCAATCAACTTCGGTCTTAAAGAGCAATCTTCTTCCAATCTTTAAGACACAACACACCCAAAATGATCAGAGTTGTCCTCAAACTCATATTCTGTGTTGCACGGAACGCCCAAGCTTCATCTACCTTTCTCAACTTTTGTCTTCTTCAGCGGTAATAGCCCCATAATCTGCTGAGGCCACTTCACTGTCTCAGACAGTGGAATTAGACCAGCGGATTAAACTGGTGAAGAATTAGTCTGATGAATTTTCTCAGAATTGAGCCGCAGTGAAACAACGCCCCCCCAAAACTCCCCCAACGCGTAAGCCGCTCAAAGTCTGCAGACGCTGTTGAGACTCACACATTAGTGATCGTAAACACATTCAAAAAATGTAACTTAAATTAATATTTCAGTGTATTTCTTCAAAGAAAGCTGATTTCTTGACTTCAAAATCCAAATGATAACTGTTGTACTTTTGTGCAAATCATTAAAATACCATAGAAGACTCTGTAATGACACTACACACCCAGACTTTTGTATATAAGACTCAAAAATCGTCAGATTTTATTCATTATATTGTGTTTTGCACTGAATGCTGAACCTCCATCCCAAAGTAGCGCGTTCGTCGTCTACACGTAAATGCAAGGGCAGCGTTTTTGATATTTTCCCACAAAAGAAATGACAGTTTCACGTGTCACAAAACGCCGTTTCTGTGTTAATGAAACATTATGATAAAAAAAACACCTATGCGTTTTCACCTACACTTGTTTCCGTATGGACGGGCCTTTAGTCTTTAGTAAAATAAACTCCAAGTTAGTTTTGGGTGTGTCTGTGTCCTAACAAGCCCTGAAAAGCTCCACTGTAAGTGAATGGCGCTCCATTAACACGTGCTAATTGACTCGACAAACGTTGTTCACTGTCACTTATTCGGCAAAGCGCTTCCCTCAACTTCACACTCAGGATCCACTCCATTAACGTTTGTCACGTTGCCGTCCTTAATTAAATACAATCTTATTAGCTCTGTTTGTGTGGTTACAAAACCACTAAACTGTCCTAATTGTTTGGCAGGTTTTTTGTTGACATTATGCCACTGAGTCCACTGAATTAAACAGCAGTTTTAGCAAATAAAAAAACTCCTCATTTAACCCATTACATTAAAAAAAACTATAGCATATACCAAGTGATTTGTCTGTGATTACAGCTCCAACTACAAATGATGTGTACTTATAACTTTATTTCTAGGCTAACTACATTTTCAAACAGGTATTTTATGACAAAAATAAACCTTGCCTTCACAAAAGCTTCAAACAGAAAACACCCACTAACGAGTGAATATGCTCTAAATGAAGTGCTAATGACTTCACCTGATCTGACTTCAAGCTTTAATCAAAGGCAGCTGAGTGAATGCTAACACTGGCCCATTCAATGCCTTTGTTCCTTAGCTCATTAATGCTAATGCTAGCTATTGGGGAAGAGCAGCTACGTAAACAAACCATGGAGTGGAGCGGATTCCACACTCTGTGTGTGTGCGTGTCTCAAGTATTGTGAGAGCAAATGTTTGATGATTCTTGAGTCAGTGAGTGAGGCTAACGTTAGCGTTAGCATTAGCGGTGGTTGCCATTCTTTCAGTTTAGGATTAAGAGTAGCGTTAGCGTTGTTGGCAGTTGTTTAGTAATTAAGACCTTTACGGGGGACATTTAGTAAAGCAACTGGTCACAAAGATATGATTGATATTTATAACATTTAAGATATTTGTTCATTTTCGCCAATTTCCAGGTTGAAAGAAACACACACTTCAAAACAGAGCTGCAACAATTTATCGATTACTAAATTAAACTAAACTATTTTCTTGTTTTTTCAATCATTTCAGCTTCTCAAATGTGAATATTTTCTGGTTTTTCATTACAAGACATTTGAGAACATCATCATTTTCAGGTTTGAGCAACCCCTCAACATTTTATGAACCATAAAGTGTTAATCGATTATGAAAATAAGCTTATGTTAGTTGCAGCCTTAATTCAAAAATACCAACACTAAATAATAAGTGGTGCAAATCTTAGTTTAAGTTAAACCAAAACAAGTGGCACAATCTGATCTGAGTTAATTGTGCTTTTTGGAGAATACAGAAAAACAATTATCCTGTAAAATGTGCTTTTTCTTGGTAAATCTAGTGTTTTAGAAGTCATACATGAACATAAATGACTAACGTTTGTTGTGAGGACATTCAATATCAGATGCTGCTTTATATTTCTGTGAATATGACACTGTGAGGCAGCTGCCTGCATTTAATGCAGCAAATATATAAAACACTGAAATTGAAATTCATTAACCATGAAATTGATATCACACCTACTTATTTAACATTTCATATTTATTTTTATTGCTTTGATCTGTTTTAAAAATCAACATCAAAATGTCTACTTGCCCAGTTACTTTTGCCAGTCACCTGTTAGAAACACAGACTTAACCTTTTGTCTGTTAGGTCTGTATTATGTGCAAAAAAATCACATCAAATAAAATAAATGAACAGTAGATTCACTGTGTCTTTATAAATGGCATTGAACAGGAGTCACCATTTCAAACAGGTCATTGGTCAAAGTCACAGCAGCCAAACAAAAGGTTTTTCACAACGACGCGCGACATCTAATGATGATGGACGCCGCTGTTGTGGAGAATTGCGGCATTGTTCCAGGTGACATTCCTGCCAGTCACATGGGGCTGCGTTTGCCAGCCCTCCTCTCTCCATAACAAAGAGCTGGGTCACCTGACGCCCCAACTTCACCCGCTTCACTCAGCAGCCTCCAAGCTAAAGTAAACAAACTGTTAATTCAGAATAATTCACCATAACCTATAGCCCTGGCCATATAAATTCCTCACCTCTGTCCCTCCCTCCCTCCCTCCTCCCTCCTCCCTGCCCCTCCCTTCATCCTTTTTCCCTTTCCATGGATGTTTAGCCTTGATGACTTAAAGAAACTCATGAATCAGGAGGTTAACAGGACAACTGGTTTAAATCAAGCCCTGATTTGATGCTTTTATGTCGTTAAGGGGACATTTAATGGGGGGAGAATGAGCAAGTTAAAGACTGTTCCATGAGTTAACTTATAAACCGACAACGCCAGAGGCAATGACGCTTCACGTCAGTGCAAAAACACCTTCAAACAATCACTCTCCATCTCCAAAGTCTTCAGTCTTCAACTTTCACTTTGTCTAACTCGTCCACGTTGCCATGAGCAAATGTTAGCATGCAAATACACCAATCTAAGAAGGCGGTTGGTGGTTATTGAGCTGTAATTATTGTGTTTTTGATTAGCATGATCTATGTCAGGGGGTTATATTTCAGATATCGTTTTCAAGGACCTCTCCAGGACCTTTTTCTCCCAGTTCAGTTCTGTAATCGGACACAGAGTTGGATTATTAATATATTAGTATTTACACATAATATATTAAAAGATGACCTCCAGGTTCCAAGCCTGTAAAAGGACTGTGAACTTATATCAAACATTAACATTCATTGAAAATGTTATGTATTGTTCTGTCCTCCAAGAAATGTGGTACTTAATTTAAGTCCAGTTGCACTGTGTCCAAAACCTTAGTCTGCATTCATTTAATCTCTTTGGGATTCTTTCCTACAACGAATGATCAACTTCAAACATTTTATTTTTATTTTAAAAGACTCCACAATGGATTCATCTGTCAGTTATCTTAAAAATGGTGTCCAGTGTTTTTCAAACCTGGAAATGAAGATGTTCTGAAATGTCCTGGTTTGTCCACAAACCAGAATAAATTTACTTTTACTAATTTCTTCTTCGTGATATGGAGCAAAGAAACCAGACAATATACACATTTAACTGAAAACTTGTTTTAACAATTAAAAAACAATCTAATTTAATTCAAAATAGCTGACAATTCGTTTAGTAATTGATAATATAAACGAATAACCAACCGTTGCAGCCTTACTGCATTTATATTAAGGTTTATAGAAAGATTCTGAAATGATCCAATTTATCTGATTCTAAATCCACAAAGACTAAAGACACCAACTCGTGAATGTTAAAGAAAATGAAAACATTGAAGTGTGAGTTGTATCTTAATGTGAAAGTGTTACGGGAAGAAGAAACTCATCATGCATCTTCTTTCTCTGAGTGAATGGGATCATTCATTCATTCATTCATTTTCTTATCAGGTGAGTCCTCCCGCCCCTCCCACCCCCACCTCTCTCTCCTGGCTTTTGTCCTCTACGACAATGGGGCGATCAGGGGTGAGGTAGGGTATAACGGGGTGAAGGGGCAGTAAAAAGAAAAAAAAAAAGAAGAAGGTGCTGTTGATCCCTCGTTCTTTACGGAGAGGTGGTTCAGGTAAATAGGGGCCTTTTTTCTCCTCTTTGCTTTGTTGCAGTCACAGAAGCACAATGAAGAGGTTTGTGTGTGTGTGTGTGTGTGTGAGTGAGAGAGGGAGGGAGAGAGGGAGAGAGAGAGGGAGAGAGAGAGAGAGACGCCCCCAGCCAACCTTCAGGTCATCTCTCACATGTGGAGAAAGCTCTATGAAGGACTCAGTGATATTTTCTGAAATACATTTGAATGTCATGGCACACAGTTTCCACAGTTGTAGATTTTCCTCAGCAACAAACACATTTAAAGTTCATTAAATATCACCTGTAAGATTTCAAGGGTATGACGAATAAAAACTTTATTCAGAGAGAGGAATATTTCAGAAGAGGAGACTGTTCGTTAAGGGTGTCGATAACTAAGTTGGGGGGACATCAGAGCTCATCTGTGCATCTTATATCCTGACTTTCTATATATTACATTACATTACATCACATGTATACAATACATTACATTACATGTCATTTAGCAGACGCTTTTATCCAAAGCAACTTATTACAACTGAAGACATTCCATTTCCTCACTGCTGATCTTTCTTTTGTCTGTTCACAGCTGAACATTCAAATTTAATAATAAAAACACACAAAATACTTCTTTAACATGTGTCATTTAGTAGACATAGAGCTGAAACGATTCATCGATGGATCGATTATTTGAAGCTCTTTTCATGATTAAAACAAGATTTCCGATTGTTTAAGCTTCTTAAATGTGAACATTTTCTTCATTTCTTTTCTCTGGTTAACAAAGAAATCATTAAAAGTGAATGATTTCGGTTTGTGGACGAAACAAGACCTTTGAGAACATCATCATTTCCAGGTCTGACGAACACCGATCAACATTTTTGAGGGTTTTCTGATATTTTCATAATCGACAGTTTAATCGATTATGAAAATAATCGTTAGTTGCAGCTCTAGTCATTTGCTTTGTTCCTGACATACATCTTCTATGGGGTGATGTAGCCATGCAGAGTAATCAAGAATATTGAGGCTATGATTAGTGGCAGTGGCTTCTGCAGCTTCCTTTACTCTACGTTGACAGGTTGTGAGGAGGAGGAGGAGGAGGAGGAGGAGGGGGAGGAGGAGGAGGATTCAAAGTCTGACTTTGTTCTGATGATTTCTGCAAAAGTTTTGTAACGTATTGGCATTTAAACTGTTTTTGTTTTTATGATCTGATTCTTGATGAACTAATGTCTTCTAACTTTATTTAGTTTGCACATGTTCACTTCTATAGTTGTTTAATCATAGTCTGGTTTTTACATAGAAACAGAAAGTGGAGCTTCTGGCTTTTGTTGTTGGTTTTAAGCAAAACTCAAATCCCTGAAACACTCTCGCACTCCCGGATCCTGTGGTCCGGCCTGAGGTTAGCTCTTCTGTGTGATCCGAGGTGGGGAGTGGGGGGGGGGGGGTCTCAGAGCTGTCAGCGCCCCAGGGAAGAGCTCTGACTGCTGGGGCAGAGAGTCACCTGCAACCCCCCCCCAACTCCTCCCCGCTTCATGGAGCAGATCAGAGCGTAGAGAGAGTGGAAGGTGAGGACAGAGGCCTGCTTTTCTCCCACACTGCATGGGAACCTCTAAACTCCACAAACAAGTAGAAAAAAAAGAGAAAAAAGGCCAAAGCTGGAATTTAATCCACATGTTTACAACGAGGCTTCACCTCCCGTTGATCGATGGTAATCGTGCAAGACACGGTGGACGGGTTAAAGGTCACAAACTCAAAAACGTCCTGTACAGATGGCACAATTTAGAAGAAAAAAAATTATACTGTTAGAATAAAATACACGATTTAGTCGAGTTACCCTTTTTAAAAAAAGCTACTTAGTCTCAGGAGACGAGGGTAGAGGCACAGGTCAGAGAGGAAGAGTGACAGTATGTGTGTGTGTGTGTGTGTGTGTGTGTGTGTGTGTGTGTGTGTGTGTGAGAGAGAGGGCGAGCTCTGAAAGGGAAAGGCTCCATTAAAGCTCACCTGTTCTGACCCCTGCAGGTATGTTACCTTCCTTTCATTCATTCATTCTTTCATTCACTCACTCACCCTTCCCTCCCTCCCTCCCTCCTCCCTCCCTCCCTCCCTCCTCCCTCCCTCCATCAGCGGCCCAGGGCAGTGCTTTGAACTCACAACTGCACCTCTCTCTCTCTCTCTATGTGTGTGTGTGTGTGTGTGTGTGTGTGTGTGTGTGGTTCATTGAGAAAGAGGAAGACAGACAGAGACTCTGACGACCCGGGGCGGATGAAGGACAAAAACATTTTCAGAGTAAATGACTCATGTTTGAATAATGAACAGGTCCAATATGTGTGTGTGTGTGTGTGTGTGTGTTTGTATTTATCACCGTGTGAATCACCGAAGATTTCAACTATTACGATGTTTTGCCTAAGGTGTTGGCCGACCATTGTTCTCACTTAATGAATCTGGTGAGGATGCACAGGCCTCTTAGCGAGCTCAGTGTGTGTGTGTGAAGGTAACAGCCCTGGCAGCTACAAAGATCTTATCTCAGCCTTTGTCAAGCTGGCTAAAAGGTGTGTGTGTGTTTGTGTGCTTGTATTTGTTGCCTCTGTAGGAACTTTTTCTGCCATAAACACTGACCTTATCAGGACCAGTAGTCCTCGTGGAGACCACAAACCTGGTCCTGATGAGGCAGAACCTCATCTCTGAGGAACCGGTTAAGTTAAGGACTAAAGATTTAAATGGTGGAGGTTGAAAAATCACAAAGAACTAACGTTTTCATGTAGACAACTAATAATGATAATTTGGGAAAATGATGATGTCATAATCCCACCTCTCTCTCGAGCTTGCATTCTTCTGCATCTTCTTGTGTTTGGCCTTATTTGCTTTTATTTCCTTTCCTTACTCCCTCTGGCTTGGTTCATTCTAGCTCTGTTCCTGTGATTGTATACATTGTAAAGTATACTTTAAGTAAAGCTTTATTTTAAAAAAAAGTGCTTGGCATAATATGTCTAGAGTTGTTATTTTGGGGGTGTTCTGTGTGGATAAAGATGTTTCTTCATCAGGCCTTACACACACAAACACAATCGTAGAAGAGTCACTCAAGCAACGCAACAGGTTGAGAATCGTTGTCTTTCTCCATTAAAACTCATTTTACGTCACAGATTATAGTCTTTATTAGTGTGTAGTTTTGCATGTGTATCCGTAATAGATCATAATAGATAATGCATTCCCTAGCCCTTACCCTAAACCCAATTTTAACCCTAAAACCAAATTTAAATCCTAAAAAAGGTTACAAAGATAGAGTTTCTTTGGACCTCATAAACACATAAATACAAGAGTACACACACACACACACACACACACACACACACACAGACCCTACACCAGTCATTTGGTAAAGATCACTTTATCACTGAAGACTAAAACCTCCAGGAAGACGCCATTAAAAGCTAAAATGGGGGCGTGTGAGGTCACACCTGTCCATCCTAAATGGATCCGTCCCATCAACCCTTTGTGATTATGAATCACTTCCACACACACACACACACACACACACACACACACACACACGTGTTGTGTTTCAGGACAACAGGTTGAAGGATGGATGGGAGGGTTGTCTAAACAAGACAGTGAATGAAGAGGGGAAGGTGTTAATGTGCGGAAGTTCAGTGTGTGTGTGTGTGTGTGTGCGCTATTTTTGTGAGGAACAATTGGGAGATTTTTATCTTTAGAGTTGAGAACATTTTTAAATGAAAACAGTTTTGACAGATTATGAGAATCTGGTGACACCTGATAAGTGTGTGTGTGTGTGTGTGTGTGTGTGTGTGTGTGTGTGCTTAGGGCTGAGGTGTGCTGTTCCTCTATTCTTATGTTAACATGGATTACTGCCGTGTCCTCCCTGCTGACGCTCCATTGTAGACCCCAATCCGCTCAGTGGGGTTGTGTCTACACCACACAGCAGGAGTGACTGAGCGAGTGTGTGTGTGTGTCTGTGTGTGTATTTTACCTGGCTATTCTCAGCAGGTTAAAACAAGTATGTGTGTGTGTGTGTGTGTGTGTGTGTGTGTGTAAGGAAAGAACGTTTATGAAACAGGTGACTGAGTGATGAGGAAAGAGTGAGGATGAACGGCAGGAGAAGGCAATGAATGGATGTAAAATCAAGTGTAAGGGAATTAAAGAATGCAATAAGAGATGAATTTAAAAATGGAAACCCTGTCACAAAGACAAGCTTTCTCTTTGATTAATAAATATAGTGATTTTCATGTATTTGCACAGGGCCATATACTGTCCCTCATCGTAAGATCCCATAGGCGCACAATGACGGAAGAAAAGAACACAAGGTATGGACCAAAGGCTCCGCCCATCTCCGTCTTTATGGGCCTTAAGCTGTGCATGTAAACATGATCGACAAAAGAACCAGCACACTACTGTTCACTGTGGGGCCAAGACGCAGCGGATGAGACAGCAGGTGTGACGTCAGCAGCAGGACATGGAGATGCTGTTAGAGCCAACGTACTTCTTAACTGCATCGCTTGTTCTCTTTATTCACTCTGAGACTTTGAGTGGTTCTGTCATCATTTCTAAAACTCCCGCACTGAGATATTAATCAATTAAAAAGCTTTTTTTTCCTTTTTTTAAAACAAATATGCACGAGTGTAGACACGGCCTTAGTCTGGGTTTGTAACGCTGTGGAGTCCGTTCACATGCTGTCGTCACGAGTCAATGTTTTTTGTGTGCTGAGGTGAAATGAGCTGCGACCTCAGCGGCGCAGTCAGACTGTCTGTCTGTCTGTCTGTCTGTCTGTCTGCCCAACTCTCGATCAGATATCAGCTGTCTAATTGTACCATCGAAATACTCAGAAGAGGAAGAAGAAAAAGAAGAAGAAGAAGGAAAAAAAAGGGGAAGATGAGTTTTTAAATACGTGCAAATTGGCGCCGTGCTTCGGTGTGTGACGGAGCATTAAAACAGAAAGAGAATAAGAGGGAAGACGACACCCCCCCCCCCCCCCCCCATCTCTCTATGTCTCAGTGTTTTATGAGTGTGTGTCTCTGTTCTGTTTACATGTTAAAAGCTCTTTAATAAGAAGCTGCAGGGGAAGCGAGCAGACAGGAACCTTTCATCTCAACCTGTCCTGTCACACCCAGGGTTGGGGAGGGTGGGGGGACCTTATTTATGGCTGCACGCAGGTTGGGCTTTTTCTTTTTGTGTGTGTGTATGTAGCACTTACACTGTCTTCACAGTCAGATTGGAGACTCCAGAGAAGTGTGTGCGTGTCATGAGCTCCATTCAACACACATTCCACTACACTGGTTACACGTTATACATGTGTACATATGTGTATATGTAGCTGGATCATTTGCTTAAGTTTCTATTCTTTCTTTATTCTTTCTTTCATTCTTTTATGCACAGTTTCATGTACTATTTTGATAATCGATTCATCGGTTTGAAGCTTTTTTCATTATCAGAAGATTCCTGATTATTTCAGCTTCTTAAATGTGAATATTTTCTTTATTTCTTTGCTCCGTATGAACAAATAAATCATAAAACTAGACACTCGAGAACATCATCATTTCCAGGGTTTGACAAACACTGATCAACCTCTTTCTAACGTTTTCTGACACATTTTATGGACTAAATGATTACCCGATTAATCGTGAAAATGATTGACGGATTCATCGATTATGAAAATAATCATTAGTTGCAGCTCTTATTCTTGGTACAGTTTTATTTACGTAATTGTTTCAGTTTTACCTGAAATCTTGAATCTTGACCGGATTCAATAATTACCTTGTTTTTTTTATCTTAATTTATTCCTCTACACACATTTTTGTTTGTTAATGTATTAAAGGCATGCTCTTTTACGGTTATATTCACAGATAAACAGGTTAGCTGCAGGGAAACACACACACAGACACGTGAGGAACTTTGAACAAAGTGATGCAGCTTGTTTAGTATCTTTCACTAATCACAGTTATCTTCTTTTGTGCTATTTCTCAGCGACTCGCTCATTAACATCTGGTTTTAACAACGGTGACTGAGAGCAAATGTGAAATGTGAAAATGCACAGGATGAGTCTGCGTGTTTATTTCAGGCTTCTAGTCCTTTAGTGTAGGACGTACACCCACTCCTGCAACGTCTGAAAGTCTCGATGTGTGAACTTGACTCATAACGCAAAAAAAAAAACGCTGAATAAAGTCCGTCATTTCTGTTTATCTGGTAAAAAAACAGTGGTTTTTTTGTAGAATCTAAAACAGAGGAAGCTGTTGTTTGGCCTCTGTAACGCGTGTGAAATGTATATTAAGCTGAAAACACTGCAGATGGGATTTATCATTTCTCATCACACTGAATATGACTGATCAGCTGAGAGGTCAGGTTAATCTCTCCACTTCCTGATTCACACAAAACCTTCTCAGCCGTCACTGAACAGAAGACAGACAGGAGTGGATCACGTATGACAGGATTCCTTTCCTTCCCTCTCGTTGGTCAAGTTCACACACTCCCATGACAGAGACTGAGGTTTGGGACGCCGAGGTGAAATGTGACAGCGTGTGTGCAGCCGGTCAGATGATGATGATGATGATGATGATCCTCCTGTTGTGACCACACAGACCTCACAGCTACATGTGTCTTGCTGCATGAGACTAACCGACATCCCAGACTAGTCTGAAACACAACAAACTTTCAGGACGTGAAGAAGACTTCAACAAATCCTGAAGATCTGTGTTTCTTAAACTTCACAGGAGGCAGATTTATTCCCAATTAGATCATTTGCTCCCTCATCATCCTCCTCTTCCTCACACATACTTCACACTCTGGTAGAGTGAGATCACATTAAGATGGCGTGAGAGAGAAGGTGACTCTAATTATTATTACTTTGTTCTCTACACACTCACATACTCTGGTATATACAGTACACGAGAACAGCATTTTTTATTATTTTTCCTCCATGTACCACCAGAGACAGCTCGCGTACCACTGGTGGTACCGTGGCTGCAAAATATAAAGTGTTTTAGAATCAAATTATGAACTCAAGCTTCAACTTAGCCTGATGTTGCCATCACTTACAACTTTTATCAATCTTTAAATCAATCAGATTTGATTGACATTTACAATACACTGTGTACGTCTGACTCCGCCTCTATAGGTGGCGCTGTATCTCTGCTGTATCTAGTTCCTTCAGCTGCTCAAGCATGAAGGTCTTCTCTTCGTCTTCCGGTGTTTGTACTGCAGATTATACGTCGTCTCTGTCTACGCTCAGAACGCACCGCTTAAGCGCATACATGCAGGAGTAATCGGACTTTGAATCGGATAATCGAGGTAGGTTAGTCCGACTAAGAATAGTTTGATTTTAATCGGACTAACATGTTAACATGATGCTGAGAAAAACAAACTATTGCCTAGTTTGACTAAAATTGAACTTTTTTTAGTCAAAAGGGACTCTGGTGTGGGGGAGTGAGTGATTTCCAAGGAACGTCAACTCCAGTTTCCTGTTGGGAAACATGTCTAACGGGAACATAAAGCAGTGAACATATGCTCAAGAAAACATACGCCAATTAGGCTCCGACCGAGTGGCCATGGCTGCAGTTCCATTCATACTAACACGGCGGACTGAGAGGGATGTTTATCGCCTTCTTTGTCGTTTTCCTACGTTTGACCAAAACAACAGAGAGCATGTGCAATCAGTGTGTCCAACGTGCGTAGTTACAAAATACAGAGGTGCTTGCGTACATCCGCACGTGTGTGTACCGCCACAGAGATAATAACATTTACTTCATGCAGTCTTCTGCGCTGGGTTTGTCCTGTTTTTCCTGGTGTGCAGGCAGTCGTGTTTTTACAGAGCTGGTGTGTGTGTGTGTGTGTGTCTGGCCCAGCTGAGCACACACACATACACTGCATAATCTGGACAGGCTAAATAAACTAAACGTAACCATAACCAGTTAATGTCCAAACCCTAAACTTCACAATCACAATTCAAATCTTAATCAGTTCCTCAGAAATGAGGTTCTGCCTCATTAGGACCAGGTTTTGGTCTCCATGAGTACTACTGGTCCTGACAAGGTCAGTGTTTATGCCAGAAAAAGGTCCTACAGAGGTAACAAATACAAGTAAACACACACACACCAGAGCTGCAGATGTGTCATGTACCTGTAGCTGTAAATGTCTCACTGGCAGCTGGAGCTACTTACAACACATGGAAAATGTGACAAAGCACTTTTTCTGTAACAAACAGGAATCAAATCACGAGAAACAAGCAGAGTGCCAGATCTGAGCCGTCCCCGGGATTTACATGCAGCACTGTGTCATTGTTCTATTTCAGACACTAAACCTGAAACTGAACTGCGAGGCGAACGTTACGTGGATTCTAAAATGGACTCGAGAGGTCTCCACGTGTCAGAGGAGTCACGCAGACAGACAGACAGACAGAGTAAAGTGTAGGAGTGTCCATACTTTCTGTCCTCGTCCCCCGACACTTTTGACACTTTCTCGTTTTGACTCTGATCCGGGGCCAGCAGAGCGAGGACGAGCCGCGGGCTAACTTTCCCCTGTGAGGCGAGACGAACTCTGAACTGTTCACCTGGCTGTGACAGAGGAGACACACACACACACACACACACACACACACAAAGACACAGACCACCTGCTCTGAACCATCTCACACACACACACACACACACACACATACACTTTTGCTAACCTGCTGTAAATCTGCCCTGACATAGGACTTGTGCACACACACACACACTCCTACTTGTTTTTATATCTTAGTGAGGACACATCATTGCCATAATACATTCCCTAACCTTAACTCTTACCGTAACCTGACCCTAAACCCAAATCTAAACCAGGGCTTAACCCTGAAAGAGCCCTTTAAAGTTGTGGGGCTGACACAAAATGTCCCCACAAGGTCAAAATGTCCTCACAGAGGACCTCATTACAACCTATACTGAAAATTAATCTGTCTAGTTTGGTCCAGAAAATGTCAGAAAACTGTTTTCTCGACCCTGGAAAGGTTGGTGTTTAGTCCACAGACCAGAATGATTTCTGTGTCAAATGGAGCAAAGAAACCCAGAGAATATTCATATTTACAACTTGTTTTAATTATTTAAAAAAACAACACTTAATTGAATAATTGCTGCAGCCCTATCTCAAATTTTCTCTCAAATCTGCCGAAACCTTTCAACTTATTGTCGAATTTTGTTCATATTTACCGAACACCTCACAATACAGAAGAAGAAGAATATGACACATGAAAGCAAACACATTTTAATAGATAATAACGTTCAAGTAAGTAATGTAGAAAATGTATTACACAGTGCTGGCTTTGGATCAAGTTATTAAAGCTGCCTTTAGTGATGTCATCACTTGAATAACTTCCTGTACATGGCATTGACATGAATTTTGTGATTGTGTTCATAGCGCACACAGTTGTGTGAGGACCCTAAGATGTCATTGTGATTTTTTTTGTGCGTTTTTCCTCACTTGTTGTAATATTTCCCGATTCTTTGTCTCTTTTTTCACCTCGTTTGCTGCCGTGACATCAGAACAGCTGCGTCTGACCAGATTTTAGCTTTGCTCTGTGGGTAAAAGTCCGTAGACCACCGAACAGACCTGTTATAAGACAAGCAGTTTGTCACCAGTGTGTGTGTTTTGTTGAATTCCTGACTGTGAAAACAGCAACACACACACAGACAGACAAGACGACTGTGACACCAGAGTGACATGTTGCTACAAGCTGCGGCCTGCTGTCACCAACCAGGGTGGCCTGACGTTACACTGATGCTCTCATAACAGAGAGAGGTGAGCGTCTGATCCCAGCAGGCCGTCACACTCTGAGTGTGTGGTCATCGTGAAGAAGAGCGCCACCTATGACTGCACCACCGAAGGAAAGGGGACACACACACACACACACACACATGCGTTTAGTTCTGCCCTCGCTTGTTTATTTCAGGCCCTAGTTCTTTTGTCAGCTGACAGAAAGAAAGTTCAGCTTCTCCATGTCTTCTGTTTAAGTTGTTTTTTTTAAAGAATTAAAACAAGTTTGCTTGATTTTTCCAGCTTCTTAAATGGGAATGTTAATGTCAGGTTTCTTTGCTCCAATATACACATTGTTAATATCATATTTGTCTATTTTCATCGCTCGACTTGTTAACTGTTATATTTATAGAATTATTTTATTGAAGATTTATATTTGTGTTCACTTACAGTTCATTTCAGAACCTGATTTTACATTACATGTCATTTAGCGGACACTTTTATCCAAAAGCATTTTTGTCTCTTTCTGTTTGAAAATCTTTGATATTTAATCACATTTTCGACACTTTTTATGGTCATTTCTTTCTTAAATCTTGAAGTGGAACGGTGCCTCGGCGATGACCAAATGTCACAGCGATAATCGGCCCTGAAATCTGTGCAGCGTGTCGTCGGCTTTAAAGACCCAGAGTGTAAATCTTCAGCCGGCCCTTCTCTCTCTCCCCCCCGGGCAGCCGACAACTGTGCGCGAATCTAACGCAGAGTTCGGCTTGTGCCGACATTCCTCGCATTGTAGAGCTGGAAAAGGTATCGTGTCCACTGTCTAAATACACACAGACACACGCGCGGCCGTCCGTCTCCTCGACTTGCTGTTCCACCTGGGCTCCTCCGCAGCCTTGAGGGCTTAAGGAGCCGAAACACACACCCCTCGCTTCAAAATAGCCCCCTATCTTGTCCCTTTGGTGGCACTGCTGTCTGTGTTATGATAAGGTGTGTGTCGGAGATGTCCCCACTCACACACACACACTGCCTCTAATCCCCCACACAAGGTGTAGCGCGGCTTGCCTGAATAAGCAGAGTGTGGAGGGGCCCGAAGCGGTCAGCCAGTGGCTGCAGGAATGTCAGAATGTCGTTTACTGTAACAAACACACAAACACACACACACACACACACACACACACACGCGGAGCAACCTGAACCGGCATTGTCCGGCAACAGTGACGAGACACTGACAGCTGCCGTGAAAAGTAAGAGAAAAAAAGACAGAGGAAAGAAGAGGAGAGAGAGAGAGGGATGGATGGATGGAGCAGGAGAGATGAAACCGGAGACGCTCGCTGATTCCAGACCAATTTAGGCAATGGACGGAAAGGGAAGACACAGGATGCATTCATGGAAACTTTGCTTATTAGAAGTATATTAAATAAAAGAAAAGAAAGAAAGGTCAACGCAACAAACCTGAGTTAACCAGCTATTAATAATGAATAAGTAGCGGAAAGGCTTTGAAAATGAAAGTGACGCGTGATGATTTTGTTAAATTCCTCGTCAAACTAATCATCGTGTGCTTTTGTGTGTGTGTGTGTGACTGTGCTGCTGATCTACTGTGTCACTATTTATGCAAATATTAGCTATCTGTTAATGTTGCTATTGACATTACTTGGTTGACATCAAATTCAAGGACTTTCCAGGACCAATTCCCTCAAAAATTCAAGGAGCGAATGTGCTGACACAGCTTAAGATGGAAGGACAACTTGTTAGAGCCGCTTCGCCCCCATGATGGCGTCCACTTTTATTGATTTGCGGTACGCTCTGCATCTGGACGAGTGTCAGTGTTTGTCATTTTTCTTTGGTGCGACAGAGATCTTTGGAATTTTCATTTCCCAGGCATCACGTTCGTCGTTTGCTCTCTCCGGGTTACAGGTTACTCGCTCGTTGTTCTGCGTGGAATCTCACGAAAGAGAGAGAGAGAGAGAGAGACAGTGGACAGTGTCCACAAACACCGTTCTGCGTAGGCCTTAGCCCTACTATTATTACAAACTTGGACAAACCAAATCCACCCAACAAACCGCCGTCTTTAACCCCGCGATTGATTTAAAGAAAGCCGACCGATGTTCAGGGTGAGATGCTCAGCCTTAGGGGCGAGAGGCTGAGATGGAGAGAAAGAGTGAGGGAGGCTTAAAGAAAGAGAGATGGGGGATTAAAAGATGGAGGGGAGAGGAAGGATCAGTGAAGGAGGACGGAGGAGTTAGATTTCACAGCTCAAGGTGTCAGCGGTGAATATTTAATGTGCGAGTTTTCTCTTGTTTCCTTTCACATTAATTCACTCGTCTGCTCTCGTGTCACTCTGCGGCCCGGCTCCGTTTACACCTGTGCAGATGCGAACAAAGCATGTGATAATCTATAAGGTTAAAGCCCGGCTGCAACTCGCACGGCCTGATGGTGATTTAGTGTAACGTCAGGCGACATTTCCTCCAGTGTTGTCCTCAGAGAGGGGGTCGGGTCGCAACGTCTCGGCACCAAATCATGAGGAATTTGAAGGTCCAGCGTGGCATGGTTTGTATAATTGTTTTGGAATGAAACATTGTTTGGTTTTCACAGGTTTAGATTAAGTCTTTTTAAATGTACTTCAGGAAAGGGCCTTGACTTACAGAGGCCACAGTCTTCATTCTATTCCACTAATTTAGTTTGTCATGTGCCATGTTTTTTTGTCCCTGTTGTCTTCGGTGTCTTAAGTCGTGGCCCGAGTGAGGACGCAATGTTCCCGTAATCACGTCACTGTTTCAGGAAACGTCTCCGTCCACACGGAAACCACATAAAAGGGCTCTAAACGCTGTAGTATGTATGCCGGGCCTGTAAGTGGCGCTGTTACGCTACACGGAAAAAACAACAAGACAAGACAAAACAAAGAAGAAGACGTCGTAGCCGTTACACTGTGTACAATCACGGAAACGGAGATGGAATAAACCAAGTCGGGGGGGAGAGGTTCAACGTTATAACAGACATTGTCACTATATTTAGAGACTCTTCAGACCACCAGTGACGAATCTCGCGACTCTCTGGCATAACCCCAACTACTCTCCAAGAAGGAAATGGTCAGTTCTGCCACAGGATTGAACTTTGAGGCTGTAGGTAGATGTAAAATAATGTTTGACTCGCGGTTGCATTATCTGCTGTTGTGTGATAGTCTGATTATGAGAAATGTGACTCAGGGCAGTTTCAGTCTGACTAACATGTGTTTCAAAAGTGTGGTTTTAGTTGGACTAATACAGGCTTTCTCAAACTGTGGGGCCAACGAGTTCTGATCTTTTAAGTCCTAACTAAAGTCTAGCAGGTGGAACTTTTGGTCTCGCTGGTAACCCGGACTCATTTTAGTGACGGACCACAACAAAATCTAAACTGGTGACAAGATCCGGATGATGGAGAAGTTTCTGACAACAAGCCAGTGGTTCATGACGACCAAAGCCCAGGACGAGGACATACGACGACACATATCTCAGTCTTGGATTCACGGTGAATGTGGCGGGAGATGAAGAAAGAGCTCTCTGTGTGTTGTGTCTCAACACATTGGCAGGGGGCAGCATGAGGTTATTTGCACAGCAAATGATTGATATTGGTAAAGTATTCTTTGTTATCCAAATGTATTTATTGTTTTAAAAAAATTATACATAAAAAAGCTGCAACTAACGATTATTTTCATAATCGATTCATCTGTCGATTATTTCCTTGATTAATCGATTAATCGTTTGGTGTTCAGAATATCAGAGAACTTTAAAAAATGTGGATCGGTGTTCGTCAAACCTGGAAATGATGATGTTCTCAAATGTCTTTTCACTTTTAATGATTTCTTTGTTATCCAGAGCAAAGAAATGAAGAAAATATTCACATTTAAGAAGCTTAAACAATCGGAAATCTTGTTTTAATCATGAAAAAAGCGATTCATCGATTAATTGTCTCAGCTCTATCTAATATTGACGTTTCTCTCAATACATTTCTTTGACACATTGGCCCAACAGAAGAAGTTTGAGAACCTCTGGATGTTAAAAGTTAAAACATTCACCCTTCAATGTCTCTCTCACACAGACACACACGTCTTGTTAAAGAGCATCATTGTAGTGACACTGCCCTCTATCTCATGTGAAATCAACATCGAGCTGAGTGAAGACTGAGGCATGCTCCACTTTGAAGTCACACGCATGTGCGTGCACACACACACACACGCACAATGATGCACTTATTCACAGAAACATGCATGTGTGTGTGTGTTTGGGGAAAGTCTGGATTATATGCATGCAAACACACACACACACACAGAGTGGATCTTCAGTTCCTCATGTTACACTGAAGCCTTTTATCTGTGACCCAGAGAGAGAGGGAGAGTATTGGAAGCATCGTCTTGGTAACAGACATAAAAGATGACACGATGACAGAGGAGAGAGTGGGTTTGTGTGCGTGTGGGAGACAGACGGACTCAGAACGGGACGTTCAGTCGCTCAAACGAACATTTACACAAGTCCCACTCACTTTACGCGTCACGTAAAAAGTGACGCGTAAAGTTCCACGAATTCATCGTGGAACAGTCTTGCTTCCAAAGAAATTGTGATTCTCTCAGTAAAGTATGTCGGGTAAACACTTTTTCTTTCACTTCCTGGATAACAACACAACATTTGCAGGAAAACTGTCAATATCGGGGAAAATAAATAAAAACACTGACGTGAAAGGATTAATCCCGCAAGTGTTTGTTGATAGCGACTGTTGAATGTCTATATGGTGATGAATGAAGCTGCGTGTTTTCAGCTTTCAGTTCCCTGAACACACACACACACACACACACACACACACACACATTTCAAAAACTTACATTGGGAAACACAACTTTCAGCGGTTTCTCAATAATGAACACATAAACACAGTCTGCACACACGTAGCATTCATGTTATGGACGTCATACAGTGCATGACATTTGCATATCATCAAATAAACTCCATAAAATGTGCTGTGATATTAACTTAAATATTATTTCTTATCTTTGTTGGATGATTCACTGCGGTACTGTGTGTGTGTATGTGTGTGTGGTGACTACAAAATGAATGTGCACATTAAGGACGTCAGCGGTATATTGGGTTCTTTCCACTCCTATATATTAGTCAGGCCGAGCTGTGGAAAAGAGAGAAGTGTGTTTATATGTCAATTGTTTGTATTTGTTAGTCACCAGCTGACCGCTGAGGTTCTTGGCCAAGACTCCGCAGAGAGCCCATCACCATGGAAATGCACGAGTGCAACACAAAAAAAAAAGAAGAAGAAGAATCCAAATGTCGACATGTGCAGTTTATTTGATGGAAGCCGCTTCGTCATTAATGCCCAGACGGAGGCGGATGACGGGGAAACTTGGAGGATATTTGGCAAAGTGAGTCAGACTGAAGTGGAAAGAAAACACTCTTACTTTAACTAAGACTTTAGGTTCTTGAAAAGTGGGATTAAACAGAATATTAGTGACGCATTGTTGTGCAGTTTGATATTTTTGTCCTTGTATGGGGCCGAGTGTTTGCAGCACAGAGGAAGTATACTCTATACATAGACCCAATAAAAATAGAAGCTGCATTTGCACTGTTGTTGTTGTTGGGTTATTTTTATCACATTGAGCAATCGATATCTGAAAGGTTTTTACCCCCATTGTTAAACAAATGCAATTGTGTCTTTAAAACTAAAAAATATAAGTTTCTTTTACAGCTTTGGAGTATATATGGAATAAAATGTGTTCAAATTATATAACAAGTGAATTAGGGAAATTACTAGATGAATCGATCATTAATCGTCAACTATTTTGATCATCAGTGTGAGTGTTTTTCAAAGATTTAAAACAAGTTTTCTTTATTTTCAACTTCTTGAATGTAGATTCAAGAAATTTTTGGGAAGAAATCATTAAAAATGAGGATATGATTTATTTAATTCTCGTCGCATGTGCTGCAGCTATAGATAAAGCACAAAAATGGGATTTTAGGCCTGCAACTATATGATTATCTTCTCCATTAACCCGTGTAATCATTTGGTCCATGAAATGTCAGAAAACCCCCCAGAAAAAGTGTATCTCAAACCTGGAAATGAAGATGTTCTTAAATGTCTTTTTTTCCTCCACAGACTGAAATTATTCAGTTTGAATGATTTCATATTTCAGAAGCTGAAAAAAATCTTATTTTTTACTTATTCTTACTTATTTTAATTATTTTAAATGGTTGTGGTTATTACGGTAATTTTAGTCACCAGATAGGAAAGAGTTGGCCTGTACATAAGTTTCCATTTGTTGGCCTGTTTTTGGACATTGAGACAAAAACTATAGTGTTTCCTTAAAACAAAACCTAAAAATTGTTAAAACACTATTTACTATTGTAAATAACTGCCAGATATTGGAAGTTATTCTGGAAAAAGTGAGTTACAGGACATTTTCTGGTCGTTTTACGGTTAAAATAAGCTAAAGAAAAACGTCCAGATGGACATTTTTGACGCTTAGGTGTAAAAGGGTTTAAAACAAATAGTTTATGATTTATTTAGTGATGGAGTCATTGTTTTAGGCCTAGGTTTTATACGTCATCTTTTGAAGCTTTGAACAATCAAAATAAACCAAAAAAAACAACGATTCAAAGAAAGAAGAGAGAAACAGGAACTTTAGTTTCCGACCAACACGCCCTCTCACATCTACGCCTCCATGCTTTGCTGGATACGTTGACCACAACAGATGGGACCACCCCCCCCCCCCCCACCCCAACACACACACACACACAATCACACACACGTGTGCATGCACTAACAATGTCAGCACATGTTACCTCTCTGTCAGAATGGCTTTAGACCCTCATTGCCACAGTCTGTCTGTCTGACTGCACTAATCAGCTCTGCACACACACACACACACACACACACACTTACATAAGACCTATTGTTCCCGCTCATGGTCACAGGGACAGAAGTGATTTGTGTTTCTGTTGCTTTGTTTTCATTGTGTCTGCGTTTTGTTATTGTTTGTGTACATTAAAGCCTCCCACCGTAAACTGACTCATCAAACTGTGACGTCCGCCGTCATCGCCACATGTGAACTTAGCGTCCTCACGGAGCCCAAACACATGGGCGCAGAAAAGGAAGTGGGAATATCGGAACAAAAACTCAAGCACATGTGACGGTGAGGCGATTAAAGTGGATATAAATAGCTGCAGTCGTCTTTTTTTTAAGAGCTTTGAAGCTGATTTTGAGTATTATGTGAAAACTCACTTCACACGTTACCCTTTGCATAACTTTACAGCCAAGATGAGTGACATTCTCACAATTTTGTCACAGAGGAACTTGCAGTTATAGTCTTTAACACCATGGTGGTAAATGGTGTGACACTGCACACACAATTAGGATTTTAATTTGAATTTCAACGTGCCCAAACTTGACAGTATCTTCATGCTTGCATCTGCAGGCTGGTAAGATAGAATCATTTTGGAACTGCTGCTATTGTCTTGTTTCTTACATGTGAGGTAATCTGATTATGTACAGGATTTTGTTAAAGACAGCTCAGATCCTAGGAGAACTGAGACAAGGCATAGTTAGTAAGATACCCAAGATACCTGGTGGCTTGGTATCTAGGTAGGGAGGAACCTTAAAAGGTGCCTAGTTTGCATCTAATCAGAATTTATGGCTGTTTATATTGAACACCAGGTATTGCACTCAGCTTCAGCTGTTCTCTATGGGACGGCGCAGAATAGGTTTTTTTCACTGTGGTGAGCTCGACGGTGATTAGACAAATATGTAACTGTCATGGACGCTCAGCTTCTCTGGGAGTCAATGGAGCAGTGGGCGGGGTGCGGACACCGGGCTTCTGCGCGCCGATTGGAGGAACTGTCTTGAACCAGTTTTTCATTGACAGCCTTTTTCTGCCTCGGTCCTGTGTGGATTTTTTCGAGGGAAGTCTGTAGACAAATAGCTGCTCGTTGTGTGTTATTTGCTCTGTGATATACACTGTAAACAATATCCTTGCAGCGATATCTCCAATTTGTTCTAGACTTTTGTTTTTGTGCGACTCAAATTACCCAGTGGAACCAGAGGCCATGCAATGGTAATGCCATCAAATTATAATTAATATTGTCAGATAATGTCTCTCAAAGATGCTCAAGGGCAAGTATGATCATTTAAACGTTTAGAAGTAAACATTGTCCAGGCCTTTATGTCAAAAAACAGCCCTGAAATTTTGTCTCACTGCTATTGAAGCTGCTGAGAGTGACATGGGTTCTTGGACAGTGTGAAAAATAAACTAAAAATAAACACAAAGACATATCAAAGTAGTGATGCTCACTTCTGGTACTTCACCAAGTTTGTCCTCACTTCTCAATGATGACATTGTTTGACAGTCAATGCCAGGACGTAAGCTTTCTGCAAATAACAACACAGCTGCTCTCTCGTTCTCAAATCTTTCCATTGTCTTTCCAGTCATTAAAAACCACGTGTATATTAGTGACGTCACGCTGTAGGAAACCCATCACGACCAAGTCATAACACCATGACACATGTGTGGACACTTCACCCGCGTCATATTTCTGCTGGTCACATCCTGTTTCAACACACATATGCGAGAAATCCGAAAGCAAAAAAAAGCTGATTCACTATAGTATTGTTTATGTGTTCGTCAGCTAATGTTCGATTATTCAAATTCCCCCGTTTGCAGTGTTTTCTTTGTCCCCCTGAATGTCTTACATAACACCACAGTGAAGTGTTGAAATTGGAATCGAGTCTAATGAAGCTCTGTTAACAGACATTTTTAAAGGCACCACCACTGAGCTGTTTTTAATCAGGTTTAGCAGCCACAGCCCGTAAAGTGGCTTGCTCGCAGTGAAAGGACTCAGTCAGCACTCGGACCACACACACACACACACACGCACTTCCTCTCTGTCTCTCACAGCTTCCTAAGTGTCTGACATAGGACGAGAGAAAAACATTCACTTTTAACACACTTTCACTTCGCCTTCCTGCAGCCGCTCGCGTGTACGGGCGGAGAAAGCATGGGAAAGAGGAATCAAGAGAGAGCAGAGACGCTGCATCAACACTGAAGCAACAACACCAGCTGATTACTGGCTTCCATTTAAAGTGGAGAGACTTTTTACTTTTTACTTTCACATTCCACCGCAACACATGCATTAGTGCAGTAGTGGAGCAAGAAAACGTTCAAAACCGACTCCTGACCTGCAATTTTTGTGCATTATCTACATTATACATGCAGGTCCAGTGTGGAAGGATCAGTAAAATCTTCTTGGGAGACTTTGTAACAAACAGACAACGCCTCCACTTTCCCAAGCATGTCATAGAGTGCAGTGGCCTTTGCATACCAGAGAGAGAGAGCGCGAGAGAGAGCCTGTTGTTTGTTTGTTTGCATGTTTAGCTTTCGCTTCAAAACCAAAAACGCACATACTGTGTCTGCTTTGTGCGTTCGAGCTGCTGTAGAAACACTGCAACAAGGTGTGGACTTTCCTTAAGTACATTCAGAAAAAGAGAAACACACGTAAGGGTAGTGCTTTCAATTTCTGCCAATAACTTTAAGATTTTGTCACGTCAACATTTGTAAAGTTATGCAGTATTTAAGGTTTTGAGACCAAGTCAAGAAATAAAATGTGTTATGAGCTGTTTTTGCACCTAAACTTAAACACAAGTTAAACTTTTACCAGATTCATAACCAGGAAATGGTTATTGTTGCCCTCATGTCCCACTTTCATGTTGATATGCATGTGTAAAGATGTATATTTTGGTTCAGAAGAGCAACATATGACTGGGTTTGACCCCAAAAAAGAATAATATTACTGCGAGGGCTGCAATGATTATTCATTTACTAAATGAATTGTCTATGAATTAAATTAAAACAAGCTTTCTGATTTTTCAGCTTCTTAAATGTGAATATTTTCTGGTTCCTTTGCTCCATACAACAACAAAATCATTAAAACTGAATCACTTTGGTTTGTGGACAAAACAATACCATCATTATTTCCAGGTTTGGTAAACATATTTCAAAATTTTTTGACATTTTCGGACCAAACAAGTACTCAATCAATCGAGAAAATGACCGTCAGATAGTTGCAGCCCTGACTTCTGCACATTGGCAATAATTCTGCCTGTGTGAGCGATTGAAATATAGTAAAAAAAAAACGCTCAGAAAAAAGGTGTCCAGGCCTGGAAATGAATCCAGACTTTGGCACAAGTGACGCGATCTGCAGCGACTCCGTGAGTCTGTATTTTCTGTCTAATCTTAGAAGAAGGAGTCCACTCAGCGGCGTTCGGGACTGCAGAGCGCCGCTGGAATGTGCCGCATGGCGACAGGACCTCACACTCAGAATGACAAAATGACAGTGCAGCGCACAAAAGTGGCACGAGACTATACATACAGTACAACTACAAATATACATTCAGTGGAGTCACTGTGCGTGACGGCGGGGCTGGTAAACAGTCAGGAGAACAATGACTGTTGCAGTCAACCGCACAATGAGATCCATATGACGGCACTCTGGCTTGTCACTTATGATCAGCATGAGGACGAGAGAAAAGAAAACTTTCAGTCTAATTTCTGTCTGTTCTCTCACTGGCTATGCAAAGACGCTCGGCCGAAATTTAATTTGTCTTCCAGTTTTATCCATTTTTTTACAACACAATAACATAAAAAAAAGACGACAACAACATCCACTAACTCTGCAACATTAATTGCACTAAACATCATTTTTGATTTTCTGCTTCTTTTACAGCTCTTTTACAGATTGATCAAAGTCTCCTGTTAAAAAATAAATAATCATGCCTTCCCTGACTTTATGTATTGGATGCATTAAATCAGTGGTTCACATCATATACAAACCAGGCCCTCCCAACCCGAATCCCTGTCCATGCACATGCACCAAAAGAATAATTACAAAGGTTTATTATATGCAAAAATAACCAACAGTTGTAGGTTTTTGTTCCTATTCTCACAGGGAAAATGGATACAAAGTGTCCTGTGCTTCCATAAAAACAAAACCAAGGTAACTCGGTGAGTCTGTGGTACTGGTCACGTTTCGCAGACATGATAACTGACCTGATGAGGTCACAGATGTTCAGCTGTCACAGAGGTGTTGGTCATAAATAGCTTAATACATTTAAAGGCTTGCTATAGATTGTGTGATTGGGATTTTTTAAATGTAATATGCACAAATACATTTAAATAACCTCACAACCTTTGCTCCCCCCCATGTGGTCTCTGGGACCCCAGTTTGGGAACCATGGCATTAAAACGATTGGAATTTGAAATTGAATTGCTGGGAAGCATTAAATGAAACGCAGACGAGACGTTCAGGAACACTGTGTACGAGTCGTTAATGAAACTGTTCAGAAAACAAAGAAAGGGCCTGAGGGGGAAGTGACTTTTTACTTTTCACTTTGACAAACGTTATGCAAAAGTGAAAAGTGCTGGATTGCAGCTTGGTGTGGCTGCACGTTGGCCAACGGCGTGTTGAAAGTGAGTGAAGACACAGCAGAGATGTGTGAACAACAACAAGCACTGACACAGACCCCGCTTACACAAACGTCGTTCAACCCCTGGCTGCTTCCTCCACATGGACCACAGGAAACGGTTCGCTTGTCTGCTTTCGCGTGAGAACAAGGAGGAAGTGTTTCTGGTGACGTTATTCTCACGCAGACAAACTGAAATAACTTGGAAGTTGTATTTTTTGACTTTTATTTCCCTCTCTCTCTTTCTTGCTCTCTCACATTCTCCATTCCCACAAAAAAAGCAGAAGTGTTTTCAAGACGGCGTGAGTGACTCAGGACCCTTTAGCCGCCGTCTAGCATCTCTGCTAAGATTAGTCAGTGAGCATCATTGTTATTTTCATACAAATATATTTCTGTTGTTCCTCCGATGGAAAACCCCCAGCAGACTCTTCACAATGAAGCACCTTAGACATAATTTAACACCTAAACGTTAAAGAAAAATCTCCATTTTAAGATTGAAAAGTCTCACCTGCACATGAGCTAATGCTCCGCTTGTTTTGCTAACGGTGCTAAATGCTAAAAAAGTGAGCTAATCCCCGGTTTATGAGTCACTGATACGGCGCGGCTGCTCGGCTAAGTGCTAATCACGCTAAATTGCGAGAGTCGAGCTAATCCCCGGGGCAAATAGGACGTCTTAGCCTGTGCTAATTTGCTAATAGAGCGAAATGCTAAATTCATTCTAATCCCCCCCAGTTGAGGATTGCAATGAGTCATTGTTGACACAGACAGTTTGGGTAATCTGTAATCTGTACACAAAGTAAGACATCATTGTGCAGCTGCTGTGTGAGTCTTCAGTGTGTCTGTGTGTGTATTTGTTTTGTGGCATTTATAAACAATTATGTTGGCATTTGTGCAAAAATTTGATTAAAGAATCTTTTTTCTTTTCAATAAATACAGGCTACATGACTAAATGCATGTGTGTGTGTGTGTGTGTGTGTGTGTGTGTGTGTGTGTGTGTGTGTGAAAAGTGGTAAATGATCAATGCAGATTACACATAATAAATTAGATTGACATTTCATTTTGACGTAATGAACCAGACTGTGGTTCAAGCTGACTGTGATTTCTTCCCCCCCAACATCTGTTAAGTTTTATGTACATTTGTTTTTACAGAATTGTTGGTTAAAAATAAAAATAAAAAACATATTTGACATGACTGAAGTTACTGTAGTTAACGACAAAACAGACATTTTCATTGTCTATAACTGACAAATAACAAACGTAAGTAAGTATTTGAAAGGCTTTCTGTTGTTTTGACGGAATTCATTAAGGCTTTTATATCTGCAGCGATGTTTTATACAATAGAATTGTTGCACTCCTACTCATTATGGCCATTTTTAAATGTGAACCCTGTGTAAAACAGCAGCAGCTCTGCAGCACAGACACTTATAATTGAGTTCTCGATGTGCGCAGGTATCTATGGTCACATGACCCTGGGGCCAATGAGTCTGCTCAGGAGGGGGCCGACAAAAAGTCTGAAAAATCTAACTTTTTTTGGGGGGAAAAAAAGATCAATGAAAAAACAATCAATCAGGGTGGGTAATGTCAGTTTAAAATTGTATTGTGATATCATATTCACGATAAAAGTGTTTGTTTTGATATGGAATGACATATAATTAATAATAAAAAAAAGTAGCAAAGGATTTGCCACGAAATATTAAGTATTTAAATCTATTCCTATGGTATTTTTGCTCACTATAAAATATGGTGTTCCGTTACAAACCAGGCGATCTTATCCTTATGTAAAATACCTGGAAATAAAAGCTGCAATAAAAGAGCAGCAGTAGCATCTAATATTGTGTTTTGATCACAGTCAACATGAGGGAAAGAACAGTATTATTAAATACTTGGCAAGTACTCACATTTAAGTAGTCTTATTTGTATTCTGTCAGAAAAAAAGCTGTTGGTGCATCACACATTTTTGATGTAAAATGAATCTATAATTCACAAAAACAGACCGAAATAATGACTCGGGCCGCGGGTTTGAGACCTCTGCTGTAACATCTTGCGTCATAAATGAGTTGCTAAATTGTAGTGTTGAAAATGCTTTTGCACAATGTGTCTGCAAAAGCTGCTTATACACTGTAATAGTTCCAACACTCTTGCTGTTCTCACAGTGTTTGTACATCAGCAGACGCTGGTTTAAGGAAACCAGGTGAGGATTCTTTCAGCGCTTCCGAGTAAGAACTCGAAAAGCAACTTTTCTCAGTCAGAGAGAATTTCCATGGAGAAAATATTATTTGCATGACTGTGTCAGGCACGTGTCCAACTCAGGTGTTGTCTTTGTCCTGTCTGGTGAATCTGAACAAGAGACAATTTGCCTCAGAGTCTGGGATTAGTGCTGCCAAAAAAGAAAAACAACAATAAGCCATGTGAGAACGATTTAGCACCACACCACCTCGCACATGTTTGTGACTGTTTTGTAATCCGTTCTTTAGAAGACACACATAAACGGGAACTAGACAGTACAACCGCATACCAGTCTCGTACTACTTTCTCCTCGGCGGGCAGGCGGGTCGGCCTCCTCGGCTGTGGCGGTTGCCAGATCAGAAGGGGGGAAATTCCCCCCATTTAAACGCAACCAGGCCAAAGATGGTAAAATGTCTGCCAGGCTGGCGAGAGAGAGAGAGATGGACGACACAGAGCGGAGGAAGCGACATGTCACTTTTTTTTTCCTTTCTGTTGAACGGTGGCGTTCATCACAGTTATCTGCGTGTGGCATGTATACATACGCCCGCCTGTGATTGTGTGTATACAGTATATGTTTCTGTGCGCATCCACGTGGGTGAAGGCGACCGTGTTGTATACGTACGCGCGCTCGCACGCCTTGTTGTCTCTCATTCTGCCCGCGAGCAACTGCTGTTTACATACACTAAACTGAACCGGGGTGGCACTGTGTGTGATGGCGGGGAGGAGGCAGGGGGTGTTAGCAGTCTTTGGGTTTCGGCGGTTAACCCAGAGACTTTTTATTTTTTGGAGATTGATGGGGAGAGGGGGGGGGGTTATTTGAACCGTGCCGGTGCGTGGGCACGTTATGCTCTTTATGGGCCAGGAGCGACCAGGAGGGGAGGAAGTGAAGGGTAAATGTGGGTGGGAGGCGAGCCGGTTGCGGAAGTTAATGCCCCTCCACCTCTCTTGATACCCGACATGTACCCCCCCCCCCCCCCCCCGCCCGCCTGCCCTGCAAGGCTCTCCTAAAAAACACCCTCACACATCCACCGGAGGGAGAAGAGGAGGCCGCGCGACCACAGACCACCCAGAGAGACGGAGACAGACAGAGCTACAGACACAAAGACAGACGGACATAAGATGGAGAGAGACGAGGCGGCAGCGGGAGAGGCACGGGAGCCAATTCAAAAGATTTAACGAGTGAAAGATTAAAAACAAATAAGAGAAATTGCATCGTGAAGACAGAAGGCAAAGAATGAAAGGAGACAGAAAAGAGACAAAAAATAATACTCTCTTCTCTGATGAGGTTCCAGTTAAAAGCCGTTGGGAAAATCCAGGGGAATACAGACTGTGTGGAATCTGCAAGAAGGTTGAAAGTGACAGTGAAAGTAAAGCGTGAGACTGAAAGACAACAGACTGGTGGACTCATTGCCAGCATCCAAAAATACTATATTCTGGCTATTCTTAAAAGGCCAGCGATGAAAGTCACAATAATTTATTAAAGAAACTGAAAAGTGAAAGAAAACCTAATATTCTAATATAAATGTTGAGATCAAAGGGGTGATTTATGGGCGCCATGTTGCGTTTCTTATGCGAGTTTGGACAAAGGATTATTGTGTTTATTATTATCAAGTAAACACAACCAGTTCAGTCATTCTCATGCAAAGTTAAAGGAGGAGGAGCAGCAGATACTTGACTTTGTCATTTTTAGGACAAAAACTGCCTTCATGTATGTGCTGTAAAGGCACAGTCGTACTTGTTTTTGTGTCTGTCATATCTGTGTCACAAAAGGGATTAGCGCTGTGACTTTGTTTCCATGTGTTCTGGCTCCCAGGAGGAAAACAAAAAAAAAGTGTAGTGTGCGTCTTTGATTTCAAACATGTCCAGAAACAATAGACGTCTGTCCAACGACGTGGCCTGTTTTCATTCTCTGCTAGTTCTGGACAAGAGCTTTCAGCTCAAAGACGAGACAGAAAGAAGAAGAAGATGAATCAGGTTCTCATTTTTCCACATGCAAGTCTTTACATTATTCAATACAGGCATTTACAGTGTGCCCTTACACCGCTTTCTGCTGCACTCGAGGACAAGGACACTTTCGTCTGAGGAAGATAGCTCTCGTTTAGGACTCGATAATAGGTGATTATATTACACTCTAACTGTGCTAGTTATATGTTTTTCTCACAGCTTTCACCCACTTGCTGCACAGTGTACTGTATTGAGGGTCTTGAATATTAGTTATCCACATTTTTTTAAGTAACATACCGGTAATCTGACAGTAAATGGTGCATTCTAAGTTTACATAACACCGGTGACAATCAAATGACCTCACAGGAAGCGGTTATCTCGACCAGAGCTTCAAATACTAGTGCTGCAACTATTACACAATTATTTTATCACTGATGAATCTGTTGAATATTTTCTGGATTAGATGAGTACTTGTTTGGTTCGTAAAATGTTGAAAAATGTTGATTAGCTTTTACCAAACCTGGAAAACCAGAAACTATTCACATGAAGAAGCTGAAAACTGAAAGTTTTGATTATGGGAAAAAAAAAAAAAAAAAAACTCAAATCGATTCATTGATTACCAAAATAGTTTCACGATTCATTTAGTAATCGATTAACAATCAATTCATTATTGAATTAGGCCTCTAATAATTGAAAAGCCTACATCAGGAACACAACACTGTAAATGGATCACACTAATATCTAAATATTGTGTTTCATATTGACAGGGAATAATCACTATAACAAATAATTATAATTTCAATATGGACTAAAAATAATTGTTCTCAAAACTGAAAAGCTCTACTAATATTATATAATAATTATACATGTATGTGAACAACTGTGAGATATATTTTATCAGACATTTTAATACTTTATTTTCCCCAGAATGAAGAATATATTACGGTTATTATGTGGCACTAATACTCTGTCGTATAAACGTACCAAAGACTCACTGGCATCAAAAAAGACTGACCTTGGTTTTGATATCATGGAAACACAGGACAGTTTTTTTATCCATATACACTGTGAGAATAGGAGCAAAACCCTACAACTGCGTCATATTTTTGCATATAAACGTTTGTAATTATTCACCTTATTCTTTTGGGGTGTGTATGTGTGTGTGGACAGGGGTTCGGGACAGGTTGGGTGGTCCTGGTTTGTCTTGGACACAAGCGAAGGGGGGGCTTCAAGGAACCACTGGTATAGACTCTATGGACCTTGGTGCAAGGAGAGAGAGATGAAGAAAGTGACTACTTCAAAGTACATCACAACTGAACATACGTGTGTGTGTGTGTGTGTGGGTAGATGACAGAGTTGTGTATTTACCACATCAGCGTTAGTTTTGTGTTTGTGGCGGTTTCTCCTCTCATTCACTGCCGCCTCCTCCTCCTCCTCCTCCTCCTCTCAACGTTACCACTCCTTTGTTTTCTCCTCAACATCAGGACTGTGTGTTTTTCGTTGCCGACTCAGTTTTTGAATGGACATCTGTCACGATGCGAGCTGATCACTGAAGAGTCTGAGCATGTTTCGAGTGGATTGGGAAAAGATCCCACTGGCATTTTTTGTTTAGATTTTTTTTACAGAACCCGACACGCGACATCGACGAGGAGACACAAAGACGCAGAAGGTTCATCTGAAAACGAGTCGAAAATCAAGAAAATCAAATGTTTCCGTGATGGATTTCTTAAACAAAATTGGTATTTTACGTGTATACACAATAAAAATAGGTGTGTCCTGTTTTCTCCAAAAGCCTGCACACTGGTAATGCAGGATTGTTAATATCATGTGGTTATTTTCTGCTACATTTATTTGCACATTTGCAAGTGGAAATAAATAATGTCTTTAAACACAACTTCTGCTCCCAACTTTCGTCGCACTCTTCCCCGTCTGACAGGGAACAAAAAAAAGCAGAAATTATGTTTTGGGGAGTGAGAGGAAGACAAGAAGAGAAGAAGAAGAAGGAGAAGAATAGAGGTGGAAAGCCCCTTAAAGAATCCAGGTCACTTACTTCCACGTGTCCATCTGTCTGTCTGTCTGTCTGTCTGTGTGTGTGTGTCCCTGACTCACACTGTTGTTGTGCAGCTGAGAGCAGTCAGGTGATGCACAGTGAAATGTATGGAAACATATGTAGGGACTTGTTTGGCAGGGACAAAAAACATGACACGAGACACTAATAAGTAGATTTTCTTTCTTCTTTGAACACTCAGTAAAAATAGAATAATAATCTATACAGCCTGCCCAGTCATTGATAAATTATAGAAAGGGTGTCCAGGTCACATTAAAAGTCCCCAATCTTCCCTTTTTGTCAGAAAATGGCAGATTTTTCAGTCCTTGTTTTCCAAATTATTATCACACGAACTGAGTCTTCATTATTACATTTAACACAGATGTCACTTTTCACTTTTCCCGTTGACGTTTTGAGGTTTTCTTCAGTTAGACAGATATCGCCCCCTGTTTGTCTCGCAATGTATTGATTATGACAGAATTGATGTATCGCTATATTATTGGTATCGTGGACCATGTGTCGCGTATCGTATTGTGTGATTCCTAAGGGTTTTCAGTGTTTTTAAACACAGAGTAAAGGTGCAGCTGTAACTTAAACTTATTTTCTGTGCTTCTCTAAGATGGAGCTAATGTTAGTTAGTGGACATGACAGTGAGGTGTGTGTGTGTGTGTGTGTGTGCATGAGCGACAGAGAGAGTGTAGATCAGATTTAGTGTGTTTTCCTCCTCCTTCTCTCCGTGTTTACAGACATGTGTTTGCTTGTGGCTTCTCCGACTGTGTGGGCTTCGCTCTACCGTGATTATTGCACATGAACTATCGCAGCGACACCGGCTTTATTTTTAGTTGCCTTTTAATGTCACATGACCTCCTTCCTCAGTATAAAAATGGAGGATTTCTTGGGTCATCTACCTGTCGTGGGGTTCCTCGTGACATCAGCAGAGGGTCAAACGCTCTGATTGACCCCACACTGGACCAGCTCATACAGATGCTTGATTTCGTTCCAGGAGGTGGCGTGCCAACATGGCAGCAGATGGTTTTCGGTGTGTTTTTGATGTGTTGTAGTGCCATGCGCTCTGTCACCAGCTGTGGTCCCAAACAGACATAATTAATGGAGACAGGCAAAGGGGAAGAAGACGCCTCTGATCCTGACGGAAGGAAGACACTTGTGTCATGAAAGGAAAGGGAGGTTGTTGTTTGCATGTTTGCATGTTCTAAATGCACCGACCTCACTTCAGATCCCATTCGAAATGCAATCAGAATATATATAAGTGTGTGTAAAGCAAGTGCAGAGAATCTGCTCTTTACACATTTGTGTTATTTGGAAAATAGAGAACTGTGAAGACTGAAAATCTTTTCATAAACGATGGATCGGTAAACTATTTTCTCAATTAATCAAGTATTGGCAGAAAATGATGACGGGTGTTTTCCAAACCTCGAATGTCTTGTTTGTCCACAAACCAAAATGATTCTGTTTCTTTGTTACTTGGAGCAAAGAAACCAGACAATATTCACATTTAAGAAGCCGGAAAAAATCAGTTGATGATTAATTTAGTAACGGAGTAATTGGTTTTCGGATTTTTCAGCTTCTTAAATGTGAATATTTGCTGGTTGCTTTGCTCCATATAACAAAGAAATCATTAAAACTGAATTAAGTTTGGTTTGTGGACACAGGAAGACATTCGAGAACATGTGAGTAATTATGAGCCCTACTGTTAAATATTGGAGATTATATAAAAAAAAAATCGGAACATCCGAAAAATCTGATAAAATGCTGTGTTCAAAATTTACAATTAATAATATCTCTGTTCTTTTTGCTCTCACGTGGTGCAGATCGCTGTACAGTCTGAGGGGAAAGGAAATCCCAAATAAGGCGTCAACACATTTAATTGTTTTCCACAAAACCCTCCAATAAGTGCGTCGTCACTATTCTCCTATTGTCCTTATTTGTGTTTTCTGCACAGTGTGTGTGGTATGTTTGTGTAAGAGTGCGTCTGCCCGTCTCGGCTTTTTTTTTTTTTAAGTGTTTGGGGCCACAACACACACACACACACCTACACAGGGTGTGTTAATGAGTGTGTTCTGCTTTGTCTGCTCTTACTCATTCAATATATTGTTTGTATATTTGTGTATTTGTGTGTGTGTGTGTGTGTGTGTGTGTGTGTAGACTGTAGGTTGAGGATCAGGTTATTAGCGCTGAAACCTCTCTTGTGCTTTCGATTGTGTCTGTCTGAGCCTGACTCACGCCACCGCCGCCGCCGCCGCCGCGCTGCTACGTGCTTAATCGCTGCAGCATTAACTGTGATTAGTCGTCATTGTTGGACCTGGTTGGGTAACAGACAGCGGTTTTGATAGGGAAAGGAGAGGCACAGAGCCAGACTGTTTGTTGGCAGCGCGGCTGAGGTCACAGAGGAATGTGATTTATTTCAACCTCGCCTTAATCGCTTCTTAATATTTTCCAAACTCACTTCATCATAACAAAAAAATGACACTCTGGGTGACGGGTGTGGCCGCTGCGCCCCACAGCAGCAGGTAGAAAAACAGAAGCTAAAAAAGAGATTATTTTGAGACAAAATGCTGTAGCAGTGATTTAAAAACTTTTTTTAAAAAAATTCTGTTTTGTAATTGCTGTAAAATTAAGTACGACAGATTTTTTCATTATGATAAATGATTCCATTATTTAATTAATGGTCAACTATTTTGATTATCGATGCATCGTTTTCTGATTCTTCAGCTTCTTAAATTGGTTGCACACAATAGCACATAGGCTTTGTTAAAATGTGAATATTTTCTAGAAATAAATCATTAAACTTGAATCATTATAGTCGAGACATTCGAGAACATCGTCATTTCCAGGTTTTGTTCACATTTTTCAACACTTTCTGACATTTTACGGACCATCAAGTACTGGATGAACCGAGAAACTAATCAACAGGTCAAGTTAGTTGCAGCACTAATAGATTTTAAGAAATACTGATGTTTAAATTGTGTCTTATAAATGCATTATATAGAAACATTGTGACATTGTTTGTGTAAATGTTCAGTGTCAGCATTCAGGCCCGACATTCCATGAAAATGTGGTTAATTTTAATGTGTTAATTGTTATTTATGTTGATGGACTGAAGCTAAAACGTTCAAATGTTACATGGAGCCCAGCTGTAATAACCACCTGCATTGAATGTTTATATATTCTCAGTCATTGATGCTTATGTAGGTGAAAATCCAAGAGTTAGAGCAATGACGGTGAGAAGACAGGTGTGATTTTACTTCAGGATTTTAACAAATGATCCAGGAATAAATTACAGGTATTAGTGTAAAACTGTTGGATGCAGATGAGCAGTGACTTATTCAGGGTTTTATTTGTGTTGTTGTCTGATGGGCGCTGTTTCGTTTCCAATGGCAACAGCAGGCTTTTGTGAATGGGGGGGGATTTGACTGAACTGAAGGAAACCTGCAGTGTAATTTCTGCCTCACTGGGATTAACTGGACTGTAAAACACCGTCCACGCCCGAAACGTTGATCAGGCATCAGCGCAACATCACTCATGTGAGTGCGGGGGTGTGTTTGTGTGTCTGCTCTTTCTTTTAAAACATCGTTGTATCATCTCAAACCTGCTGAGACAATGAAAGACGCCAAAGGTTCAAACACGGTCACGGCTGATATTTCATCTTCTTCAGAAATTGGCCCTTTGAACCGCCGCCATTTTAACATGTCATAGCAGGAAAGCATTGCTGTTTGCTCTCTCTTGCTTAACGTTACCCGCATAACGGAAAAAAGACAGTGGACCGTGTCCACAGCACTGCTAGTAATTATGACTCGATGTTAGTTCTGCGTAGGCCTAGTCTATGCACGTCAAGCAACGCAGGGCATGAAACAGTAGGCGGAGTCGTAACAAACAAAGGGAGACATTTAACATAAATATCAGCTTCACTTCTGTCTTGCACAAAATTCAAGCACTTTCAATGACCCACGTAAAGAGACCATATTTGGATAAGAGGGTGGAGCTGGAACAGCAACAGGGGGTGGGACTTTCTGAGAAGTTTCATCAGGATAGCGTGTGTGAAAAACCTGCTGTCATCACATTCTAGCCACACCAAACGCATTTCCTGTTAAATCATTTATTTTGACTCTAAATGTGACCATAATTTACACTATAAATGGTGTCGCCCCCCCATGGCCATTCAAGAGAATACAGCTTTCAGGCACTTGCACATGGGCTTCACTGTCCACACTCAAAAATGACATCCATTTTAAATTGATACTTGTTTTCAGATATGTCCTGTTTTGTTTTGTTCTCTTTTTAGTCTATGAGGAAAAAATATGTCAAATTGCACAACCACATTAATCAACACCGAGACACATGACTGGAAATACCAACTTTCACTTTCTATAGACCCATGGTTCTCAAACTGTGGTACGTGTACCACCAGTGGTACGCAAGCTTCCTCTGGTGGAAAATCAGAAATATTGTTCTACTGTATTTACCAGGGTATGGGATCGGAGTGGAGCGGAGGAATTTTGTGACAAGAGTCACCTTATCTCTCGCTCCATCTTAATCTAATTAATGTGAGAAAGAGGAGGATGATGAGAGAGAGCAGATTATTTTATTGAGCATAAATCTGCCTCCTGGGAAAAGTCTTAAGCTGACTTTGCTCGACCTATTTTATAACACTGTATTTTAACGTTGGTGATAATGGTGTCACTTCAAGAGCTCCATATCTTCTCAGGTGGAACTACTGCTATAGATGATTGTTCTTTATTAATTAAATCACCTGGCAAATGTCCAGAAGGTGCACATTTAAAATAAATAACACTTCTTTCTCCATCATAGAGAGGTTTTTTTACTTGCTTTCTTACTTAAAGTCTGACTTCCTCTTCTTTCCTTTCGTTCTTCTTGTTTTTGGTCCCCCTCCACCTCCCTGATCCCCCACACTCACTCAGTCACTCACTCACTCTCTCTGTCTGTCTGTGTTGTGTCTTCCTGGTTCATCCTTTCATCTGTCTCAGAGCGAAGAGGAGGAAGAGGAAGAGAGTCCGTTTGAAGTTGGCGTCCATCCCAAAAAACAGTGGGCACACCTGGAGGCCAAATTGGTAGTGTTGTCCTCTAGTGACACACACACACACACACACACACACACACACTTTTCCATCTTTACATCAAAGTGTCATGACTACAGGGCTCTGAAAGGCTAAATACCGTTTACCTTCAACTCTACTGACTGATTGGCTTCCTTTGCACTCACACACACCGGAAACACGCACACGCACGCACACACACACACACACACACACACACCAAAACTTATGCTATTAACCAAATTCTCTCCTTCCTGCTGTGTGAGAAAAAGTGCATTGTGTGTCAAAATGAATGCAAGTGAACGCAGTGTCCTGTCCTAACAAGAGGACAGTTGTACAGTTGCACTAACCTGTGTGTGTCTGTCTGTCTGTGTGTGTGTGTGTGTTTACACCTGTCTTCTGTGTCGCCTCAAACATCGAGGTGTCAGTTCCTCTGCTCATGGGTCAGAGGTCACTGTGTAGGTCCCATGTGAGACTATACTGTGACTCCCCTGACGGCGCTCAGCTTACCTGTGTTTACTTCTGAGTATGCCTGATGACACACACGCACACGCACACGGACACACACGGACACACACACACACACCGGTTTGTTCAGCTATTCTTCTTAAGACACTACATTGACTTCCATTCACATGGACAGCCTAAAGAAAGCCTTCTCCGTAGCCTTAAAAAAAAAACAGTTGATAACTGACCCTTACCTTAAATTTAACCATACTAAACTGAAAACCAGGTCTTAATCCCCAAAAAGCCCTTTAAAGAAGTGAAGACCAGCCAAAATGTCCTAACTCCGTATTTCCGGTCCTCACAAAGCCACACATACAAGAACACACACACAGACAGACTCAATAAATGTTTGTTTACATTTGATCTGCAGCGATAAACCAATAAAGATCCACTATGCAACATTGGACTTGACAGGATGTCAGAAAATAAACATTATCGATGTGACGTCACACTCTGTGCAGCGATGATGTTGATACACAGTAAATACTGAAAGATTCATTTCTATTGTAGCTTTTGAGGGTCTTTATTTCATCAACAAATCTCTTAAGCGTAGTTTTAATTTAAGGCCCTTCATACCTACCTTGTTTTTCATGGTGGTAAGGGAATTTTAAAAGTAATTGCTTTTGTATACAAATTGCACATACAAACTATGTCATTTATGATTGTCATTAAATAAATTATGATAATAATTTTCACAAAATCCAAAGGAAAACAGTAACAATATTTAAAAGCTGAATTTATCATCTGACAGATTTACAACATGCGATAACAGCACATTTTCTAAGGGGATTTTTATAAGAATGACATGTGACTCGATCTAAGTTTAGCCTCTTCATGTAATGATGTGCACATGTGAATATTGACTTTGTTTGTGTTTACGTCTGCCGACATACAGTAGAGTCCACTCTGTTCCACTAGTGTGTGTGTGTGTGTGTGTGTGTGTGTGGGAGCGAGATCCTGTTACACCTCATCCTGCATCTCCTGTGTCAGCGCTCGCTTACGTGTCAGCGCGGTGACATGACATGGACCCTGTGACCCGGCAGAAACTGTAACAATAAATATGAATAAATCTCTCTCTCTCTCTCTGTGGTTGTAAGCGATGGTTTCTGGCGGAGAGGACGGTGTGAAGAGCAGCTGGTGCAGCTTTTAGTTACTCAACTGGCTGCAGTCACCAGTGGACTCTCACAGGGTTTCCACACTGCATCACAAGTTCAAGTGTGTAACTCATGACCTCTGTCACACGCTCTGTTTCCCATCATCCCTCTCTCTCTTTCTTAAAGCATCATAATCACAATATTTTAAGCCGGAGTAAGCGACATATTGTTGGTATTGATTAGGGCTGCAACAATTATGCAATGAATCAAAGTTTTCTGATTTTTCAGCTTCTTAAATGTGAGTATTTTCTTCGTTTCTTTGCTCCATAGAACAAAGAAATCATTCATTAATTTCTGGACAAAACAAGACATTTGAGAATGTCATCATTTACAGGTTTGAGAAACACTAATCGACATTTTACGGACCAATTGGTTGTTATTGATCAATAATTCCATAATAACCTTTCAGCATGACATAAATCAATTGATCTGAGAGAGTGTTGGGTGTTGGGGTATAATCTGGATTGGCTTTAAAAGCAGCCTCACATACTATCAGAGGATTGGTAACAACTGCTGACACTGCAAAGCAAAACAAGGCGCCTAAAACTATTTGTCATTTTATCCTAATCATAATTCATTTTTCCACCTCCATAATCCCTTCAGATTTGCCTCCTGTGGCAACTGCACATGTCCCCCCCCCCCTCGGGTCCCCCCCCCGAGCATGACACGTGTGTGTTCATCCACAGCTTGAAAGTGAAACTACATATTTCTGACCTTCTATTCACAATCCCGGTGATTTCAGTGTAGTTTTTAATGACTCAAAGGGATTTATCAAGAGTGAGGCGACGTCTTGTTGGCGGTAATCTGAGGAACACACTGGATTGGCCCAAAGCGGTGAATCAAACACAATGATTTTGAATAAGTATCTAATTGCGATTCGCAAATTTAACTGAAAATTGATTCAGAATACGACAGGGAATGGTACTTTTTTAATCATTATTCTCACTTTTCGTGTGAATTACATTATTTTAAAGGATTACTGTGTGATATCTGTGAGAAACTAAGGTATTTTCTTCAGTCTGGAGAATATGATGTGTGTGTAGTTCAGGACAATATTTATCCTAAAATTGTCATTTTTCACA
This sequence comes from Solea solea, assembly GCF_958295425.1. Lineage (NCBI taxonomy): Eukaryota > Metazoa > Chordata > Actinopteri > Pleuronectiformes > Soleidae > Solea > Solea solea. Next base: position 23,117,745 of record NC_081146.1, read on the forward strand.
CATATTGCGTCTCCCGCTGTCTACAACAGCTGCTTTCCTCTTCTCTCAATTTCTGACCATATTTTAAACGATTTTATAATAGATTCTCATATTTTTTCCATGGCAAGCAATGAAAGAAGATCAGACCTGCAGAATTCAGCAGGAAAATAGAGGAAACTTTGTTTTTTTTTCACCCACTTTTGTAAATGTACTGTATGTGTTCCTCTTACTGCCGGGTGGATAAAAACAAACTGGCAAAAGTGACGCCAAAAACACCTTGACCCAAAGCAAAACAAAAAGAAAACAGTAAATAACAGCAGAGAGCAGCGTTTCTGCAGATAAAAAAAACCCCCACAACATTACAACACTGTAGTGGTTCATTAAGGATGACTCAAAGGGATTTTGGACATTTGTTTTTAAGGAAAATACTCTGCTTACTCTACCTTTAAATAACTGAGAGCAGGTAACTCTATATAGGGGACAGGGTTCCCACGTGTGTGACTAGACAGCGTAAACAAAGAAACAAGTGGGTGGATGTGACATCGTAAGGTAATCATCAGTTCATGGTCAAAAGCAGACAAAGGCTGTGAGAAGGGTCGTTACATCACATGAAAACGAGTCGAAGGGATAAATGTATTTTGTGAGTCACACGTTGAGGTTTTGGGTCAAATGTCACAGCGTGAATTCCCAATAGTGTCATGAGACGAGCTGCTCTGACCTTACACGGGATGTTTGTGTCTGCTTTTTACACACACACACACACACACAGACACACACACACACTGAGAGCAGACAACGCTGTAGGAAATGGCTGGCTGACTACCTTTTTGTTTTGTAAACATGTTGACGTTTTATGGGCCAATCAGAGCGCAGCTCTATTTCATACAGACTCACAGGCAAGTCGCTGCTTGTGGTAGTCACCCACACACACACACACGCACACACAAAACCTGCGCGTGTGTGTGTACGTGATGACAGCTCGACCTAAAAGCATTTGACACATGGATCATCGGGATTCATTAAATAAACTCATATCAATAGAGTTCCATAGTGAGGCATTAAAATTGACTCAGTCGTGTCTGTCGAGTAGATTCTGGTCCATGTAAGAGTTTTACCGTCAAAGCCTGTGATGTCACTCAAGAAAATATAACTCGCCCCTTTATCATCTCATATAAAGAAGCTCTGTCTGAACGCATGTATGTAGGTGTGTAAATAAATCATCGAGTTCAAACTGGCGCGAAATTTGGTGCAAAATCAACAAGTGACAAGTTTAAATGCTTTAAAAGTAAAGTACATTACATTAGATCTTAATAATAGATTGGACGTCACAAAGACACTTTATGATGCGCTCACACCAAACACACATTTTCACGTCATCGACAGCTTTACCTCACAATATTTTTACTGTACCATGGAGATGAATGCAGTTTTTTAGTCAGTTAAAAAAACCTGATTCTTAAAATCTAACTTGTACGGAATGAAAAAACAGCCTGAACCACACAGACACACACAGACACACACGCACAAATGAAAGGAAATCATAAAGAGATGACTGACAGTCAAGGCCCTGAGGACACACAACACACGCCTCTGAAGCCACAGATCAGACACAACTACTGTTTCTGGTGATGATCTAAATACATCTGCATTAAAGCTCGTCCGACATGACTTTCTCAAGCTGCTAATTATCACATATAATTACTTTATTTTCCCCTTTTCCATTAATCAGCACTGGGGCATTAATTTTTGGTTTCAGTGGGGAAAAAAAAATAAAAAATCAAAGTTCAGACACGGTGAGAATCGGAAGCCGCTTGAATAATTTCCAGACACATGAATGATTATTTCATCAGGCTGGAGATTCATTCATCTCTTTTAAAAAGTGTTTAATATTCCAAAACAAGTCACGTGTGAACCCACACAGCAGTGGTGACATGTGGCTCTGCAGGTGGACGAGTTGCACCTCAACAGAATATAGTCTATGCCTGTTTTATATATGTTTTTAGAAATGTTTCACACTGCTAAAAACAGTTCTGAGTGAAATTAAATGACCAAAATTGAATGTATGAACAAAGAAATTCATGTTAAGAACCAGGGTATGAAATAAACACTCGACCACATGTCAAATGACGGTCAATTTTACCATTGGCAGGTGAATCCGCCAACAAGCAGGAAAGTCTGACTTTTTTTAAGCCGGAAAATGTGGCGGCATATTGCTGGGGCGAAGAGGCCAACAAAAGGATGACGAGGACGATTAACAAGAAAAGTAAAAGAAGAAGGTTTTAACACAAAGCGGATGGCAAAGGTTCGTGACTGGCTTGTTAGTACAGAATAAATGTACCATTGTGACTGTCGTATGTGTACAAACAACACACTACAGTGGCAAAAAACAATGACTAATGAATTCCTGAGTGATCAGTTGGGTGTTAACTAAATAAACGAGACCAACAGTGAGATGACTGTCTGTTTCTATTTCTGTTATTTTCTATTAAATAGGCCGAGTCATTAATTAGGTTAAGTTGGTTAATAATTCGACAGCACTTTAAATTTGTATTCTGAACAAGTTCAAGAACTATATTTAGGCATTTCCTGTGTCGTTCACCTTCATTTAAAGGCCCAAAAAATTTTGGCAGGTAAAAAGCCACTGTGGCAGGTGGCCAAAAAAAGTGTACTTCAAGACCTGTTACTAACATTAACAGAAACTTGAGCACGTCAGTAATGGAAATTTAAAGCCCGACGTATTCTTGTGTCGTACAGAGAACATTCAGAACATTGTTTAAAATTCTGGAAATATGTACATATTTGTTGATGGGATAAAGTCGTGTATAAATAGAGTTGTGTGTAATAGGAATGGGGTAGGTACATGTAAGTTTATACTATCTATCTATCTATCCATCCATCCATCCATCTTTCTATCTGATGGCTCATTCTTGGGTGATGAAAAACAACAATTCATAAAAATTCACAAATTCATTTCAAAATTTTACACACTGGACCTTTAAATCAGCGTGTGTGTACTACTTGTGTGTGTTGGATTGAGTTGTGTCACAGCGGAGAGTTATGACGCCGTGTGCCGCATTACGTGTCAGTGTGTGTCCTTGGTGTGAGATGAGTTGTGTGAAAAGGGATATTTCAGCCCAATCCCTTCACCTTTAAATCACTCAGTGGGTTTTAGCCCCACTGAGGGGTCACGGCAAAAAAAAAAAAAAAAAAAATCAGGATTAGATGAAAACCCACTCTCTCTATACATGTCATTCTTCATCAGTATCTCATTAGACACACAGAGGAGGGGGAGAGGGAGCGGAGGAGAAGATGGAGGAATGTAGAAAAGGAGAAGAGAGTTGGAACATTTGGATGATGTGAGGGTGGAGGGAGGATAAATAAGGAGGGACAATGAAAGGGTGGATGTGGATTAAAAAGGAAAAGGGATGGAGTGATGAGGAGGAAGAGAAGCTATACAGGAATATAAGAAGATGGATTGCAGAAGAGGAGGAAGGTCATACATCTTATTCACCACCCATAATCTCCTCATCTCCTCTTAGTGTCAAACCACTGGTTTGTTCAGTATTTTGGCTGGCGCCAAATTTACATTATTGACCCTAAAGGGCAATTTTTCTCTGGCAAAAGTGCTACAACAGCTGCAGAACAATAAAGAGACAACAGAGATTAAAAACAAGCCATCACTGTGTGCAAGAGTGAAATGGCCTGAATCCATGGTTCTCAAACTCAAGTAACAGTGCACATTGAGTTCTTCTTTCGAGAAATGTCCCTTTTTTCCCTATAACAATTTAACTTTTGGCAGTGAAAACCAACAGCATGAAACCAAGACTTATTGTGGACCTACTGTTAGAGTGGAGTTATTGAGACTGGGACAGATGAGTTCAAATTAATTCTTAAAAAAGGATTAGACTTGCAATGTTGAACTCAAAATATTCAGCAATGTTTCCAGTGCACTGATTTCTTTCTTTTATGGGGCAAGAAAACCCTGAAAATAGGTCTAAGCTTGTTTTGATTATGAGAAAAAAAATTAACTCAAACTCATACATCGATTATTAAAGTTTTAAGTAGCTGGTAATTAAGTTAACATGCTGTCAGTGCTGTCAAACACCCAGATATTTACAGGATTGAAGCTGTGTAATTACCTGGTAATGTATAATTACTGGAATCATTGCATGATTCACCAAAGATTACGAATCAATTTTAAGTAATCATCAAATCATTTTATAATCGATTAATCAGTTAAAATGTATTTATTTTAAGAATAAAACAGATTTTTCAGCTTCTTAAATGTGAATATTTTCTGCTTTCTTCGCTCCATTTGACAAAAGAATTATTCGAACAATTCTCAACATTTTGTGGACCAAACGATTAATAGAAATAGTAATTGATATATTAATCGATTAAGAAAATAATCATTACTTGCAGCACAAGAACCATGTATGTATGTGATTTCATGACAGCCCTAATGAACGTGAAGGCTTAAAAACTGTGTTGTTTACGTTCGTTTTCACGTGATCACCAGTGTGTGTGTGTTTTGTTGACTTGCAGTGCTCCTGCTGGCGGCCTCCTCCTCCTTCTACACCTCCTCTCCCCATGTTTCCAGGTGTGGCTCTCAGGGAAAGCCCTGTTGATGTCAGGTGGCCTGTTGCTCTCGATATCAGCTGTCAGACTGACTGACTCATCCACAGTTTTGTCTGGCTATTAATGATTCACACACACATTACAGTAGAGTACACATAGTTGCACCCACACATGGGGAAATAATTTGTTAATTGCCCTTTGCCAAAGGACACACAAACACACGCACACACACACACACACACATACTGTACATACAAACAGAAAGGAGGACATACCGTGTCGTGTGTGACTCAGCGTCTGTGATCGTCAGACACAGACAGGCAAATGTAAACAGCGACGGTTGCTGGTCCAATTCTCTGCAGAATGTGAGAGAGAACACGGTGCGGCTCTGCGGCTTTCACCCTGCGTGCGCCCGCTCATGTTTACTGTTTACGCTGTATTTACCTTTTACACACCGTGTACTCGACTTCAACATCACCCTCCTGCACATTCCTCTGTCTCTCAGACCACAGAACGGGCGACTGAGAGACAACCGCTCAACAACACCCTGAGCGGGGGAGGCGGCGGCACTTTATTTAATGGGATTTGTAATTTCCTACACGTTTCCTGGAAGTCTATAAAGAAATGGGAAAGTGGAGAGAGTGCACAAACAACGCCTCCTTCATCTTGTAAGATCATTATAAATCACACATGGATCAAATAAACTTTTTGATCATTCGATTTAAGTGATATATCGTCGTCCGATACGATAATCGATAAGCTCTAAAGTAAAACAGTCCCTGCCAGTTTCACTCGCTGGGCGTCGCTGCTTCATGTCTCCTCACGGTGGCGCTGCTCTAATGAATGAGGGACACTTGGGCGGAAGTTACCTGGCCGAAGAAGAGGGAGTTTATGGCGGGATAATGGCGGAGAAAGCTACGTTAAGAGATGCTCCATCCATGTTCAATACATGGACTTCTCTATGTTGTGAATAAATGGAGAAATCCTGCAACTTTTAACTTTCACGGACGTTTTTGTCTGATTACTGATTATGTCAGAATCGTTGTATCGTGATATTACTGATATCGTGGACCATGTATCGTGTATCGTCTTGATTTAAAAAAAATTATAATAACACTTTTCACGTTAATGTTTTGTTTTCTTCAGTATCAGACAGATATCGTGATGTATCTTGCGCTATATTGATTATGACAGATTTGTGATATTATTGGTATCGTGGTGCACCATGTATCGCGTATCGTATCAATACTGTATAACGCATGCAGACTTTGTGATGCTCACACCCACTCAACTACAGGCTATGATGCAAGTCCTCAGCAACATCATCAGCAGCAACATGAGTCAAAACAAAATATCTCAATGCGAAATATTAATGTAATTCATTGGTATCGATTTCGAGGCTCTTGATAGATAGATTTTCCTAACTGGGAAATTTGAGCTCAAACAAGACAAGACATATCAAATAAAATATAAAATGAACAGCCCCGTATGGAAAATTAACAAATAACAGAGTTCTGTTGTTTTTGTTGTTCAAATGCGTTGTGTTTTTGACGTATTTGATGTATGTCTGTCATCTTGTCATTGTCATATTATGTGATGTCGTCCTAAATAAATGACGTAAGGTCACACGCACTGCTCTGACCATTAGCAGCAGCGCTGTCGATGATTAAATCACATTTTCTTGACCACTGTTCTATTCCTGTTCAACTTTCAGACCTTCCATGATCCAGACTTGGATCAAATTTCCAGCATGCTGCGTCTGACATACGTCAGTGGGTCTTTGCCAGCCACGTCTTTGAATATTTCACAGTAAGCGAGTGCAGATCAACTGCCAATTACGGTCAATTAGCTGCACTTTGCGAAGTTTGTTAAGCGAGTGGACTATTGGGCGGACAATCCTTTGCTAATTCTATTATTTTGGGTAACTAAATTTCACTGACCACACCTTCTCAAACCCATCCCACAGCTACAGTAAACAAACAACCTTAAACAGACAACCTAAAGTCCTTTAAATGTACCGTACGTGTGCTCATGGCTACAGTTAGATTAGGTTACAAATACACAAAGGTTTGTTATAAAATGATTAGTTTGTCACTCAAGACAAGAAGACAAGATGGTTTTCTAATATTACCATTCATGGGTGTTTGCTGTTAAGGTAGTGGAGTAGTCAGGGAGAAAAGAATCGTTGTTTACGCTGGTGGTTTGCTCTATGGAAGTCCCGTGTTTTGTTATCGTTTCCAAAACTGTTTGTGTCTTTACAACCAAAACCCGATACTGAGTTCTGAGGGAAAAACCTGCTCCCGGCAAACCTGTCTGCCGTAAACACTAAGCCACAACGAACGCCGTGTTGTCATTCCGGAGTGTTGTTGTGTGTTGTCATGCTGTCACCGTGGTGTTTATAAGGCTGTTGCTGCATGTCGTGTGTGGACCATGTTGTACGCACGGCTGTGGAGATGAATTTAACCTCGGGGATAAATAAAGGCTCAGTCTCCTGTTTTTGTTCGTTTTTTTTCCCCAAACCAAACGTTTTCAGCGTGGACATTGAGTGTTAAGATACAGAAGGAGTTCAAACTGAAAAGAAATGGATGTGGACGGATTGAGACACGTAGTAAGAATAGTGGTGGTTGTGTCAAAGGTAGCAACAGGAGCAACAGTGCCATCATGTATGTGTACATGTAATTGTATGTACAGTACATCTAATTGAGGCCACAAAAATAAGTATAAGTGTAATCCATAAAACGCGTTCTCACAACCTCAATAGGCTTTTAGAATTAGGTTTATGTTAGGATTAAGGTATTTAGTTGGAATTAGGTCTGCAACTAACCATTACTTTCATAATCCATGAATCTGTCGATTATTTTCCTCAATTAATTGAGTGGTCGTTTGGTCCATATCGTTTGGTTTCCCAATCCTGGAAATATGATGCTCTCAAATGACTTGTTTTTGTCCACAAACCAAAAATGATTCAGTTTTAATGATTTATCTGGAGCAAAGGAACCAGACAGCATCCACATTTAAGAAGCTTAAAGATCTAAAAACTTCTAAAAACACTTTAATTCATCAATTATCAAAATATTTGATGATTCATAGTAAGTATAAAGCAGTAGAAGTAATCAGCTAATAACCAATAAATCGATTGATCGCTGCAGCCCTAGTTGTAATGATCCAGGTCTACTAGTGGCCTCACTAAGGAAGATAAACAAGAATGTGTGTGAGGATCTAAGCATATTTGTTTCCTCTTCAGGAATTTGTTCTGACATACAAACTGAGACGGAGACAAAAACCTGGTCCTGAAGAGGCAGAGCCTCATTTCTGTGGAACTGGTGTCGTTTAGGTTTAGTAAGATTTAAATTTTAGTTAGATCAGGGGTTAGGGTTGGACATTCATTCATTCATTTACTATCGCTTTATCCTTCACATGAGGGTCGTGGTGCACTGGAGCCAATCCCAGCGGACATAGGGTGAAAGGTGGGTTCGCCAGTCCATCGCAGGGCCAAAACACAGATACACCAATCCATCCACTCTCACACTTACACCTACAGTCAACTGTCCACTTAACTTAATCTGCATGTTTTTGGACTGTGGGAGGAAGCCAGAGAACCTGGAGAACCTGGAGAACCTGGTGAATCCACACTCACATGGGAATCTGGATCCTATCAAGTCATTCATGTAAACCTGTGTGTGTGTGTGTGTACAGCAGATCAGCTTAATTGTTGTTTCCATGTTCCTGTGTGTGTGTGTGTGTATCCCCAAACACCTGTTTGTGTGACAGCGAACGTTCCCACTCATTCATTCATTCACGTCTCTCCCTGCTGCAGCTGCAGGTGCTTCATTCAGCTTTCATTAAGAAAAAAAAAGAAGAAAACAACAGTCAATGGTGGAAAAACAAAAGGAAGGATGTTGCACTTCAGCGGAGCACAGAATGGAAGCATTGTGTCGTCACGACGCCACATCCACTGCACATTTCTCACACTTTTCATTTTCAAAGTGAACTTGAGCCTCAAGTTCACAATGTTGGGAAACGACGTGTGAGTTCATTTCCACCCCTGACCCACATGTGGCATCAGTCAGCAGCTGGAAACAAGTGGCACAGGGAGTTTTCACTGCCATTCACTGACCCATCATTGTTGTTGTGCTGCTGTTACTGTTGGTTAACGCTGTTTCCGTCTTCATTGTCACTGGTTGTTTTGTCATACATAACCTACGTGACAATAAGGAGCGCAGAGCTGAAAACTATATCAAGTGACTCTTAAGTTCAGAGGAAAACTGCACTGTATCTCAAAAAGTCAAAATATGCAACAATTCTAGGAGGTTTGTTAGTAAGATGTAGGCAGATGTGGACACAACTATCATTTAACAATACTAACTGGACTAACTCAAGCTGCCTACAGCAGTCTATTGTGAAAAAAGTCAATTTTAACAAGAAAAATGCTACATGTATAAACAATATACTGTTTTAATTGTCTAATGAAACAAGGGTCAAATGGCTAGATTAAGGCTCAAACCGTTATTCTACTCATCGATTACTAAAGGAATAGATAGATTTCAGATTTTTCAGCTCCTTAAAAGTGAATATTATCTGGTTTCTTTGCTCCGTATCACAAAGAAATCATTAAAACTTAATCATTAAAACCAAAAGTCAAACAAAAACAGGACTTTTAGGGGTTACCATTCTGAAAATGAATGAATATGTGTTCTGTATGGTAAGGAATGAAGTTAATGATGGAAATCAATAAAAAAAAAAGCTGGAAAATTCCATTGATCCATGTTTCCATGGCAGAAGTCTTTAATAGAGCATGTTTTTGTGTCTGAGGGAGTCAGGTGGTGCAATTTATTTACAACTTGATTTTGCAAACAAATAAAAATCAGTGTTGCTGCCTATTTTTGCCACTTACAGACTAGGATAATCCCCCCCTTAAAAAAATGTAATTTGCAAACATGGGATGGAGAATAATGAACTTATTTCATGTTTTTTTTTTTTGCTTGAAAACTATTCACAAAAACTGAAACTTTACAGAATTCATATCAAATTCAATCCATTCATACACAATGTTTCTATAGCAGACAGTCTTTAATAGAGCATTTTTGTGTCAGAGGGACTCAGGAGGACGAACCCCCTAAGAGTTAAGTCCACACTGAGGCACAGACGGGCTCAGGACCCACAAACAAACACGCAGAGTCACACTTACCTAACATCACCTGCATCTATTTATTCTGCCCTTCCATTCTTCAGGACTGACTCACACATGTCTCAATTAGAGCTCAGGTGAGTTCACCTAATCCCCTTGGTCTCCCTTTCTCCACACCCCGGGACACTCATGACCACACGGCCTGGTCTTTAACCCCCCCAGCCTGAGTCACCTCGCCCTGCACTGACCACAGCACGGGCCCTGGCTCGGCTCCCTCGCCCAGCGGGTCTGCCACTTCTGCAGCCACAGGCATGCTGTCTTAAGCTAGGCTAAGCTACCAGCAGCTCCAGGAGGATTACCGTGTGATGAAACCGTGGTTTGAAGAAGTATCAGGGTATTTCTAATGTATTTACCCTCCACTGTTTCCTGTAGATCCGGGAGGATTGTTTTTGAAGGGTTTTAACTTGCTCATGTGCTGTCTGACTAGCGTGCGGTCAGACTCTATTGAGAGCAACGCTGGGAATTAGCTAAGCGAGGCTTTGTCGTCGTCGCCCGATTGTTAGAGGAAGTCTGATTTCTCTCGACATGACTGATGGGCTGTCTCATACACACAAATACACTCACTGACTAACACACACAAACAATGATTCACAGTGTATTTAAAGACGCAGATTTGTTTGCACTCGGTGGCCGTGGGGACTTGGGTGTTTTCACTCATTTCACACATTTATCATTAAGACTACATGATGTCTAGCTATGAAATAGGCGTGTTTAGATGCCCTCTCACCATAGCAACCAAAGACGTCTCGAAACATAATCGGCTTCGGTTTCACAATATAAGTTGTGTCTCAACTCAGGGAGGAAACAGTGTGAGCTCAGTGAGACACGTATCGACCGGAGGTTGAAGCGACGTTGTGGTTTAATGCTTTCCTTGCACACCTGTCACCTAGCAACAGAGTTGGACACGGACAAAGTAAATATATACGTTACCAAAAAAAAATAAGTTTTGCTCTCTCACACCTGTCCTCCTCTCTTCCATGCACTCATTGATGCTCTAATACATCATGTTTCATGCTTCATGCTTTCTTCTGTCACATCAACTTGTTGGTTGTGGGTTGCCAGATCTTGTGAGAGAAACAAGTAACCGGGTGTATGAAAACAAGCCCAAAACAAGCGACTTCTCTCTCCAAAAACTTAAGCACAATGACCACAAGAGGGACTTAAATCTGCTTTTAACCTCTAAAACTTTGCAAACTTTTAATGTGCTCGTGTTTAGGGATGTTCTGATCCAACTTTTGCACTTCCGATACGATACCGATATTGCAGCCTTGAGTATTGGCCGATATCGATCCGATACGATATCAGCACGAATCATACATACTTTAATTACTTATTTTTGTAGTGTGGGATGCTAGAATAGGCTTGATCAAGTGATATTACTTAAACAGAGAACAATAGTCAGCAACAGTATGGATGAGGAAAAACCAATGGATTACATAAATTTGAACCTTCTTTATAAGATTCGATTATAGTTTGACACACGTTTTGATTTTAAAAAGTATTGCTCCTCCTGCGATTTGAAAACTGCAGTGAGCTCTATTGCGATTACCACAAAATATATTGGGACTTTGAGTACTTTTACTTCAATTAACTCTTAAATGTATTCAAGAAGTACAAGTAAAAGTACTCATGTGTGTACTGCTGTATGTAGTGCATACTTTTATGGAAATAAACACAACCTGGACTTGTTGTAGCTAACGTATAGACTTGATGTGTCTACACACACACACACACACACACACACGCACAACAGATTTGTGATAATGACAGAGCAGTTGGTGAACAGGATCTCTTCTGTCCAGCCACAATCCTTCATCCTGAGCTTTGGTCTGTCTTTGTGTGTGTGTGTGTGTGTGTGTGTCTGCTCGTCTTTTTAGTAGTAGTAGGAGACGTTTTTTTATCTTTAAAGATGCCATTTTGTGTGCTCTTCACTTCTTTCAAGCGCGCGTTTAAGGGTTTATGGAGCAGTGTGTAAGATATAGTGGCATCTAGGGATAATGCATAATGCAACGAATGTACTTGTATCACCTACAGTGTCAATGACAAAAGTTACATACAGATCACCAAACATACCCCCAATAACTCTCCTAGATACAAACATGATTTCTGTTTTACATGGAGCAAAGAAACCAGAAAATATTCACATTTGAAGAACAGGAAAAATGAGAAAACTTGTTTTAATCCTTAAAAAAACCCAAAAACGATTAAACGATTACAAAAATAGTTGATGCTTGACATCAGTAATAGATGGAGACACGGTATGTATTAATAATACAGTATTATACATGTATTATACATGTATTATACATACAAGCTGCACTTAAAGCCTGTGCAAAGCTTGTATTCCTGATCTTATCTGTATATACTGTGAATATGATGTTATTTCAATTATATATTATTGTCATTATTCATACATTTATATTTGTTTTGTTTTGTTTTTTACTTACTTCTAATACTAATCTTATTTGCAAATTATTTCAGGACGTCTTGAATTTTCCCTTCAACTTTTTCGCCGCTTTCTTCAGAGTTATCTCAAAACTGCTCAGAGAGCCGACGTCGTTAACTCACTCGTTCATCAGGCCGACACACACACACTCACACTCACGCATGTACACCCATATATGTACAATCCGTCATGCAGCAGAAAGAATGCACAGACAGACACACAAAAGAAACTGTGTGTGCGTGTGTATGTGTGTGTGTGTGTGTGTCTAATAAACAGACCTATAAATAACATGAGACGACTAGACTCACAGCATTTCTGTTGTGGTTTGATGTTTTGTCGCTGGAGGATCCTGCAGACACACAAACATCCCCAACGGTAATTATTGTCTCCGCGGACACCGACGACTGATGAGGCTCCTCTCGGACCAATCACAGCATGAGGAGGGGAGGGGAGGGGGCTTCAAACACTGACGTACATCTGAACACCAGCAGCTGGAGACCAGGTAACTGTCAACACTTTACAGTTACAGTTCATTAATAATATGGTAACACTATGTTAATACTATTATTATTATGTTGGGAATCAAGTACCATAATAAGTTGAAATAAAATCAACCTGAGTCAAATTTATCAAAGATTTTTGATGCAATATCAATATCCCCGTTGATATCTGGACTTTGATACCGATTCCTGAACGATACTTTATTGAATATCAATTTTATCATATGTATATATATACATACACATTGACTTCTTTTTGCCAATGCCTGGCCCACACTGGAGGATTCTCAAATCTGACTTGATTTTAAAGCTTGGGAGAGACCACAGACCAGTCGAGGCGCAGGAACACACACTTGGCATCTAATCTAACGATTTCAGGGAGGATATTCCAGGGATTCGGGGATCTCACAGAAACTCGCGTGACTTCAGAATGGAAACAGATATGGGTTTTGTCCTGAGAAATAAAAAAAAACTGTGGATGGAGTCATGGCTAAGAAGACGGAATAAACTTGGTTTGTGCAAGTTACAGCGCCAACTGGAGGTGAGATGGAAATAAAAGTGTATTTAGTGTTCGTCCTACACAGGACTATTGGTAACAACTCGCTCTCATTGGTTATTGCCGGGCTCTGCTAACAAGACTCTGATGCATCACAAAATAAAACAATCGATTATTAATCGATTACTAAATTAATCAACAACTATTGTGATAATCGATTAATCAGTTTTTTCCATGATTAAAACAAGATTTCCGATTGTTTGAGCTTCTTAAATGTGCTCTGGATAACAACGAAATCATTCAAAGTTAATAATTTTGGTTTGTGGACAAACCAAACAAGACATTTGAGAACATCATTTCCAGGTTTGACGAACACCGATCAACATTTTTTAAGGTTTTCTGATATTTTATGGACCAAACAATTAATCGAGAAAATAATCGACAGATTAATCGATTAATTAAAATTAAAGTTTGTTGCAGCTCTAGACACCCACGGTTGTCTGAAAGGAATGAAATCTGGCCTAATTATCCTTTCATGTGGGGCAGACCTAACCCATATATAGGACATTAAAATTAAACAGAACATAAAGGATGACAGAAGATTCCGAGGATTATTTTTGGAGTCTGTGAGTCTGACACGCTTCACCTGCTTTCCAGAACAACAAGAAAAAAAGGAAACTAAGGGGGAAATCCCATTTATAGTTTTTGCCAGAACGTTCACAATTCTCAGTACTGGAGAATTCCTGCTCACATGTTCATTTTGTGCCCATTCGATCTCTACATTAAACAAGCAGCAACTTTTAAAACACGCACACACACACGTGGTTAAGCCACGTCTTCCTCTTCTGATTTGGGGAACAGTCTCTGGTCGTAACTTCCTGCACGCCTCGAGACTGCCAATCACGAGCACTGGCAGATCAAACGGCATGCTGCATACCGACTGACTGACTGACTGACCGGCACGGATGACGTGAACTCCTTATATAACCTGAAATTGGCAAAATCCTGCAACTTTTAACTTTCACGGACGTTTTTGTCTGATTACTGATTATGACAGAATCGTTGTATCGTGATATTATTGGTATTGTGGACCATGTATCGCGTATCATATCATATTGTGAAGTACCCTGTGATTCCCACCCCTATTGTAATAGATCAATACCAGACGGGTTGAAGGATTTGACCGGAATCAGGTCTACATTTAATCCTGGACGCGAAAAAGAGACCTGGCAGACGTAAGCCGTTGCTGCTTGTTTATTAATGACAAACAGTGTGTCGGTTCGAATCGCGTTAATGTGAGCTAACTGGAGGAGAGAGTGACCATGCACGGGATTCAATGACCTGTGTATATGTGTGTGTTTATGATTGTGAACAGGAAACTCACAGGGACAATGAGGATTCATTCCTTTGATAGTCAAGGCTGTGAGAAACACTGCAGTGTGTATGTATGTGTGTGTGTGTGTGTGCGCAGGCACCTGCTGCCTTTCCTTTAATCTGCGCTTTAAGTCTCTTTGAATTTGGAGAACAAAAACACAAACATGTGGATGTCCACACACACACCAGTTGTTTTGCGCCGCAGTTATTAAACTATAGCTCTGTGAATGAGCTACAACTGACGTCTAAAACTCACGGCACGTCACTTAAATGTGTGTTCTAAATCATAAATAATTTTTTGTTTTACTTTTTGACTGACCTATACGTCGTTTTATTTTGAAATGATGTGAAATATCATCACATAATGTCGTTAATATCACCCACCCCACTGAACACTTGTTTTTTTCCCCTTTCAGTTTTTTTTTTTTTTACTTTTTTCATGCGGCCTCTCGGGTCATTTGAGTTTGAGACCTCTGAACTTCAGGAATCGTCAAATTTATTTAGTTTATCTAAGACCAAGTGTTGATTATTCTTATGAGTGTGTTTTGCCATTGCACGGCTACATTTATATTATTGTAAGGTTTACAAGATGAGTGATACGAGTATGAGCCTAAAAATGTACACGTGTGTGTGTGTGTGTGTCTGTGCTGTGAATAGAATTAGAACAGGAAGTCTAAATTCAGCCTTGACCAGGAAGAAAAGTGTGTGAGAGAAACAAACAAATCAGGAAATCCTACTGCTCTACATCTCCCCCCCCCCCCCCGACACACACATACGCACACATGCACACGCACACACAACCTCAGGGAAAAATCTAATCGTACTTCCTCATGTGTTTGTGTGTGTGTGATAATTTCTCAGGCCAGCCAGTACTTCCTCCTCTTCCTCCTCCTCCTCTTCTTCTTTTGTCGTTTGTTCCTCCTCCAGCTGGACTCCAGACAGGAAACAGATGCTCTCTCTCCCCCTTTCTTTCCTCTCTCTCTCTCTCTCTCTCTCCCTTTTCTCTTTCTCCTCTCATTTTTCCCATCTATTTCCCTCCTCCCCTTCTCTCCTCCTCTCCAGCATTTGTCCTTTCTCCTTTCCGTCTCCCCTTGTTTTCCTTCACCTATCTTCCTTTTACAACTCCACATCTTCTCTCCCTTTCCTTCCCCCCTCATCTTCGTCCTCTGTCACAACAGCTGCTTCACTACCTGTTGTTTTCGTCGTTCACTTGCCGATTAAAAAACGGCCTATCGCCGCGTAAATGTGTAAAAAAACAATCTGTTTGTTTTGCTCATTGCTGTCATGCAAGTGATGATTTTGCAGATTCTGCCCGATTTCCATTGTGTTCACTAAAATA
Source organism: Solea solea (assembly GCF_958295425.1). Lineage (NCBI taxonomy): Eukaryota > Metazoa > Chordata > Actinopteri > Pleuronectiformes > Soleidae > Solea > Solea solea. Next base: position 23,133,645 of record NC_081146.1, read on the forward strand.
ATAAAACGGAATAAAGTCAGTTGTGTTGACATTTAACAACAAAAGAGGTTGGCCACGTTAATATTACTCTTATTACCTCAAAAAGAGAACACGCCACACTTTAAAACACAATACTTGCACATTGGGTTAATGCACGTTAATAAGTATAATAAATGTGTGTTTGTTGCTTGTATCACTTTTGCTTTTTACTAACATGTAGTGAGTACAGTCTGGTAAAAGCTTAATTAAATGAATTTGTGATCCTGAAACAACGGAATTAAAATATATGGTGTGTGTGTGTGTGTGTGTGTGTGTGTGTGTGTCAAAGAGGGGAGAGGGTAAAAGAAAAGAGATGGAGTCTCACTGTTTTTGTGCATTGTGGCTCCACCTAGTGGTCAAACCTATTTTTCTTAGATTTTACAGTATGAAAGTATCAAATTTGATTCAACACAACCTACAGAAATATAATGGGTCAGTCCTAATAAAATAAAAAGGTGCTATAACTTTCAATATCAGTATATTGGAGATGAGAATTGTTATTATAACATGTGAATACTGATAATGTATGTACATACTAACGAAGGGGGGGGGGGGGAAGATCAGATGCAACAGGTTTACTGAGAAAATCTGGACAGTATATTTTAATAATCGGAAGTTCAAGATGTTAGTTGTCACACAGTTACAATATTTAATCAAACTTGTGGCCTACTGCAATTGTCAAATCGCAGGAGGCAGGAATATTTCTTGAGGCCAAAATGTCCGTCAAATTACCATTTTTTATTAAATATTGTCCTGTTCTACAGACATCATATTCTACAGACTGAAGAAAAGATCTTTGTGTCTCACAGATCTGCACAAATATCCCACAGTAATCATTTTAAACGTGTTATTCAAATGAAAATTAGAACAAACTATGTCAAAAAATGACAATTTCCCCTCATATCGGGAAATAATTATTATATATATATATATATATATATATATATATATATATATACACATACAGTATATGAAAATGTATGCCCGTGATAGGTCGAGGAAAATCCCATCAACATCTGCATCAGAGTAAAGAGTGCATATCATTTAGATAAAGAACAAAGTACATGGCTGCAAGAATAATTATTTTAAGTAAGTCCAGCTTGTAGCGACTACATCCTTTCATTTCATGGTTAAAGTCATTTAAAAAGGGTCAAGGATTTCAAGGTGGGTTTGATTTTCCAGGAGTTAGAAAAGATGTGATTTGTTCGTCTTTGTTTTGACAGAAAATACTTTTTAGTACATTGAATGTATAATAAAAAAAAAATTTCTACAATCTGATGGTTCCTGATGGTTTTATCATGTTTTTCTTAGAGGGAAGAGGGAATCTGATGCCTGCGCATGACCCAGCTTTTCTCCTGTGCTGACAGAAGCAAGTCATTTTGACCCAAGTCACTTTGTTTTCTTCTTGTCCCGTCATGACTTTACAGCCACTGGAAATGATCCAAACTCATGAAACCTCAGACACACCGAGTTTCTAGTGAAAGCAGGAGAACGCTGCAGGACACTTTTTTGTTTTTTAAAGAATTAGAATAGGTTTTCAGATTTTTCCGCTTCTTCAACGTGAATATTCTCAAAGAAAACAAAGAAATCATTAAAACTGAATCATTTTTGCTTTGTGGACAAAACAAGATGTTTGAGAACATCATCACTTCCAAGTTCTGACATTTCATGGACCAAAAACGATTACTTGTTTAATTGAGAAAACGATCGACAGATGAATCGATTGAATGGAAGTCTCTGGGATAAAGACCTCCTACTTCTCACTTGATTTATCTCATCAATAAACTACACAATGTGATGCAGATGTTGTAAATTGTGTTCCTTTTGGGAGTAAACCAGTGTGATTGACAGCTGGCATCGTCCAAATGGGAGCCCGGATGTAGGTGACGCCACCGAGTATAAAGGGTAAAGACCTGCTGAAATGTGTTAAACCATCCATCCATCCATTTATGTATTTCAAACCTACAATCATTTAAACCCTGACATGCAAGTTTTTGGACTGTGGCAAGATGACGCCTATGTATTCAACGTGCAAACTCCACGCTGAAAATCCCCAGTCGAAACCAAACTTTCTCCAGATCTGTCACACTCGGCCTTTCTTTTCTCTCTAACAAGGTAAACTGAGGTCAGATAATCACACACACACACACACATACACACGTCTCAGAGCAGTGTGGATTTTTGGTTTTATGGTGCAATGTAATCCTTCCAGTAAAACCAGTCCACTCTAACCACCACCACTCAACGATCAGAGTGAATCAGAGTTTCCAAGCATCCTGCGAAAAATTACCCCATCTTGTCTCTCTCTCTCTCACACATACACACAGACACACACACACACACACACACACACACACACACACACACACACACAAACACACACACACACGCAGCTAAGCTTATAAGGACTTTGCATTGACTTCCATTTATTCGGACAAAAAGAAGTGTTAGTGTAACCATAACCTAACCATAATTCATATCTTAGCTAACTTAACCAGTTCCTTCAGTAATGATTTTCTGCCTCATGAGGACAAGGTGTGGGTCTCCATGAGGACTACTGGCCCTGACAAGCTCAGAAAAAGAGATGATAAAATACAAGTATACACACACACACACACACACACACATGTCCTCTCATGAAGCCACTGCAGAATTCCGAGGAAGTCGCCTGGAGCTCACGGCTGCAGTGAATTATCATCATCTCGTCTTCATTTTCTCTACATTTTACTTAATTTTCTGTCTCCCTCTTTCCGTCTTGTCCTCTTCTGCTTCTGTCTTCCTGTTTTCACCGAGTCTTCTTTGGTGTCACAATGTAAAAACACTGCGTTTACCACTGAATTCGGCTCAAGACACAACAAAACCTGTGCTAAAATACAAGTGACAGAGACCTGCCGGGTCAGAAGTTAAAGAGATAGTTGGGGTTTTCTGATGTGCGGTTGGACGTGATAATGACGCATTGTCAGAGCTGACGGTGCCAGGAACTGGCCCAGGCTGAGTAGGCCTCGCCTCAGCGAGTGGGGACGCAAGGAAATACAGTGATTCACTCTCTCACACTCAGGGTATGAATATGACTTTTTATATGTCATTAACCTTGTCTCTTTCTCTCCCTAGTTTGTGTCTTTCCTGTATTCTCATCTTGCAGGTTGCAGGATCAAGATCCAGTTTTTCGAGGCTACCCATATCATACATATCATCACCATTATTATTGTGCTATAATTAAAAGTCGATATCATTGACTGTATAAACTTGTAACTTGATACAGTTGTTGTGTATCTGCTCCTGGTCTCCCTCTCTCTTCTGTCTCTACCCCATCTCCCTCTTGTCCTTTCTCTCCCCCACCTCTCCGCTGTCCCCCATTTTCCTTTCACCCCAACCGGTCGAGGCAGATGACTGCACATCTCTGAGCCTGGTCACTTTACAAAAGGCTCACCAAATAAAATGCCTATGCCTTTTTAAGTCTATAGTATCTATACATACTGATGTTTGTGTCACTTTGTAAACTACGTCCCCTCCACACCAAATCTCATAGAGATAATCAGCAGTTTTTACGTCACAGCACACAGGAGTTGTTATTCCACTGCAGCCTCCATCAATAAGTTTACATTTGCCATTTTGTGATTTCATTTTTTTTTTAAATCTTTTGTTTGGAAATACCAAAGTGACAAACTTGCCAAAGCAAGAGGCAGCAGCTCCTGTGTCCCCACGAGATAAAGGCCTTCTGAACTCTTAAGAGGGTCATGAGGGTCGCTGTGCCAATCTCAGCTGACATAGGGTGACAGGCGGGGTACATCGTATTGGAATATTTACAGCCTTAGATGTAATGTCAGTCTTAATCAGATTATCCTGGTAACATGTAAACATCGTGGTCAGTGACGCAAAAACAAAACAAAACATGGAGTGAAGGTTGGGTCTCTTTCTACACATCATGAACCTACACCAATATTTATCAGATTATTAATCAGATTATTGATACATCTTTGATTAAACTTCCTCTCCCTCTCTCTCACACCGCCTCCCCCTCTTGTGTCGGGGTTACCTGCTGGTCATCTCAGGGGCTGATCACAGCACTCATACATCACATCTTTATTAGGAGGAAGTCATTAGGCCTCTGCAGTGACCCAGCCTTGACCCTGTCGAAGCTGCATTAAAAAGCCCAACCCAGGGGTCAAGACAGGGAGGAGGGGCTTATTGTTGGCTTCAGCCAATCACAGAGGACCTGGACAGCCAGTCAGCACCTGGGTGTGTGTGTGTGTACTCACAATTCTATCTTGCAGCTGTTTAAGGGTTAGGATTTTGTTTAGAAACGGGAATAGAAATGAAGTGTTTTTCAGTGTAATGGGTAACTTAAGTGTCATTGTGTGTCCTTATATAGTATATATAGAGAGAGAGCACAAATGACCATAATCAGATATTTTTATTTTGCATAGTTTTGCAAGTTGCTCAATTACTTCTTTTAAAAATTATACTGTGTATATATACTTATATTGTTATATTTTTTATTTTTTATTTTCAATAGTTTATATTTAGAGAATGTTTGTTATGCACCAACGACACCAGAACAAATTCCTTGTAATCGTTTTTGGCTATAAAGCTTTTTCTGATTCTGTTTCTGAAGTTCTGAGAGAAAATAGATTTTTAATGTCAGTAAACATTTTCCTGAGGAGTTAATCACTCAATCACTAGTTTCAGCTCTTCTTCAATAAAACATGGTGCAACTTTTGTAAGTTTTGCTCCCATTTAAAAGAAAAAACGGCTGTGATTAACATCTAGTATCGGTTTGATAGGAGCCTGGTCTTATTGGTGTCACTGGTTGTCACATGGGTGTGACCGTGATGGATCCATGAGATCCACGAGATTCATCCATAAATCTCTGTGCAATGTGCAATTAATTAGATTAGCACAAACTCAAATTCGAGTTTGGACGAAAATGCTTTGTCTCAAATGCATGTCCACTCTCATTTATCACAGTGCTTTTTAGGGGACTATCCAGCAAACCAAAGAGAAGAAGGGAGGATAGCTCGACCGTAATCGTTTCCATCATGGTCAATCGAGGAGCCGGGTTTTCTACTTCCAAATGAGGTTTTTTTCAGTGCTCATTTCAGGCAATACCGCTCAAAACGAGCAACTGCTTTAACTGCGTGACATTGTCCAGGTGGTTTTGGTCCACAGTGTGAAAGTGAACCAAAACTGGAATTTTCCGGTATTCCTCGCCCAATCGAACCGAGTCCCCCGGACTATCTTGGTGTCAAAGCGTCCTAAGACTGTAAACAAGGAACATTAGCCCCAACATAGACTCACTACACAAGAAGAAGTTGTGTATCAGTACAGAGGCGCTGTTCATGTTGAATGGCGCTCACTTTCAGTGGACGGGGCTGCTGCGGGTGTCTGTTTGACTGACAGGAGGCATAATGTGGCGCCAGGCGTCCCCTTACCCTCCATCTCCACTTTTCACCTCTCCTCTCAACTTCCCCTGCCCAGATCCCCTTTCTGCGGGTCAAAGGTCATTCATTAGGATGCCCCTCGATTGCTGATAATACACACACCCACAAACACACTTTACTGTGTGTCTGTGTGTGTGTGTGTGAGGGTTATAACCCATGCAGGACTGCCCAGGGTGGAGAGGGTTAACAGCTACCATCAGTCACACACACACACACACACACACTCTCTTCATCCCCGGGGCATTTGTGTCCTTATTTTGCCCTGAGAGAGACTTGCACTGACCGGTCACAGCGATGACAGAAGACGTGACGCTCCATCGGTTCAGCTCTGCTGCCAGCAGCAGTTTGTTAACGTTTAATACATCTCAATATTGAAATAAATAAATAAACTATTTGTTTACTTTTTTCAAAGCTGTAATCATAAGGTTTGTGGATTGTTGAGTCTCATCTCCAGTAGGCTGAAGTCTTAAATGTCCAGTGCTGAGCTACTCACCCCAGTAGCTCAGAACAGGACATTCAAGACTTCAAGTAAAAGTAATAAAGTACATACTCTGAAATGAAAATATTAAGTTCAAAAGTAAAGAGTAAAATACGTTTTTTGTTGCAAATTTTCAGAAATTCTAAGGTATAAATTATTTACGTCAGCGTAATCAAGTAAAGGAAGACTTGATTTGGCAGATTATTTGAAGAAATTTAAGCGTATTTGTCTTATTACAGGTACTACTGTTTTTGCAATGCACTGGAAATAATAAAAAAATGCGTTGCCTTGCCCAGCTTTAAGTAGTGAACAGTAGTTCTGTATTAATCTCTGATGCACAGTAGTTACAGTTGATGGATGGAGCGGTAGCAGTGGGCAGCTCCCCTACAGGAATGCATTGAAATGTGTAAATTAGGGCGGTGCTGCTGGAGACATGTTTGTCCTCGGTGAGCGTTTACCAGGTGAACAAAAGGGTAAAAAAAAAAGATTTGCTCATGTACAGAAGTAAAAACAGATTCTTTTCCCTTCAGATAAGAGGTTTCAGTGTGTTTGGAAATGTGACGACATCACTGGTCTCTGACCAAACAAACACACTTGGACATGTCATTTGTGCTCTGCTTGAAAGATCAGTTGAATCAAGGTTGGTCCAGATAAAGCGATCGGGATCAGGATTGTTAGTGTTAATGCATTTATTTGCAGTTTCACTGAGGAGTTTATGACCTCAGCCTTTTAATAGTAGAATATATGACTGTCTGAATGGACTAAACTGGTTTGTATCACACATTTTTATTTTTTAAACTGGAGTGCATACATTTTAAATATATAAAAAAATGCCTGCTACATACAAACAAACGTTAAATTAGTTCAAGCAAATAAGCCCATCAGCTCCACATGATATAGGGGTGTTTAGTCGAGGCGACTCCAAACAGGTTGGAGTATAACCAAAACTACAGTTGCAAAAATTCCCATGGAAAGACTACCAATTTGGAAAATTCACCAGAAATGTTCCACTCCTTTGCAACCCTACCGAAATCACAAAGAAACGTCCACAAAAAGTGTCAGCAGTGAATTCTACTGCCCAAAAAACCCAGTTGTTCAGTAGTTTGATGGAGTGAATGCCTCCTGACCCCGTCCTCCCCTGCCGTATACACACTAAAGCTCCCTCAGTCAGGTCTGATAGTATTACATGACAGAGATCCATTTTCAGAAGAAAGACGCAGCAGACAAGGACCAAAATAATGAAAACAAAGTTACACACTGCAACTTTAAATCTTATGTTCTTGGTACCAAAGAGGAGTTGTTAAAAACTTTCACTGCTGAGCGTGTGGGATGTAAACACACAGCTTTGAGACTGATTATGATGTTGGTCTTAACTGTAGGTCATTAATTACATCAATGCATGAAGTATAGTAAGTGATACACACACACACACACACACACACACAAACAAACAGGAGACGGCAGGAGCGTCTGGTCATGTTGAGCAATCCCTGAGTGACGTCCCACAGCCGTCATTTTAAGTATAGCCTTTCTCTGAGTCTCTGTGTCTTCTCCCGTGAGTGTTTGACGCTGAATGCTTTGTCTGAGCTCAATGTGACAGTTTGATGTGCTATTAGTCGACATAATTTATCTATGTGTTTCAGGCTGCCTGCAGACTCTCTGTCTGCAGTGGGACAGCATGCCTTTGTCCTGACTGCTAACAGGGGGCAGTGCACGCACATACACACACAGTCATACACTTCTGACTTAAAATAATACATTACTTTGTTTGGTAAGGATGACAAGGTGGAGAGTCACAGTGCACTGAAAGCTCAAAGATTATGTAACGAGATGAGGAATGAGGTCAATAAAACCTGCATCACCTGTAACGTGAACTTTTGAAATTCACTTTAAAATTTGTCGCTTTTGTTTCCCAAGGGAAATATTGTGTTCTTTGAGAGTGTCAGTGTACCCAGGGGTGGAGGCGACGCCGCCGAGTCCATCGGCCCTGGGAGCGGGTACGACGGGGGACGCTGAGCTTTGGTGGAGAGTTTCGGACGAGCAGATCGGGGGGGGAAGCATGCACCGAGTGGGAGATATCTTGTGCAATTAAAATTACCTGAAAATTCAAGATATGAGCCTATGTTTTGTTTTGTTTAAATGTCTTTGAGAAGGCATGTTAGATTCTCTCTTCCTTTTTTGGGAAAGTGCACTTTACTATAGGTTTACTTTTACTTAATGTTACAGAGAACTTTAAGAAAAGTTGTTCAATGTGTCAATGTGATGAGTAGTACTAGTACTGAGGCGATACTAAATGTGACGTTGGCATTGAAAGAGTTAAAAAGGCTTAACAATTCCAGAAGACATGCATTCATCACCAACATTTAGTAAGGAAATGTCTAAAATCTCAACATTAAGTCTGGATTATTTGTACACACACACACACACACACAGTAGTAGGTACTGTGTGTACCACCAGGCTCGGCCCACAACACTTGTCTATGTATGTAACGGGTGGATTATTTGAAAAGATTAACACTGAAATTAGAACAAATTGACAATATAAAGGCTGTTCAAAATCACCATCTTTTAAAGTTCTGTTGGTCTTGAGCATTTAAATGTGTATATTAAAGCCGTTTTACTACTTGAATGCTGGATTAGAGAACAGAGTACATGTACACACTATACACTTTACTACTATTTAAAAAAAAAGAAAAGTAGAAGTGACTTTACTGCAGTAAAACAAGGGGGCCTCTCTGAAAGTGTGGCGTGGTGCTAGGGAACATGATTTCATCTTGAAAAACATTTCCAGTCAAAAGAACGTCTGAAAGAACTGATAAATATTTTTCAAACATGCAGATTAGCATTAGTTTGCTCATTTGTTTATTAACTCCAATAATGGTGCACGAGACCCAGCAGAGCAGGGCCAATGTCGTCATGCCTCACACACGCCATCCAGTGTGAAACTGGCCGGAGCTTTTGTTAAAATATCTGCACGTCACGTCTTCCTTTGTTCAAATTTTCATGTGAATCATGAAAAGAAAAGAAACTCTGAATGCTAAGCTTTCCAATGGCTGTAACGCATGTGATGTTGACAGTGTTTGAAGGAGGATTTCTGCCTTTGAACTGCATTGAAAACAGAGGGGATGCAGGTGGTGCAGCGGGCCAAGTCAGAGTCCAGAGAGAAAGATAAGAGGCATTTACTCAATGCTGTTACATTAAGGATTAGGGTTAACCTTTGTGAAAAAGAGGTTAATGGTCGACACAATAATGCTCAATCTCTCAAGTTCATAATGTGCATTCCTGCACAGGCACTGCCCTTTAGTCTGCCCTCCACCTGCCACGGAGCAGAACGCGGTGACATTGGTGCGTTAGGGTTTGCCGCTTTGTCAGTGTTGCAAGCTGTTGCTCAAGAGCTGAAGCTGCAGTGAAGGGAAGAGGAGGAAACACTGAGGGTAGGGGCAGGGGGCTTTCTGTCTGGGCGGAGGGCAAACGATAAGAAAGGTGAGAGGTAAACATTGACCCGGGTCCTATCGCTGCTTGTCCAGGTCCATCTTTCACTGGAGAAACTATGCAAACAGTGTGGATGCACTGATAACTCTCTTTCACTCGGAGCAGTAAACTTTAAGTATCGTCTGATAACGAGGAGCAGAGCCCAGGCGCCACAGTTTCTGCCTTAGTTTAACGTAAAAATATGCGGGTGGTGATATCGTCAGGGGAAAATGATCCTCACAATCCAGTCTGTATGGAAAGGATCTGAATCTTGTTCGTCACATTATCAAGCGTGGAGGTCAGTTGGTACACCCACTGATCTGATGCTTGTTGCTTGTTTTGGACACATCACCAACTCTACTCAACTCAAATACTCGATTATTAATCGATTACTAAATTAATTGTCAACTATTTTAATAAAAAGCTTATTTTATAATTAAAACAAGATTTCTGATTGTTTTAGCTCCTTAAATGTGAATATGTTCTGATTTCTTTGCTCCATATAACAAAGAAATCATTAAAACTCAATCATTTTGATTTGTGAACAAAGCAAGACATTTGAGAACATAATCATTTCCAGGTTTGACAAACACTGATCAACGTTTTCTGACATTTTATCAATTGTTGTAGTATTTAATTGTTAGTGTTATCAATTATCAGTTATCAATTGTTACTGTACTATATCGTCGTCCCTCCATGTGCAACACAAAGGGCAAATTGATATTGGTATCTATTATTATTATTATTATTATTATTACTATTATTATTACGATTACTCAATTAAATCAGACAGATTCATCAATTTAATCAAATTATTAGTTGCAGCTCTATTTTAGACTTTTAGGCTGTTAACAACACATTTGTGCCGTTTCAAGCTATTTCAAAAACATATAATTCTCCAGCTGTCTAACAAATATTCTCCTCCCATCAAAATGACTTGGCTAAAATGCTGTTCATTTTTATTTACTTTCCTACAGTCTGTGCATAGTAGAGTAGTACTTTTGGATTATATCAGATTTTATATTCGTATCTGTCCAATATCCAATCCAGCAATTTTGACCAGCATCTCCTCATCCCTAGTGAACACACGTAAAAATCTTGGTTGATTCACAGTCCTTAATACAACACAATTGTCACCTTTTTGATGAAAGCACCAGTGGATCAGCAAATCCTATGTGTTATAATGTAAAAATTGCATATAATTGCAATTCCTTGGATTGTTTGGTGCCCAAAAGTGAGCGTTCACATTAAGACGGGGGGGGGGGCCTTAAACATGGTCTGTTTATAACTGACTGTTTGAGTGACCATGCAGATGCACACACCCTATATGATTGTCATGTAAATCTATAAGCAAACATGTGCATGTGCACATGGGGGACATTATAATAGTCTGTTTATGTCTGTTTAATAACCCTTGGACATCAGTGTATGTTCCCCTTCACCAATCACAGAGATGTTTGATTTCACGTTCACTTTTACACATTTTCCAGATGAAATTTTAATCTCCGAACAAACAGTGTCGCCTGCACCACAAATGAACCGAAGTGGGGAGTGTTTGTTTATATAGGTAATGTTTACAACCCACGGTTGGTTTTGTGCATATACGACGACCATATACAACTTTATTGCACCGCCATGTCAGAGACAACAACAGCTGTGGCTCCAAAACACAAGGTCAGGATATTGAATTTCTCGGGTGACTCTCACTGTTAATAAGATCCATACAGCACATTTCCTGTCCCGCCTTAGTCATGAAACGCAATGTTCTGCCACATTAGGATTCAAGGATTTTAAGTAGTCACATGCAGAGAAATACAAAACAAAGGGGTGCTCAGATTCCGGGCAAACATATTAACCAACAATAAAGTTTTGAGAATATTATAAACCGTATACACTCACTTTATTAGGTACACCTATTCAACTCCATGTTAACACTAATATCGCAATCACATGGCATCAAATCGATGCACTGTATGAAATGGTAAAGACGAGCATCAGAATGAGGGAAGAGTGTGATGTGGTTGTGTCAGAAGGACTGAAAACAAAAAATCCAGTGCCCAGAAAAAAAATCAATGATTTCATGCTGGAGAACAGAACAATACAGATCACGATCCATCTTTTAAATGAGTTGCTTGTTTCAGCATTTGAAAAAAATATATAATAATTTGGGGCATTGATTTTTTTTTAAAGGCTTTGAAATGGGACATACTTTTTTTTTTAGAATGAGATTTTCTGGTTTAACTATGGTAGATTTTTCCTGAGTAATGCTTGTCCAAATGTATTGTATTAAGTAATTAAAAAGACCAGGAAGGAAATAATGTTAAATTGAAGGGCTAGTTTAACTGATAACAGCAATACAGCCAGTTTCATAACACAATAAATCATATTGATGAAGCCGTAGTCCAGCTAACTATTTCAGGTTCCCAGAACATTCTGGAAAACGTTACCTGAAGGTTTGACCTTGGTTGTCCTATGGTTTATCGTTCTCCTTACATTACTTTTGTCACAACCTTTAGGAAACCTTTGTAGAACGTTATTTTTGGTTGGATTAACATAATGACAGCATTTGGTACATATCATAAAGTAAAGCTTTGGAATGGGGCATGGCAGTACAGTAGTGTGGTTCAAAACTAGAAAACTAGAGCTGCAACTACCGATTATTTTCATAATTGATTTGTTTTGGTCCAAATGTCAAAAAAATGTGGAAAAATGTTGACTAGTGTTTCCCAAAAATAAAAATGCTGATGTTCTCAAATGTCTTGTTTCAATTTGAAAATGGAGCGAAGAAAAATCTGAAAGTTCAAACCGAATAATCAATTGACAAAATTGTTGACAACTAATCTAGTAACCGGTTAATGGTCGATTAATCGAATAATCGTTGCAGCCCTAGTCAAAATTTAAACTGTCATATGTGTCCCACAACTATAGAAACACACACACAACAAGAAGACAGTTGCCTTGGCAACACAGCAGGTGGATCCAAGTGAAAATACAGCAGACACAGAAGCCATTGAGATCAATAAAATCAGGGATCAGGGTCAATAAGGAAAACTGGAATTCAACACAGAGTCTACCGGAAGTCAAAACACGTCACCAACTAATCAAATACGCCAATTAAGCAACTAATATAAGTTCACAGCGACAGACAGCACACGAAACACAATAACACAGTCAGCAAAGCTAACAAAATCATTAAAACTCACCATTGACGTTTTCACGTGAATATAATCTGTCGGTTGTTGCTGTTCCGGCGTTTTTAATCCGACGGAAGCAGGAGTAACTGAAGTTAATGATGACGTTAACGATGTTAATGATGGTCATTCTAACTTTAATCCAACATGTCCGCCCCATCTCATCATCCGCTCTTCTGTCCGACGACGTTTGAAAAAATAATCCATGTATGATACAGTTCCACCACTTAATTTAGTCCAATTAGGTTAAATTAGCTACTCACGCTAGCTGACAGGCAAATCGCGTGAGTGACGTACGGACGTCACGCGTGACAGGAATATGGTTCCCTGAAGACAAAAAGTTCCACATAAATAAAAAAGTTCCCCCCAAATAAAAAAGGGTTCCCTACAGACAAAAAAATTAAAGACCTAAAAAAAAAAACAATCAATAGCTTTCATGTAATTTATCTTTGAAAGCCAAGTTTTTGATACTGAACTCCCCTTGAATTGAATAATCTGTATTTGTGTACATTGTGGTGTATAAATAAAGTTGACCTCAGAACAGTGATTAGACAGCGACAGCATATGTTGATTCATAGTATTGGGGATGATGGAGGTCGACAGCTGATTGTTCTCACAGCAGCTGCCTTTTGCCAGGTGGAGGCGCTGTTGGACTGCACACTTTGTTACCTGGCTATACCTGGCTCGGTCTGACACTATTTTTGGTGGCGCTGTAGCCCAACCAAGTCACAACCTGTAAGCGCCCAATGAAATACTACATCAGATGACACATCTGTTGTAGTATTTCATTGTTATTGTTTGTATAATGCGTTTTATTTATGATCAGAGTCGGGTCAAAAAATTGGTGATATATCATCGACACGCCAGGGCAAATATTGATATTGGTATCTATTATTATTATTATTATTATGATAATGATGATTATTATCATTATCATTATAATAACGACAATAATAATAGTAATAATAGTAATAATAATAATAATAAACCCTGTCTGTGTAATGGGAAAAAGTGATCTTTACTTGAGCTGAACTGAGCGTATTTCATATGCATCATACACATCGAGGTCAAACAACAACCCAGAGTTACTCATTTGGTTTGAGGTCACAGGTCATCATGACTTATCATTACCTTGGTTGACCATCAGAGGGAGCTGATGAGTTCTTCTTTCAGTCTCCAAATGTCCCGTATTATGGTCACATTTATTTAAAAACCTTGATTCTTTGAACTATCATTATTAAAGTTTTTTTTTTCTTTTTAGTCTTTTTGACAAATTACATGAAGATGATAAAATCATGACTCAAATCCATCCAAAGGGAAAAACAACTGGCATGAATGAATGAATGACACTGTCAACTCATCAGGCTGATGGTGTCATGGTGAGGTCTGTGCCTCCACCTGCTGGTCAGTTGCTGTACTGCATGTACATGGTTTCTAGGGAGAGAATAAGAAAATACAGCCAACAGACATTGACATATTATCCATCCATCCATCATCTACCACTTTATCCTCCACCAGAGGGTCGCGGGGGGTGCTGTGCCAATCTCAGCTGACATAGGGCGATAGGCGGGGTACACCCTGGACAGTTCGCCAGTCCATCGCAGGGCCACACACATAGAGACAAACAACCATTTACTCTCACACTCACACCTATGGTTAATTTAGGGTGTCCAATTTACCTAATCCCCATATTGCATGTTTTTGGACTGTGGGAGGAAGCCAGAGAACCCGGAGAAAACACATACGGGGAGAATATGCAAACTTTATTTATCAGGACAGTGTACAATTACATTATGCATGAAACAGCAGAGAGGCTTGTACCAGACTGTAGCTTAGAAGCTAATTTCCATGTGTAGTCCTAACAGACCCCATGCAGAAAGGCCCTCGTTCCAACCGGGGCTCAAACCCAGGTCTTCTTGCTGTAAAGGCAAGAGCGCGAACCACTACACCAACCGTGCAGCCCCAGACATTGACATATTATTATTTATAATATTGAAACCATTTAAGCCTACTTTGGATCATTTGCCCTGACATTCAGCTTTATCATCTCACCTTTTACCTTCAGACAACAGACAACATATCAAGGGGTCAGTAAAACCAATAATAACCTTTTAACAGGATTTTAAATCTAGTGATCTGAGAGACAGAGGCACGTCCTGGTATCAGACTTTGACCAATCACAGAGCAGTTCAGAAACAGAGGGAGCCTCCCATTAGCTGTTCTGATAAGAAAAAACATGTCCTTTCAAAGGTAAGGCTACTATAAAACCAAAACTGCAACAACTTATTGCTGCACCATTTAGGTCTGTGCAGGACTATGGTGGTGTGTTATGTATGCAGTGTTGTAATGTACAAAGAAGTACAAATACTCTGTTGCTGTACTTTACTTTGTTATTTAGATTTCTAGAAACTTTTACTTTAACCACACTACATTTCCTTGTTCCTACCAAATACAATCAGAAGAAGAGTTGATAATTGTCTGTATTCATATAGAGCTTTTCTAGTCTTGAGGAGCTGCTTTACACTACAGTTTTCACTCATCCACACGTGTGTCTTGCTCAAGGACAGCCCGGAATTGAATCCACAACCTTCCAGTTGAAAGACAACTCACCCTACCACTGAGCCACCATAGCTCAATCCTTACACCTCACTTTTAATTACAGTAAATATCATATACGTTAATAAAAAAGTGTCTTCAACTTCTATCAGACTCAGATTTTCTGTGTACTTTTACTCAAGTATCACCTGTTAGGTACTTTAGAATGCATATATGAATGCATTCTCTCAAAACGTACGTTATTATCTTTTGCAGATGGTGAGATTTCCTTGGATCATGTGTTCATGCTCCTATGTTGCCAGTGTACACATCTGTACACTCACTTTCTTCACGCCATGCTACTGAAGACCTTGTCCCTGGTGGAACCTTCCTGTGCTGGCTGTGCGACCACACCTCGCTATCGTTTGAATTGTCTGTGCTATTGTTCTTATTATAATGATATATTGACTATAATATTGATGGTTTTAACCCTTAGAACACAGAGCATTTCAGCTGCTTTTTTCCATTACTATGTTAAATTGTACAGTATATACAGAGGCTATAAGAATGTGCAATATAGAGTGTCTTATATCCTTTTTTTCAGCACAACCTATTGGCAATCTGATGGGAATAAAAATTTATTTTCACCAACTATATAATATATATATATATATATATACACATTTCTGTAAGGCAGTACCAGAAACACACGTTTGCAGCCTTAAGCTAACAATAATGTGGACGTTGTCTTTGATCGGCAGCTCGTAACGAAGATAAATGCGTGTGAGACGCTTACTCGTAAATCATAAATTTAATTGTGCGACATTTAAATATGAAGTTTAAGTGACTGCTTCTTCTTTTTTGATGGAAGGAGTTATTTTATGGACATTTACCCCGCACATCTGGCTGTCTCCATGACAACAGCAGTATTTTCATTTTTCAAACCAAACATTTAGTTCCGGTCAACCGTCAAATAATCTAATCTAGACATAATCTATTTAAATAAGTTCATAGATAAGCAACTCATTTAAGATCAGATTTGTTAAATCATCTGCCCGGGCCAGATACTGATGCAGGGTGGGCCAGTTTTGGCCCACGGACCACCAATTGCTGACCATGATGTAGTGTATTATTGTATAAGTTAGAAGAAATAAGAAAAACAAGCCTTTTGTTGTTTACATTATTGCTTTATTTATGTAGGAGCAGAGCATGTGTCTGATGCAAGAAGGATGAAGTCACAAGCCGCTGAACTTTATTGTTCAGTGTATTTATTCATAAGGTTTGATGGCATCTTCTTATGTTTTATTTACTTTTTTTTTGTTTTTGACATTGTGACTGACATTCTTGGTTTGCGCCAATCATGAAACCATGGCAACAATAGGCTAATGTTCCGATAAGGCCCATAAACTCTGGGAAGCTGACAAGACCATCCCCGTTACAGTCAATTTTCTGGAAGATATCGCATCCTTTGTCGTCAGCGCACTCGGGTTTCTGAAAACAAAACAAAAGTTCTTGGTGTCTTGTACGATGATAAAAATGTTGAATCAGATACAATCCAAAAATCCTATATAGTGTATCTCATTATGCACAAACTATAAATGTGTAAATAAAAATCAGCAACAGCAGTTAAGCCATGTTGAGTCATGTTGTTTATTGTGTATGTGTCTTGGAAATAGCCAGAATACTGTTTTGTTAACAACTTCATAGTTAAAAAGGTCTGCAATGACTGCATAAGAAAGTACTCCAGTTTGTGATATCGGCATCTGACACGAATATAGCTTTTTATATTATATATATTATAAATTCTGCATATTCTAATGTCGAATGTGTCGCCTCAGACCAATACACATCAGCTTATACATGTGAAACATGAGGGTGAGACAGATATTCACCTGAAAACAAGGGAACTCCTTCTGCATCATTTCCTTGAATTCCTTTCGGGACATTGTCGTAGCATCTCCGTCAGTATGTGCATATTGATCGAACATTGTGGTGAGCAGTGCCACTGCTCCTTCCCCAGCGGTGATGCTAGAATCCATTTCTTTAGTTCTGCAATTGGATGGGGGGGAAATCAAGTCACCATTGTTAAACATAAACTTCTCTTACTGAGTAGCTGAAGTTTTCATTAACTTAACCTAAATAAATTCATACATAAGCACCTTTGAAGACACACAGAGAATCTTCATATTAATAATCAATTTTGTTGCATCACGAGACAAACTTATCTTTAAATCAACGACTGACAAGTCAACACAACAAAGGTAACTCTCACCTGGAAGATGTGTGCAGATGAGAAGCGTGGGCACTTGTCTGAGCAAGAGGTCGACAGAGAAGTGCCTTCACCTCCGATGCGCTTCTACTTATACTGCTTTTCTCCGACCAATAGTAACAGGGGAGAGGCAGGTGAGTCACCCGTCACTGAAAAAAACAAAACAAAACAAAATAATAGGCCTTGGGTGTGGGTGGAAAGCAGGACAGGAATCTGGGTGCGACTGGCAACATCTAAACCAAAGATATCTTGGCATCTCTCTTGCACTTATGTAACACAGGTATTGGTAAATGTTTCGTTCTTCTTTGTAACTAACAAGCAGCTCCACAACACACACACACACACACCAGACAATCCCATCCAAGTCAAAAAAGTGTTTTTTTTGTATTTTATTTTTAGAGGGAAGAGTGTTTTCTTGTACCAGGCCAGAAATATCATTTTGTAACAGGCGTTACTGAGCACGATTCCACAAAATGTTACACCTGTCAGACTTGTGTACCTCCTGTGTCGCTGCTTCTCTTTCTGCAGGGAAGAGGTACGTGACGTTTTCATCTCCCACTAGAGCCGCGGCTACTCTTCCCGGGGCCACACATTATTTATCAACTATTTTCTTGTCCTATGAAAACTTATTTTTACTATTTCACTTGTTTTCGGGGCTTCACGTGTGTCTGTCAGGTGTGTTTAACGTTCAGCTGTCTCCAGAATGTGTGATCCCACCAGGTTACAGCAGCAAACGGACACTGGGCGACATTTACCTGTCATTCTGTCTGTGTTGGCGTGCCATCGTTCCAGCGAGCTGATAGCTCAGTGGTGTATGCAAAAGTGTGCAAAGGTGTGAGAGGGCCACACTGCACCCTTGAACCACACCTGTATGGTATGTTTGTTGTTGCTTCTGATATCTTTACTTGAGGATAATGAAGTCAGTATCTGAGGAACCAGTTTGTGGTTTGTGATGTTTTTACTGGTTTGGGACTATCTGCACTCTTTCTGCTCACACGTTCTCACGTGGCGTGAGTTAAAGCAGAGAGAGCAGCTCTCGATCTTTGAAATATTTGACGAATTTCACTTCACAAGCCCGCTCTATTCAACGTGCGGCCCACAACCAACTCCATAGTGGCCCAGCCTGTGGTTCCACCAGACATAACTGAAGAAATAATTGGAGGAACGCTTCTCACTGTCCCTCAAAGATTCCCACACACATCCCTATACGTTAGTCTGACAGGTTTGACAGCAGTGTCTGTCCTTTATTATTCTGTGAAAGGATGTTTGTTTGAAAGAGGAAACCAATGCTGTTGCTAATATTGTGCACTTTTTTTTAGATAAGATAAGAGATAGTTTGACACTTTGAGGTGCACGAAGGACAGACAGACAGACAGGTATGACCAAAATCACTAGTTATTTTATTATTTTCACCTGCTGCTTACTGGCTGCAGGAAATGTCTGGAGCCGCTACATTTCTTTGTTGTTGTTGTTGTTCATCACTGGTTTTAAAGCGCTTACTCATCACTGTACACCGTATGATCGGGTTGGATGGTCCTCCTTATCAATATGTAGACTCAGACACCTGCATATTCTCATTCACAAGGCAATCTTAGGTTTACTTCCTTCTTACCTTTTGTCCTACATTAACCAAAATAATACTGGGACTTACAGTCTTCGGTCTCGGGATTTGTTCTTGCTGTCTGTCAAAAAGTCAAAACTGAACTGGGAAAGAAAGCATCTAGGTTTGCTGCTCCCTCTGCCTGGAACATGTTACAGAAAACTTTGAAACAAAAGGAGTTGGTCTCATTGAACACTTTTAAGGGGAAATTGGACGACCTGGACGCAGAAACATCTGACTGGAGATGTTTTGCCTGAAATGTTTGCAGTTTTGGATGCAAAGTGATTTTTAATGCTGGTCAGGACACTCTTGTAAAAAAGATTTTTGATCTCAATGATTCTTTTCCTGATTTAATAAAGGTTAAATAAAAAAAAACAATGTGTATATCTAGGCTGTAGGGCGCACACCCCTCATACTCAACTCTGCTGCTGGACCCACATGTAAAAGGGAAATAAAGAGGCTTTCCAACAGTATAAGAGGAAATAATCCACCAAACACAAATATTTCCTTGCTTTTTGTGCTCAGTTAATACACACAGGGAATGCCCTGTTACAGTTTTGGCAGAATTCAAAAAAGAATGAAAACAAATAAGCTCACAAGATTATACTGGTAGAGGGCAGGGCAAGGGAAAAGTGCAAAGAGAAGCACATGAACAGTCTGTGTGGCGTGAACTTAAACGTCTTAACGGAGACCAGTCGGTCTTGTTTGAGTGTGTGGGAATGTGGGACACACAGTTTTAGCTTAGCTGTGGTTAGGGTTAGAGTTGTGAGATGAATAAAGTATCTATCTATCTATCTATCTATCTATCTATCTATCTATCTATCTATCTATCTATCTATCTATCTATCTATCTATCTATCTATCTATCTATCTATCTATCTATCTATCTATCTATCTATCTATCTATCTATCTATCTATCTATCTATCTATCTATCTATCCATCCATCCATCCATCCATCCATCCATCCATCCATCCATCTCTGTCATCGTGTATGATATTGGTTTTCGCTTGGCAAATATGGGAGGGAGGTTTATTACAAAGTGCTTCATAGATGAATAAGAGCTCTTTTCTGGTAGGAAGAGAGGACCGGTTCTGAACCGCAGAGCATTTTGAAACACAGCATCAAGTGGCTTCAGAGGAGTAGATGAAGCATGCGTGTTTATAACGTCACCACGATCAAAAACAATGGACCTTCTGTTAATGAAATGGAAGTCTCTGGGAAAACTGAGCTTCTGCTTTTCACTTGATTCACAATGAATGTCAGAAAACATTCTCCACGAGGAGTTACCGGGTTACACTGCTTCAGTTTCACGGCTCAATTTGGTAAATGCTGTTTCCATTTACAGGGAAATAGACGACAAATTACGACACAAGTGAGTGGATTATATAAACGCATATGCACACAAATATCATATTAACCTTTTAACACCTAAGCCTCAAAATGTCTGTCTCGACTTTTTTTGTTGTTGCTTATTTTAACCAGAAAAGAGACAGAAAACGATCACTGTTGCTGTACATGAACACCAGATTTGGCGTGTTAAATTTGAAATTGGAACAGTATAAAACATTATTTAGAATAACATTTGTTTGAGTTTTTTGTCTCAATGTCCAAAAACAGGGCCAAAGAAATTTACTACAAACAAGTACAGGCAGTTTTTCCAACTCTTGCAACAGCGCGTGTAAAATTGCCGTAATAACTACACGTTGGCTTTGGAGTGCAACTTCTCAGCTCACAGAAACCATTGGAACTTTTCCAACAGCACAAACTGTCTCGCAATTACGGTGTGTTAAATGGTTAAGGCGTAAAATCCTCTTCCAAACTCCAAATCCAGCAAATATCCCGTGTTATATCTAAGTTATCCCGTGCAGAAATGACATGTTTATTTGAGACTCTATTGTTCATGGTAAGAAAACATGCGTTTAAAATCAGGCAGAAACAAGACACTCACTCTACGAGTAAGAGTTGCTTCATGTGGGAACACGAACACGCTTTGTTTGATATTAATCTGAGTTGTTGGTGCAAAGCAGACAAACCGGCTCTGCTTTACACACACTCGGTCTTATTGGTCCACAGGTGGTGAGTCAGAGAGTGTGTGCAACCTGAGCCGTGCAGGCAGGTGTGGGGTGACTGTGATACGTATGTTTGCACAGACACTGACTTTTGTAAAGTTTACGCCTGAGGCGCGAGGCGAGCTGTTGAGGGACGTGAAGGTTGTTAATCTCACTAAATCCAAACGAACTATGTGCAGATTCAGAGTCAGGAGTCAAACTAAGGGAGTTGACTTTCTTATGAAGTTTGTTTTTCACGCGTACAATTCGTCAAGTACAATTTGAGAGTTGTTTTCTACAGGAAAGGAGTGAAAAGAGTGGTTTTATTTGTGCATTAAGACATGAAGTAAAGTAATTAAGTGAGTGTATTCATATTCTCCAGAGTAGACTATTGTTTAACTCCTGACTGTTGAACTGCCTGAAAGAAGTGGGTCAAAATGATCAGTGTGGTGATATACAGTGCCTTGCAAAAGTATTCACCCCCCTCGGCAAAAAGAAATCAAGGGACATTTAGAACAGATACAAAAATGTGCGATTTTAATCGTTTGACAGCAAACGAAAGCCAAGGGGGGTGAATACTTTTGCAAGGCACAGTACCGTCGTCCTCCTTCGTGCCAGGCCACACCTGTGCGCTGAGAAGACGTCTCCAAACCTGCACCAGTCTTACAGAAAACAAACATGCACGAGTTATTGTCTTGTCTCGTCTTGTCTGATAGATAAATAAATAAATAAAGAGGCTGATTTGAAAAGTGGCCAAAACAGTGTATACGCATGAGCTCAACGGACTAAAAATCATGAAAATGCACCTGATGTAATGTTTCTCTCATGCAGATAAACCTGTTTTTGAGTGTTGTGTCTTGTGTTGACAGACCAGACACAGATGAACAGAAGTGTTCGATCAGGTTTGTTGTGGGGTTTATCTCAGGTACAGTCACACACAGTACAGAAGTGCTTCCTGGATTGTGTGCTCCCCCTGCTGGCCTGAGCTCACCCTTAGTGAAAACATGGCTGCATACAAGGAGACCAAGTAAAACAGGTTTTAGCCACTTGATAAACTCTACACCTCCTTAAATGTACGGTATCTTAAAGGTCCAGTGTGAAATAATTACTATAAGCAGACACACAGATATGCAAGTTGTGGGCAGTGTATTCAATTTTCTACAAAAAAACCAACTTGCTGGGGCCACGTTGTGAACTTCTGCCGATTCGATTTGCATCTCGTCTGGTTTCAGACTGAGCGGTGAGCTCGTACCATGTCAATATTTCGACTTTGAAGGATTAAAAAGGTATTTATGTGAGACGGCGTTTTCATTTCCAAAGTAACCGCTTACATAAAGCCACCTGCTCACACGGTGGTGTTGTGGTTAGTACTGTTGCTTCACAGCAAGAAGATACTGGGTCCATTCCCGCATGTTCTCCCTGTGTTAGTGTGAACTTTAATTTTTTTATAATATGCTGTATGACTGTATGGTTTTATCTGCAGTATATGCAAAAGAGATTTTTAATCTAAATGTATTTTATTCCTGGTTAAATAATAAAGAAAATCACAATCTGCTGAACTGAAGTCTGAAGTCTGAACTTTAACTGCTTTAACTGTCCATTTATTTGCACTTTGACTTGTTATATCATTTATTTTGACCATTTACACAAAGCAATGAAACGCCTTCCTTTTTCCTGAGCGATAAAGTGATTTCAGTTCAGCTTCAGTGTTTCCTGTTTCACTTTAGCCCCCATTTTTTTGTTTTACAGTGTAAAGCACTTATATATATATATATATATAAAAAAAAAGCGGTCTACTTTCCTTGGACACTAGGTGGTGCTCAAGGTTCTTTTCAAACTCAAGTCTCCTCTCTCCTCCCCTGAAGCGACCTCTTCACATGTAGGATGCTCCTCTCAGACTTTAAGCACCAAAGCTTGTTCCAAGAAATGAACAGACGTGAGAAAATAGGGAGACACCTTTGTCTTATTTATTGAAGACTGAAAACATCACAGGTGCTGCATTCAGTTGATGCATCGTTCCTTTTTTTCTTCAAAGAACTCGTTGCAGGCGACGGTCAGTGAGGCCACCAGGAAGACAAACTCCGGGAAGTCCACTTCGCCGTCCTTGTTTTCGTCCAGGTCGTGCATGATCTTCTCCACCTTGGCAGGTTCATTGCTGGCCTGAAAACCATAAGTATAAGCTGACAAAGAAAACAAAAACAAAACAACACACTCGATGTGGGTGTTTGTCTCAGCTAAGCAACAGTTTTAATTAAGGCTGCAACGATTAATCAGCTCACTGATTTTTCCTGCTTCCAAAATGTGAATATTTTCTTGTTCCGTAGCTCTCTATAACAAAAGCAAATGAATGAAGATTTTTGGTTTATAGATAACATATTTGACTTTTTTTAGATCCAGACCTGGCCCTGGTCGACCTTTCAGGAGCCAGTTCCAAGTTCAGGGGTCATGCCACAAAAAAAAAGACTTCACATTTTAAGCTGCACAAACAGTTTTGGTTTATTTTAAAAGGCAAGGCAGGTTTATTTGTGCAGCACTATCCAAACACAGGGCAACTCATAGTGCTTTACAACGGCATAGGATAAAAGCAAGACATTAAAATCACGAGAGATTAGAGTGTGATTTGCCAAGACAAGAACACATTGATCACTAAGATGATTATTTAAGAATTTAAGAAAAAAGCGGCAGTAAATAATACTAATAATGATGTTTTCAGGCCTGATTTAATGGAGCGGACAGTGTGAGCTCAGACCTCAGGTGTTCAGGAAGTTAGTTGCACAGGTGAGAAGAACTGAACACTGCTTCACTTCACAGGGAACTAATACATACGTCTAGCACGTGCAGACGAGGAGTAAGATTTTGAAATCCATCCCGTTGACCCTTTGAAAACAGCACGTTAAGCCTGCAGTCACAAAATCTGGCTTTTAAAATGGACAGTCATTCTAAATTGGATCGTCACATTGGGGGACGCTGTGAAATCTGGCTTCTTTTTCCCATTTAACAAGTTAAATAAAATAAAATATACATATCCTTTCAACACAGCACTTTGAGACAGTAATCCATGCCTTGATTACGTCTCGCCTGGATTACTGCAACGCACTTTATTCTGGAGTCAGTGAGACTCCCCTCTTAGCCCCGCCTTACTCTGGGGTCAGCTCCTCCTACAGATACCCAAATATAGACAGAAGCTCAGAGAGGAAATTTTTTTCTGTGCTCAGTGCAGCATGTTAGACACGCCCCCTTACCTGTGCACTTTTAAAAACCCATTTTTACCTGTGGGCTTTCAACCCAGTAAGAGATGTTGTTTTTTATTATCGTTCTCATAGTTTTATTGTACAACTTGTTCATTGGTGTCAATTTTATACTTCCTACACTATTTTATTGTCTCATTGTCACAGGAAGCCAGTGAAAGTGCACACGCGTTTCCCACGTGTGTCAGGACTCACAGGGTTTTTCCACAGCATGACGACACGTGTGACGTGTGAGGGTTGGACGAGATACTCACCGCTATGAATTCGGAGAGTTCTTCTTTCAGCAGCATCTTCATCTCCGCATTGTTCAGCTTGTACTTGTCGCCCTCTTTTCCTGAGTAGGAGTGGAACACTCGGATCATCAGCGCCATTGATTCTTGCAGTGGGGGCAACATTTTTCAGTCCTGCAGTTGAATAAAAACAAAAGTAGGTAAAGTAAAAATGTATCTATTTTGAAATCCCAAGTGACAAATCAAGAACGACATGTTTTCTCAGACAGATATGATGAAGTGTGTCGTCAACAACTGATTTTAAAAGATGAAAGCACCTTGGATGCACCTATAAAAACTGTTTTAGGGACATGATCGACTGCTTTTTTCCCCCCAAACAAGAACATTCATAACCAAGAGCAGGCACAGTGATACAGAGAGCAGCCAGTTAGACGTTAATCCGTCACCATCGGACACCCGAGAGGCAGGTCCATGAACCTGTGGAGGACAAAAGGACTGTGGACCCCCTGCAGGGACGCTGTAGGTCAACTTGGTCCCCAGGAGAAATAAACCTTTTCATAATTAGGCCCCATAAACATCTCTGAAGTGAGAAGAATTAAAGGCATGATTCCAACAACCAAATCTGTGTTATTTTTAAGTAATATTCATTCAATTATTAATTGTAAAATGCAGAATATAGCGACTAAACCATTTGTCTTTTTATCATGTACATGTTTATTTATCCATATCACACATATAACTGGTTGTCCAGGGATCAGCATTTCCTAAACCTCCACACGTTATCCGTAAAGTTCTGTGCTCAAACCGAGGTTGTTCAGTTTGCTGCCACAGAAACGGAAATCCAGAAGACGAACTGGAACATTGCAAGTGAGGTGCATTTAAATGAATGAACAGGTCACAAAATGATGTATAATGATGATAGTGTGTGAAGAAAAAAAAACATATTACAGAAAACTAGAGATCCCAAGATATATTTAAAGAAACAAGTTATTAAAGTGGTTTACTTATTTAATTCAAGTGTCAAATGTGTGGCCTGCGGGCCACATGTGGCCCTCCTCCAAGCCATGAGTCCCTTCTGTATCAATGTAGTGTAGTAAAAGTAAAAGTTGCTACAAAGTATTTGTACTTTGTTACATTACAACACTGCTATTTCAAATAAAACTCAGCTTAGGACCCCATAAAGTCTCGAGCCGGCCCTGCACATGTGCTGCAGCGGCTGTGGCTTCCATTAGGGTTACATGAGAATCTTAACATTCACTTCATCCTTCATTTATACGTAACTCACGTCCATTGATTTCAATCAGCGATGCCCAGCAGCAGCGTGTCCTTAACCCAGAGTGTCAACAACCCACATACACAACCCCTCCGGGACCCACATCCCCCCCCCCCCCCCCGATTAGTCTCTGTTAATTGCTCTTAATAATTTATTCCAGGCAGCTAATTAAATGAATGTCAGGCGCAGAATTAAGAGCAGCAGAGCCTTTAAAAACCTAATTGAAAACACATTCATGTCCAGAAAACACGCAGAGGAGAGGAAAACAGCAGGGACACTCACCTGGACAGGTGTGACGCTAACAAGAGCAGCAGGAAGTGACTCCAGCTCTCTTCTCCTCTCATCTCTTATATGTGCTCCTCTCACCTGAGTGCACATTCATCACAATCAGATAAGCGCCTCCCTCTGGACAACACCTTCTATTTCAGCCTTGTATGCACACACATGCAATAAATTGAACCTGGTCAACAAAAAGTGACCAAATGCAAAAGACACAGAGGATGAGGGGGCGGAGCCTGTGGCCGTGACAAGGTGCCCTAATCAGCCTCACAAGACATGAGCTCAAACAGTGGAGCTGTAAAGTTATAGGAACAGTTGCCATTTATGGTGAAACATGAAGTTGAATTGTGTGTTTGGTTTATATATCACTGATCACAGCTGATCATATTCACAATGGTTTTGTTCAGGTGTGACAGTGAGGCTGGATGTAGCCTGGAAATTTGAAATTTGAACATTATGAGACATATTTTAAAGTAACATTTGTTGGAATTTTTATCTCAGTGTCCAAAAACAGGCCAAAAAATGGAAACTATACACAGACTTTTTCCATTTCTGACGACAAAGACGTTGATTCTCCGGCTTCCTGCAACAGCGCCAGTGAAATTACCGTAATAACCGCACGTTGGCTTTGACGTGCAACTTCTCAGCTTTTCTGAAACTGTCTGAATTTTTCCAGATAGCGGTAATGCAGCATGCGTGTTAAAGTTAAAGTGTTATGTTGTTTTAAACTGAAAAAGTTAGAAATATCAACTAATAATTGTATTTCTAAAGGAATATTATTGCAGATCTTTGGACCTTTAACTGAAAACGATGAAAGACCAAATGTTTTGTTTTGCCTGTTTTCAGGAAAAATAACATAATAACTTTTTTGTGATTTTTCAACATCTTCACCCTGCTATATACTCTACAATAAAAAAGAAAGTTGGAACTCGTTCCTCTTTTTTTTTAAATTCTTTTTACCTCACTTATTGCAGGTACTCCAGTCCAACATCATCTGCAATGATTACGTGTGGATGATTCATCACTGGCAGGAGCAATGCAAATGAAGTGCACAAAGTCCAGTCAAATGAAATGATCCTGTTGGCTCAATGCAAATCATGTCCATCAGGTTCCTTCATGTGGCCAAAGTGAAGGTTTTTATGGATGCATGTATCTGCTTTATTGTTTAACTTCACTGATATTTAACTCTGGTGTAAAAGTGGGGGAGAATAAGGTCACAGAAGATGAGGTCATTTGCTGAAATTGCTCTTCACGTGCAGTAGATACACAACATGTACATGTACATGCAGTAAAAGTGCAATATTACTTGTGTAAAAGTCTTCAAAGTATATGACATTTACTGTAGTTCGGTATCAAAAGACCTTCTCTAAAATGTACTGTTAAGAGTTTTAGCAGTAAAAGCATTGAAAAGGTGAAAAAAAACACTATTTATAACGACGTACTGACAGTTTGTTTACACTTAAAATGTTCATTTGCAGCCCACAAACTCTGCCAACCACCGCCAACCATCCAATAATGCAGCTCGTAGCACGTGGGCTGCCAAAAGACAGTGTTTGCAGCTATAAAAGCTCTTTTTATCCGTTAAAAAAAAAGCACTGGAGTTGAAAGGGAAGAGGATGTCGAAGACAAATGCCACTGTGGATTATTTTCTCTTGAACATGAGAGCAATTTAGTGCCAGTCCTAAGTCTTACATTTCCCTTACTTCTGTTAGTGAAGGATATGTCGATCAGAGGAGACACACTTCATTTAAAATAATCGAATTTTGGTTTGCACAAATGTGTTTTAAAACAATCAAGATGTGAAGGTTCCTGAATTCAACATCTGACAAACCCGACGCCTGTCCTCAGAACAGACAGATGCTCTATTCTCACATTGGACAGATATCAGTATGAATTCTTTACGACGGAGCGGTGTCTTTGATGTGACGGCGTGAGAGGCTCCTCCTCATCTGTGAAACCATAGCAACCATAGTTCTCCGACTGCCGGTTGTTTAGAGATGTGAACATGTGAAATACAGTATTTTAAAAACATTTTATTTCATCACAAGTAATAAAGAGACATTCTGCATATTTACAGTCTATAAAAATACATAGAATCATCTAGAAATCTTTACAAAACAATTACAACTTTGAGATCCCATGCCAGCATGCTTTACATTATATATTATTCACACATAATATTCATGTGAGGGTTCGTGCAGCCTCACCCGCTTCACCTTTTTTCACATTTTTTTTCCCTCTAAGCTTCAGAAAAACCTTCAGGAGTCTGTGAAGTTGCATCAATTATCTACTGATTTTGTGCAACACACACACACACACACACACACACATCCATCCGCCACCCTCTTTGTGCATTAATGTCAACGTCCATCAAAGAATATGCAGTTCAAGGGTGTCATCTACAGGCCGTTTGCACACTCTGCAAATGACTGCACATATTGCTCATAATAGAATAGAGTGATGGAATCATGGCACTAATAAGGACGCCGGTAAAACAAGAGCAAAGGTCAAATTCAAATATAATCAAGAGAGAAAATACGTCTTTTACAACATGTAATGAGGATGCAGTTGTCAGGGAATTTAACACCTCAGTGCTCGCACAGCACGGATCTGTGCCGCAGGTGCACCCGTGGTAATTTGTTGTGGGAATAATAACAAAGCTCCTTATATGGACATCCTGGGGGGTGTGTGTTTATAGGTCACATATTCAGGCTTTACAAAATTAGTTTTTTTCGTCTTCTTATGCGTAAGTTAGGATTCATTTTTTTAGTCGTGACATAAAGTGGCAATAATTGTGCAGAAGTCACAAAATAGACGTGTGTTTCTTTTCTTTTTGTTCCTAAAAACGAGCCGAGTGAACTTTGAACTGTGACATATTTCCAAAATGTACAAATTGAACCCTATTTTAAGCATTTTGAGTTTTTGTTGGATTTCTTGTAGCCTCTATATACAGCATACTGTAAGTTTTAATAATTGCTGCTTAAATAAGGGCAAAGTTACTAGTTACAGATAGATTTAGAGTTATATTTCAGTTATATGTCATATTTTTTATAAAAGGTAGTTGTCTCCCTGTCCAAATTTAGCCTCAAATTCTGCTTTATTTTGCATGAGTTCCTGTTCTTTTTCCCTTCCTCACAACATCAAATAAATTCCAAAATCCAAATCCCTCAGCTGCCTTTGTTCCAAGACAGACGGCAGGACGAGATCACGTCAAATCAATGACGACGAGATCGTTTTAATTCACGACGTGTCCACTCGAAACACTCCCAGGCCCGCGGGGAGCCACTCTGAGTTCATTAGCACACACGACGCAAACAAGATCCAAGCGAGAGAATCACAAGTCCTCACTTTCTCTTTAAACGTTCAGCTTTTCATCACGACGCACTGACAATTCTCACGGGCCAGCGTGAACTGCTGAAATCCAATAATCTGCCAAGATTCACTATTTATTTCCACTGTATTTTGCCCTAATGGGTCAGAAATTGTTTTCGGACAGACTATAGGTATCATACAGCCTGCGTGACCTTTGACTCATCTGTGAGATATGAGAGTTGGGAGAAATGATGGTCTAATGCCTCAGAGAGTTAATAGTGTAATAGGGAGAGAGAGCCAGAGAAAGAGAGAGGTCCTTTTATGGTACCTGTCACCACATCTTCCTGACACCTAACTTGTTATCCAGAGTGCAACGGGGGGGGGGGGGGTATTTCATTTCAGCCAGCGAGTTTGGGGCCTTTCAACGCCTGTCAAAGGGGCAGCCGGCCTCGGACGCTGAGAGGGAAAAGCAGAACAGAGGGCATGAGCCCCGGCACTGGAGGGGATAATGTGACAGAATGGCACGGGCAGGCTAGTGATCATGTTGTATTCTGTCATCTTAATGAGACACTGGCTTTTGCTCACAGCTTGGCACTCGCCACACACACAAAAGGTAACTTGAGCGCAGTAACTTGAGCTTTACTTGGGGACCATCAATCCATCCATCTATTTTTCTACTGCTTTATCCTCCACATGAGGAGCCACAGGTCCATCGCAGGGCCAACACACAGACAAACAACCATTCACTCTCATGTTCAGACCCACGGTCCATTTAGTGTTCAATTAACATCTGCATGTTTTTGGACTGTGGGAAGAAAAGGGGGAACCCGGAGAAACCCCCCCCTCCCCACACACACACACACAGGAAAACATCCAAACACCATGTACAAATTCTGACCGGGTTGCAAACCTGGGCGGCTCTAACCACTACACCACCATGTGAGCCTTACTTAGACCAGTAGCCCCACACTCACACTCACACTCACACTCGCACTCGTAAACTTGTGTGAAAGAGGAATTAATCTGAGATGCATACTTAAAATGTTGTTGCTGTTTATTGATTATTCTGCTTCAGTTTGGTCTTTGTGGAGCAGAATTTATGTGACGTTATTTGTTTTCTCCGTCCTTCGTCTGAAAACAAAGCAAAACAACGACACCTGTCTGAGCGACTGGGTCTGCAACATTTGCAAAATCTGTAGATATTGCAAATGATTTCAAGATTTTCACTCTTTTTTTTTTTTCGAACATAAACCTGTCTGTATTGTTGTTTACATTTAAATTCACAGTCATACACTAACCATAAGAGCGCAAGCAGTCGGGATTTTAACATTCGAGCCAGGCTTCCACGTCAAGCTTTTGACAGAGGACTCGGTCATTCAGCCACAACCCCTTAACTTTAGTTGTTTTCCCTTAGAAAAATAAATGAACTTTGCACTGGTGGTCAAAATGCCATCACAGGTATCTCTCTGTCGTTCCTTTTAACACTTTTGATTTCTGCCTCTTGGTCTGCGTCACGGTTTACTCCATTTGGACCTTGATACTGCGGCTGTCCTATCACAGAAACGCCGCTCGCAGACGACGTTCTGCTCTTGACGCTCTGCCCCCTCTCTCGGGTCATTGTGGGTTTGCCCAGAACGCTCTTCAGCTGCTCCCAGAAGAACGCCTGCTGATTGGCCTGCTCTGGCCACTCCAGGTACGTCTTGGTGCTCAGCATCTTCTTCAGTTTGCAGTACTTGCTGGGCAGCGACCTGGGGTCAATCTTCTCCTTCACAATGAGGATGACGTCACTGAACGTCTTTCCCATGGACCTCTGCTGGGTGAAGTACAACTCGTAGTTGCACCACTCACTGTTGACAAAGTTCCGGGAGAGGACAAATATTACCTGAGGATGGAAATAAAGAAGAATTGGTTAAAATTGGCTGCATGGAGTTTGCATGTTGTCCCCGTGTGTGCGTGGGTTTGCTCTGGGTTCTCTGGCTTCCTCCCACAGTCCAAAAACATGCAATATGGGGATTAGGCAAATTGGACACTCTAAATTGACCATTGGTGGAGAATAAAGTGGTAGAAGATGGATGGATGTATGAATGGTTAAAATTGCCCTTTGGTATTTTGCATTTGGTCAGGTTGGTCCATTGTGGTGGCGCACACAGTCTCTGATCAACCAGTGTCGGTTGTATAATGACAATAAAGAGCCCTTCCTTCATTTATTTGACATAATAGCTACAACTGTTGATCGGTTAGGCTAATGCTTTACGTAAAAGCAAGCTTTAAGCGGGCGATGATTCCATTTCACTATTGCGTGTATATTAAGTGGAAATCATGTTACAAACAGATTCAAGAATCAGACATCAAGCATTTGTCTTTGTTTTGCTTTGGGTATACACAATATTGTTGGCATTATTACCATTAAACATAAGAAAATTTAAATTGGGAGAGAGAGGGTTGACGCACAGCCGAGGGCTGCGAGCTGCAATTAAATCTGGTGCTTATATGATGCTGTAAACCAGTATCCAAACAGAGCAGTTACACAAAAAGGCTTTTATTTAAAAAGAAACCATCCGTCAAGCATCTTAAAACGGTAGTACCTAAGAAAACAACGTTTTGTTTTTGCTGTTGAAAATGTGTAAAGTTTTAAAATATATAAACCTACAGAAATCCACTGCACTGAAGAGATGGAATTACAAGCAAGCTGGTCAGCCATCGATCAAGCTGTCACTCGTTGAAATGACAAACAACACGTCAATAAAGATTCAATAAGTAACTATTAAAAACAACACTTCAGTACCTTGTGGCTGTTTTCGATGTTCTCAATGATGTTGTCGATGATCCACCTTCCGGGCATGAAGTCTCTCTCGTGAATGCACAGGCGGTAGGGGTTCCTGTTGTTCTCCAAACAGGGCAGGAGCTGATCCCTCACCCAGTCTGCATCACAGTGGCTGTAGGATATGAACGCGTGGTAGGTATAAGTCCCCGATTCCCCTGCCGCCTTTTCCTTGCGAGCTCTGTATTTGGCCCTGATGATCTGATAGGTGGCCTTCGTGTACCACGGAAGGTCAAAAATATAGCAGATCAACATCAGTATCAGGATCACTGCCGTCGTGGTCGCAACACAAATGACGATGACTAGCCGGATATCGCAGGCCACTTCACCTGGGAGGTACTTGGATACAAACGTGTTGAGGAAGGCCTCCGGGTGATAGCACCTGTAGTTCAAAGGCCAGTCGGTTAAGTCGACCTTTCCTTTTGAAACTGTGTCCTGGACAAAGGCGTGAAGCTCACAAGTGCAATGGTAAGGGTTATTCCCGGCTGTTAAGCGAGAGAGCTTGGGCATACCATGGAAGGTCTCCTTACTAATGAGGCCAAACGAATTCCCATCCAAAGCCAGCGTCTGCAGTGTTGGACTCGTCCATTTTGACGGGATGAACTTGATTTTATTCCCAGTGAGCAGGAGCTCCTTCAGATGGATCGCGTCCTCAAAGTACGCAATGTCCAGCTGGTCCAGGTCACAGTAGGACAGGTCCAAGTAGTGCACCGTGGTGGGCAAACAGCGGAGGGCTTCACTGACAAAGTGATTGTGGTGAGCGATAAGACGAGAGATATTCGGCTG
The DNA here is from genome assembly GCF_958295425.1 of Solea solea. Lineage (NCBI taxonomy): Eukaryota > Metazoa > Chordata > Actinopteri > Pleuronectiformes > Soleidae > Solea > Solea solea. Next base: position 23,166,648 of record NC_081146.1, read on the forward strand.
CCAAACACAGTCGCGGCTGTCGTGGGCAGATCCGAGGTTGTTGTCGCTAACGTCCAACACCTGCAAGCGCTTGAACTTCCGCGTCAGCGACGACAAGTCCTTCAGGCTCGTCAGTTCATTGGTGCTTAGGTTGAAGGTGTGGAGATTGGGCATGGTGCCCTTGTAGTCGCAGCGCTGGTTGAAGAGGTAGTCGTTCAGCAGTCGGTTGTTGGAAACATCCAGAAACTCCACGCCCTCCATCTCGACCCAGGAATCGCACGGCACCGAGTTGAAATACACATACTGTATGGACAGCTGTTTAATTTTCTTCAACCAGGTGAAACGCCAGTCGAATCGCAGCACATCGGGATTGCTGATGTACCTGCAAGAGGAGAAATATTCAGCGCTCTCTGTGCAAATAAGAATCTTGCTTTTTGTCATTGAAAGTCACAAAATCAGGTCATTCGCATTAGAAAACTTGAATGGAAACACAGAAGGTTTGAAAAAAAAAAAGGCATGCGATAAGTTTTATGGTTGAGGGAGGAGGAAAAGCTGATGTATCATTTTAAAAAGGTAAATGTGAATAACTGGATAAAAGTTGATGCTTTTATTTTTTCTTCAACCAAATTCTAAAAGAATTTGATTAAAATTTGCAAAACATTTTATTGGAAAGCAAGCTATACCCGCAAAATGAGCAATTTCTGTGTCATTTTTAAAATCAATAGTTACATTTTACTGTGTTTCCTTATTTTGACAAAAACATATGATATTAAATTGAAAGATTAAAATTATTTGGTTTGTATTATGATATTTGAAGAGTATGCAACAACAAGCAGATTGTCAATATTCCAATAAATGTATTCCTCCTCTCCTTGCACTGACAGGAAACGGAGCTCAGTATATGCTCAGCTCTACGTGCAGTGATTAATAACGGATGATGCCAACAGAAGAAAAAATACATTTTCTATTTCACTCAGTATCTTTGCTCTGTGGATCAAGTAGCTTAAAGCTGAAAGTACGTAGGAGGATGAGGGCCAAATGTAAAAAGAATAATGAAAAACAGCCTGACTTCTGAGATTAAAGTCAGAATTCTGATTTTATTTTTTCAAATTTTGTTTCTAAAACTATTAATATGTGGCCCTAATAAAATAAACCAGACTGTCATGATAGAAAATGCTTGCTTTTTTGTTCATTTCTGTGACTATGGTGTTCATTGTACTGATCAAAGAGTGGAGATGGTAGAAATTAATCTACTTTTTTTGGTAAATGTAACCAGCTGACATCATATGTTGACTGAAAACAAACACAGCAAAACTGCTAGTAAATTGTATAACGAGCATTCAAACTAGTGCACGTTTTATTATCAGTACTATTCAAATGTCCTGTGTTTGCACCACAGAGTAACAATTTTAAATTTTGTAATGACAATAAAGTCAATTCTGATTATGTATTCAAATTGATAAGGGCTACTTGAATAGATACTCACCAAAGATCCAGCCGATCCAGTGCCAGGTCTGTGATGCTGGATCCTGCCCCGATGTCGACAAACGTGGGGGAACGAGCAAAGTCAATGTACTGAAGTCTCACTCTTTTGATTGGAGTGAGTTGTAAGTTGGTTAAAGCCATCCTCAGGAGGTTTTCGTTGTATTTACCTCTGTGGAAGATGAGTTGATACGCTTTGATGTCTCTTAAACCCTGGAAAATGTCCTCCTTCCCCACGTAGTAGGTAAACTCAAAGAGGTTGCGGAACTGGACGACACTGAAGGTCTTGTTGGCGAGGTCGCGCAGCATGTGCACGAGGGCTTCAGGTCGCTGGTCTACAGCCATATCAAAACCCATCTGCTTGGTCTGAATGACCTCCAAACTTCCTGGCTCATAGTAGCTCAGGTTGGACGAGCATTTGATTGCAAATCCCTGTAACCTGATGTTCTTCAGGGGCTGAAAATCTGCTTTCCTTAGACCCTTCACCAGAGGGCCACCCATAGACAGGATCTGGAGCTTGACAAGTTTGGAGAAGCTTTCATTCAGAGTGGCATGTATATAAAGGTTGTTGGACATGTAGAGCTGTTTTAGATTGGTGAGAGGCGTCAGAGCTCTGGCAGGGATTTCTTGCAGGGAGTTATTGAAGATGTTGAGATGCTCCAGCAGTGGGTTGTTTCTGAAGGCATCACTGTCAACGTGTGAGATGTTGTTGAACTGCAGCTGAAGGCTGCGGAGCCGCGGGAGGCGGAGGAAGTCGTCAGCGTGGACAGCTTGAAGTTTATTGTAGGAGAGATCCACGGCTTCAAGTGTGGAAGGAAACTGTCTCCAGGGAACGTCGCTGAGCTGCCGGCCCAGACAGTCTGCAGAGCGGCCCAAGTCGTAGATGTGACAGGGATGTTCCTGTGGGTCAGTGGTGGTGGAGGAGGAGGAGGACAGGGAGGAGGATGGAGTCGGGGACGTGAGTGCTCCAATAAGGAGAGCACTGATATGGATTAACTGCCAAATCATTGTGACAGACCTGTAAGAGAACAAGAAGAGAAAAGATCAACTTTTATTTTTTTTCTTTGCATTCCAATGAAATCCTAAATCTCTTTTGAACAATTTCAGTCGCAGGAAGAAATCAGTTCTATGGTAAAATAGGCTTCTAATCTACGTCATTAAACATTTTCCTGGCTCTCAAGTGCGAGCTCTTCTTCAATAAAACATGGTGTTGATTTTCAAAATGATGTTTCCCATTTAGAGGAACACAGATGATAAAGCACGGTACAGCTGACTGGACACCAGTGTGTCCAACTGGTGCCTGGTTGCAGTTTTTGCAATTTCAAATGTGTGAAAAGTGAAATAGCACATCTGGAGTTCATTTTAAAACCAAAATACTATGTCTATTTGTATATAGGTAGGCAGCAAGTAACACATTCACGATACTTGTTTTAGATTGCAATCATCTTGTTTGTGTAATTAACGTTTGTTTTATTGCTGCAATAATTTAAATATACATAAGAATATAAAGATAAGTCTATTATCTCTGTGGACACACAGTTCTCTATCAATCTGTGACCGATTGTCTGACTCATCATTCTTTAACATAACACCTCAAACAAGTGGTATCTGATTCCTGATAGAAGAAAATGTGCCTTAACCTTAAAAATAAATCTTTTAGTAAAGTGCAAAGTTGTTCTATCAGCGAGAGACAAGAGAGGAATTCAGATAAAAAAAAGAAAAGGACAGAAATGGAACTGTCCGTTTCTGCTGCAGGCTGAACAGCCAGAAAGTGAAGTGATACGGATGTCAACCTCGGTGTGAAATTGAACGGCCATGATAGAAAGACGATACACCTGCACCAAGAAATACAAATGCATCACACACACACAATTTTTTCTTCTTCTCAATCTCATCCGACAGATTTCGGATTTCAAACTGCAAACAAAGTGCAAAAGTAAACTTCTGTTAATTATCTATTATCAATTTTATGTTGACTGAAAATGCAGAAAAAAAGAGCACATGAATCTAATGCTGTGAAAATCTTGTGAGGATCGGCCTAAAAGACACCTGGAATCAGGTGTCTTTGATTCCAGAGCTTCAAGATCCAGATTTGACACCACAGCTCTGTCACTGTTACTATTAACCTTAATATTATCCTCATCCATCCATTCATCTACGACTTGTCCTTTTCCGAGGGTCAAATGAGGAGCTGGAACTAATCCTAGGTGGCGTTGGGGCAAGAGGCATGATGTCACACCCTGGACAACAGGATGAAGATGATGATAATTGTTATTACAAGTGTTCCTGATCTCAAACTCTCTCCACTCTCTCTCCTACCCCAACCGGTTGAGGCAGATGTGCATACACTCTGAGCCTGGTTCTGTATTTTCTTTCTCTCCACTGTTGCTAAGTGCTGGCTCATTGTGTTCCTCTATAATGGGTTTCTCTATAATAACTATCCTTGTTGCATTGCATGTCATTTAGCAGACGCTTTTATCCAAAGCGACTTACAATGGAATTGAGTACAATCAGCCAGGGGTGGAGTCGAAATTGCGACCACTGCGACCATGATGTCTTCCGCACACAGGGTACCGGTCTTAACCACTAAGCCACTCCACCCCGAATGACATGCAATGCAACTGTCCTTGTGACTTGAGATAATGTATGTTATGAATTTGGCACAATACAAATACAATTGAAATGTGACAAATATCCTTGTACAGCAGTCTCAATAAGGACACTTATGGTGCATTTCCACTGGCTCTACTCGCCTCGCCACGGCACGGTTTAAGTAGCGTTTCCACTAGCATATGGTACCAGGTACTATTTTTAGTTGTGTTATTTGTTGTAGTGGAGCAGCAACCTAAACCGTGCCGTGTCGTGCCGTGCCTAGGTGAGTAAAGCCGGTGGAAATATGCCAATAAAGTCCCAAAGCCATTATCCTAACCTAACCCTGACTAAACCCAAGTCTATCACATCTTCTAAAGCTAAAAAACAAACTTAAAAGCCCCTTGACGTTGTGAGGACCAGCTAAAAAGTTCAAACAAAGAAAGGTTTGAATCAAAACTCATCGTCACAATCACACTTTAGAGTCATTATTTGGACTCTGACAGCAGATCTGTAACAGGTACACTCACCCTCTTCAGACCAGTGTCCTCCGTATCACCGCGTTAGCTGACACTTTGACATCCCCCTCTCCTCAATCTTTATTTATACGGTCCGAGGTCACAAACCTCACGTGAAGAGCCTTCAGACTTTATGACCTCCCACTCAAACAATTCTCTTCTTTGTCCAGAAGAGACGCGACTTAAATAAATATTTATGTCTGTGCGGATACAAGTCCTGTAAATGCCTTTTTCTTTTCCTTGTTTACTATGGTTTATGGGGTTATTATAAATGAAGTGTTATTGGATCTGTGACAGCCTGGACATCCTCCAGAAAGTGTGTCATCGTAAAAAGCGCAGTAGCAGGTGATGGTGAGTGTATTGTTTGAGATCTTACAGTCGTGTTGGGAATAAGGAATGGATAGGACCTCAGAACTGTTACTCAACAATGTAGTTAATTCTCTGCGGATAATTTATGCACAAATACAACATCTGGGTTTATTTAAGACGTCACAAGCTCATGGATAACAGTGTGTTGTCCCTTTTGCAGCTAATGCTGTCTGTGAACAATGGTTGTAAAACACTCAATCCAACAGTTCTCATGGAAAAGTAAAACGGCAAAGATCTTCTGGTGCATGTAGGTTAAGTGTTAAACAATAAATAATACTATGAATGATGAGAAATGCCTCAGAGGGAGTCATCACGAGTTCACTGAATAAATATTTTTACTGTTTGTATGAGCTAACATTGCCTGCATCCTCCTTCCGGGGTCATATAACATCACAAGGAGAACAGGAGCCATGATGCTGCTGCTCCTCGTCCATTTAATCTGGTCAACAAGTGGGCAGCTGTTCCTGGAAACTGACACGAGATTAAATGATCAATAATATTGACTCAGTGAAAACACTCACGGGAAAGGTTATAAATATATACGTTATAAAATGATGCCGTGTTAGGAGCTGACGACAAAAAAATCCCCTTAAACCTCTTAAAAATGTGACGTATTTTTCTCTTTTACATGCAGCAAAACAAAAACAAGAACGTGCTACAACAAGGTGGAGAGTAAAACTATTATTTTTAAAAGAATCACTTGTTCTAGTTTTGTAAATCACATCACAAGATGCCTTTTTATTTGATTTCAAAGACTTACACCTGATATGAACAGAAACTACCAGTCATCTGTCATCATGCATAATAAAGTGTCTGGTGTGGTCGTCTGCTGCTGGAGCTCATCATCTCCAGGTTTGACGCGTTGTGCAGGTCAGTTTTGTAAACGTTGTTCCTATGTTGAGGCAAAAAGACGAGAACGTATGACACATGAGTGAACCCCAGCGTGACCGACAGCTACTTCCGCCCAGAAGGTGCCTGGTTGCAGATGAATTTTTCAAAAACTGATACGGTTCAGGAGGATTTGAATGGGAGTTTGTTTTGCAACCAGAAGAGTATGTTCTTTTTTATATTACACAGTCTACGGATAATATTTTGTTTCCTGACACCTGTCAAAGCTGAACGTTGCGCAATGGATCTTTAGAAAACAAGAACCAGAATACCCACATGACAGTCCAACGAGACGACACACGAGTATAAAATCGAGGAAAAACAACAAATAAAAAGATCACATGTCCTCTGTCAAATTGGTTCAATGTGTTTGCAGACAAAAAGAAACAAACCCACCTCAACTGACACGCGGTGAAAAGACATGATCTCCTCGTCAGAGGTGAAAAAGAAAAGGGGGATAACACGGGTCAACAAAGCCCAGAGTCTTCCTGACCTCCAACTTCCATCGGATTTGACATTAACCTGCCTGGCAGGGTTTTTTGCATGGTGAGTCATTTCTCCTGTGTTTACCTGTGAAACCTGCGACGTGCACAGTGCAGCCTTATCTGCGGAAGGAATGTGTGCAAATATGCTGCCAATGCTGCAGCTCTCGCTCGCCCTCGATAGCATCTCTGGCTTTTAATTTCCTCGTCGTCACAACTGCAGTGTTGCTTCAACAGGTTTCTGCAGGTCATACAATCTATATGACCCAAACATTGTGGCTCTTTGTACACACACACACACACACGTCAGTGATTCACACATGCTGTCTAGCTCATAAACCATGAATAGGGGAAAATATTGGAAATCCCCTCAGCAGCACATGTTGGAGTTGTTTTGCTACACCTGAGTTTCAAATAAGATAAGCAGCACCGCTAATACGTTTGCATTAGAGACACGCGGTCAATCCATTCTTTGACGACCAGAATGAAAAAGGCTGTTTGTGTCTTTGTGAACAGCGTGTCCTGGAAATGAAGCGAACATAAATGCATCGGGAAGGAAAATCAAATTCAACGGCATTTGATTGGGGCTGTCAAACTTTGTCTGACCCGTTCCTGCGAACACATTTCCCAGTAACAACAAATGCATCGTTCTCCAGATCACACTTATGGAACCGACGGCTAGATTTAAAATGATACTCGGCTGTAGATTAATGCAAAGTGAAGCAATAAACTGACTCTGAATATTGGTTATATGTTGAATATAGATGAAAATAGCCATCACAAGTTTTTGATAAAATATGAGCAACCATATGGAAACACAATGCTGCAAAATCAAAAGTTGAGTGGGAGATCATTTTCTGGAGTATTTTTTTTAAAATCCTCTTCAGAACATAATTGTAGGCCTGTAAAAGCACCATCCAATCATATTGAACGAAATAATGTGATCGTGACACTCGATCCAACCCCTCTGCGTGCACTAATCGCACATGATCAGAAGACAGCAACAGAGAATCCAACAAGACAGTTGCAGCAACGTTATGACAGAAAAGTTGCCAACAACAGGTTTTGGTCGCAAACGAAAGAACAAACTTTTTGGGGAAAAGCTACTGCCAAGAAAAAGGCTGATGCAGAGCAATCCAAGACCGGAGTGAGCATCACTGCGGCATTTGAACGCTGGTGGCGACAACTGAACGCCCACAAAGGGCTGCAAAGTGATGCCAACTGTTTCTACTGGACAGGTAGGTTAACTTGGTGAGTCTTTTGAGAGTATTTGTTGTTTCTTGGAATCACGGAGTAATTTGAACGAGTTTCCAAAAAAAGTTAAGGTTACCGGAAAGTCAGGAAAGTTACCGATGCTGCGGAGGGAAGTCTGAAGAAAGGGACTTTTTAAAGTTCAAAAACACATCTCCAACCCTACCTTTAAACAAAGGACAATTACTGGTAATTATGAATGAGTTAATATAGAATAACCTTCAGAAATCACATGACTGAAAAATCCCTGACACCACCTTCTCATGAACACACTCCCAGTATTCAGTTGTGCTCTACTTTAAGGTAAACACAGTTAACACACTGCATGTCATGCATGATCCTCACTCTCTCACTGAGATCCACCCCTTGCTTCACAATTTCATTCAAATGTGGTCTCGCCTGGTTTTGAAAGATGAAGACGGTGCAGAACCAGCAGCAAAACCTGATGTTTTGAGCAATGCTCATGTTGCACTCTCAACATCAAGTGGGTGTCGTGCATTAAATCAGCAACACGGTTGTCGTGGAAACCAGGCCCTATCATTGATACGGTATCACTGTGATTTGCCAGGAAAGACCATCATTAAATAAGTGATATTTTCCCAGCAGTCAATAGTTGGTAGTAAACGGTGGACACTGTGGTGGCAGCACTGAGGCCACTGTACAGCAGACACGTTCACATGCGCCCTTTGCTCTGCTTTAATAATGTTTACGTGCTACGTAGAAACACAGCTCTGAATCACACCAGGTCAACCGCAGCAACACAGCTGCACATGTGTTTATATCACACTCTCGTTTACATGCACTGTTGACTTAATCTGTGGATTGTTGTCGCCTTTAATCTGCCCATCAGAAACTGGTGAAAAAAGTTGATTCTGCGACCTCAGAATAAGGACACCCTCAAATGTCCGGTTTGTGATTTAGTACTAATGCTTAACTGACTATTGATTATTAGCCTAATCAAATATTGGCTGTGGAAAATGCACACCTTGGCAACCTGGTTAATTTGAAATCTTAATCTGTGGCAGAATAACAAAATCTAATTTCATTTGAAGCAGACATGTGTTCTTAAACTCCTGCTCTTTAACTTGTTTGCACTTTTAAACCACTGATTGATTTTAATTTATTTAAAAGTAAACCGTTTCTTGTATTTGTGATATTTATTAACCCTTAGAGCTCCAGCGGTACAGGTGCACCCATGACAAATTGCCGTGGGACTACTACACAACTCCTTATATGGACGTCCTGGGGGGGTGTTTATAGGTCACATATTCAGGCTTTAAAAAAAAATGTTGTTGATTCATTTTAGATCACATGTTTAGTGGTGATATAAAGTAGCAATAATTGTGCAGAAGTCACAAAATTAGAGAGTTTTTCTTTTCTTTTTGTTCTTAAAAACGAGCGAGTGAACAAGTGAACTTTTGAACTGTGATGTATTTCGAAAACATTTTGAGGACTTTTTGCTCAGGTGTGTTATATAGTTGTTGCTGTTTTTTCTTCTTCATCAGATTGCCTAGGTTGTGCTGAAAGGATATAACTCTATACTGCACATTTGTATAGCCTCTGTATATACTGCAACAATATTTGAGTTTGTAGAATCATTGTCACTGTACTTTATGGATTTGACAGGATTCAAATTTGTCAGACATGGCATTAGGGAAAAGAACTTTACCTTAAAATTCTAATAGTTCAAGTCAAATATCCACTATCAGAAATGTTCATTATGTCATTTGTCCATTGATGGTGTAAAATGAAGGCTTTAAATCTTACCTAGATTTCTGTCATTCCAAAAGTTAAAAATGTTTCCCAAAGTTAAAAAGTATTGCCCACCATCGTTTCCAAAAGTGTTCTGTGCACAGTGTGGCACAACCCGTCATGAGTAACAGTTCCGCTTCTGTGCTTTCACCATGTTCGGTGACCTCTGGCGGGAAACGAAGTCATGATGTGAGCTAAGGACAAGTCAAGGGAAGTCACATGAAGAGAGGAAGTTGATTCCCAAAATAAAACAATAAACAGTGACATCAGTGTTGGATGTGTTCAAAGACAAGTGCGTGCTTAGTTAACGCACGAAAGAGGCTCAAAGTGATGATGCAAGCTGGGTGATTCATCAAGTCATTCATTAAAACCGTTCATGACTTTCATGTCTTTCACTCACTGGAGCTGAGTTCTACATAAGTCAATTATTTTTTTGTCACACTTTTCACAAACTATGTTGTAGAATGAGATTTTATGGGTCAATGTAACATTATAGGACATTTTGTAAACTATGTCGGGTATTTGCGTGTGTTTCCATCCATAGAAAGTGCAACTTAGTAGACATGTGTTTGATGTTAACTGATAACTGTTCAGGGAAAAACACTGGAATCAGTTCTTTGATTCATGAGTTTAAAAACTTGGGTCAGTTGTTCCAAATGGATTCCAAATCCCCCCCTTTTTTAAATCTTGACATTCATAATAGATATAGTTAGAACGTCAACGTAGGAATCTGAACTTGAAAGTCTTGGTTGTCACGATGTTGACATTTTGGAAATAATTCATAATACACAAACGTCACCTGCTTCCTGGCACCGGCTGTCAGTCACACAGACACTTATTTGGGCATATTTCCTCTGCACGGGAACATCATTTACCCAAGTGGCATAATTTGCCATTGAAGAACGACTCATAGAGACCATTAACTCCTCAGGACGTGAGAAAATCGAGAGAGATTGATTTTCAAATAGACTTCCATTCAAATGGAGTTCTTTTTTGCAACCGGTGGAGACGGTGTATTCAGTGTATTCTTATTTCCTGGTTGGCTTGAGGAGGAAACAGGAAAACTGCATCATTTACAGTATATACCACTGAAGAAAAGACAATAGTCACACACTTTAACTGCAGACACTGACGGGACGTGATGAGACGCATTGGTTTTATTTTGCCTTCTCTTGCGTATTACGTATTTTAACCCACACTAACAGTAAAATTAAAATAGCTTCACGTACGCCACCAGCGCCTGAGCCAATGACACCGCAAAGGCAAGGACGTAGACAGAAATCCATTTCATGCACAATAACTGAGAGGGTCCTGAGAGAATCCTGCCCTACAGTCAGCGGCACTCCAGGAACAGCACGGTGATAAAGAAGGAAGAGTGAAAAGACGGGGGAGTTTTTTTTTTTATCTCGAGGCGATTCTTTAAATCAAGAAAAAAACAGTTTGAAAGAGATTTAAAAAAGGTTGAAACCGCAGCGGGGATTCAGCTTAGCAAACAAATCCCCCAAGAAAGCAGCTGCTGCTCGCTCTCAGAACATGCAGCTATTAACCTTTTAAAAATAGCTTTAGCCAAAGCATTTTATACTTCAGTGTTGTGGCAACAATCTCCAGCCAAGCTACTGCTGACTTCAGCCCATTTGAAGGTACAGTAGCAGGATTTATTTTGGCAGTCTTGATGAGTAATTCTATAAAATCCCTTTATTTCTTTAATTTAAATCAAGTGATTTAAGAGAGAGAGAGAGAGAGAGAGAGAGAGAGAGAGAGAGAGAGAGAGAGAGAGAGAGAGAGAGAGAGAGAGAGAGAGAGAGAGAGAGAGAGAGAGAGAGAGAGAGAGAGAGAGAGAGAGCAACATTTCTGCAACTTGTCTGAGTTCAGTTTACAAATCCTTTGCAAAATCTGGCTCATGATGGGCTGTTCTACTCTGCATACAGGTCCCTTTGGTGGAAAGAGTCTTACATTTCTCAACAACTGCCTACACTGCAAAGAAACTGAAAAAAAACCTACAAGACCTATAATGAAAAAAGTGTTTATATTGTGGAGAGAATAAAAGTCCCTCTGTGCACAGCCTGTGCTTAATTCTATAATTCACGTCAGTCTGTCTGTCTGTGCTCAGAGCCGTGATACCAAAAATGTTGTTTAGTATTTTCATAAACTTGCAAATTATTATTTCGACAATCAACCACTTGCCTCGTGATCCTGCTTTAAATGGAGCTTTAGCGTGGTAGCGGCACAGCTGCTCACATTTGAAGGTGGCTGATTGCCTCAGGGACGACTGTCATCGAGGATAAAGCTCTTAATCCCTTATAATTGCTTTTTTAAAAACATAATGATAATTGTCGCTAAAAATAAATTAAAAAAATCAAATACAAAAAACAACAACACTGAAGCGATCCTGCCTGAAACCTGCCTGAGGGCAAAGAGTGCTGTTATCATGCCTCACTCCTCTCTTTTCTTCCTGTTGTTTCTCTTTGACTATGTTTTTAATCCTGTGAAGTCACATTGCCTTGTAGGAAAAGTGCTATATAATTAAAGTTTGATTGATGGATTGATTGGAACTGTGGCTCATGAGGAATCGTGAAGAAAAAATCTGTCAGTGTCACGGCAGTGTCGTGAATCAAGTACCTGTTTATCGCACAACAAGGAAGTTCTAAGAGTTTTATTTATTTATTATTTTTAAGTTTTGGCTTAATCAAAAAAAAAAAAAAAACACAACTCCATGTTTTGAAGTTGGGGAGTTGTGTATGGTTTATCATCGGTGGATGACAGAACTAATATTTCTGATTGTTGGAGGCACTGCCAGACACACTCTACAAATCATTCTCATATATTCTGTTCAGCCCTTGTTTTCATTATTGGATGAGAACAAGCCAGACTTCTCGGAATATTTCACCTGGTGTGACAACCTCTGGACAGTGCGCCCTTGTTGCATATTTGCTGCCACATAACTCATACATGGGTCAAAGCACAAAGCTTCCTTAAGGTATTTCATCAAATATAAATATATGATGGAGCAACTCTGCTCTGCAGCACCACATTGATGTGATGATACTGGACTGAAAAACAGAGCAGGGTGGTTTGAAACTTTGTCTTTCTATGGAGATTCAAAATGTCACTGTGACATCGTCAACAAGCAGGTGAACGTCTTCCTACACCAGTTTAAAAAATAAAAAATAAAAAAAGGATCCTGTCCACACGTGGTAATTCCCCCAAAACGTCTTCATCCATGCATTTTCTCCCCGTGTTTGGGTTTTCTCAAACATGCAAATTTGGGGATTAGGCAACTTGAAGACTCTAACTCAAATGGCCCAATTTGATCTCAAGTGGGCCGGACCAGTAAAATAATAGCATTATAACTTTAATGAAGTATCTTTTTATAAACCAAATGAACAAACCTCACATTCCCTGAGGAAAAACAAATGCATTTTTATAATATTACTTAAGTAAAAGTCTTAAAGTATATGACATTTACTGTACTTAAGTATCAAAGGTGTTAGGATTGAGCCATGGTGGCTCAGTGGTAGCATGAGTTGTGTTTCAAATGGAAGGTTGTGGGTTCAATTTCTGGCTCTGCTAGTCTATAATTACCTGTCCTTGAGCAAAACAAGTTGAAGCGTGTGAACGGGGGAAAAGTGCAGCTTATCAAGACTAGAAAAGCTCTGTATAAATATAGACCATAATAGCAACTCTTCTTCTTCTTCTGATTGACAGTTAGAGTGGAGTAAAAGTAAAAAATTGATAGACATCTTGGTATCTCACACTCAAAAATACAGCATTTCAGCTGTGTCATGGCGTGGGCTGCTTATTTCTTCATGATGGGAGAAGAATATTTGTTACACAGTTGGACAATGAGGTCTTTGAAATTATGCGAAATGTGTAAAATGACTGTTTCGGACTGATATTGGTATGTCAGAAACATGCCAAGTCAACAGGTGGCACTATAACTGCAACTGTGAAGTGTTTTTGGTCAATGAGAAGAGGGAGACAAAACCTTACTACATGTTCATGTAGTCAAACAACAAAAATATGCATGTATATAAATATGCAGTACCATGTATGCACGTTAAAAGTACATTTAAATGCTAACACTAGCTCAGGTTTGGCTAGATTTGGCTCCGTCTGATGCCGTAGCACAAAGTTTTTCTACATCTGCGTTTTCAAGGACCTAACACACAGTTTGCGTGTGTATGAAACGACAAAAACACAACAATCGAGCAACGTGTGGAGGACATGACTTAAAAACGAGGCGAGAGCGAGCCACAGTTGCTCTCCACTGGCTGCAGCAGCTCAGAATCTCTTCTGTGACACAACCTTTGCTCTTATTGGCTCAAAACTCAAAGGACACAAGGAGAACACCGGATGTGGCTCCATCTGTGGCTGGGGTCACTAACCCACATGATGGTTTTATCCAAAGGACTTCAGATATATCCTTCTGAAATGATTATTTACACATGGTTGCTGTTTAAGGTGCAGGGCAGTAACCTGTATTTTTAACATGTAAATTTATTTCCAGGGTGAGCAGCAAGGAAACACTGTTCCCATGTTCTTCTGTTTGATGTTTTTCTTAGGGAAATATTCCCAACAACATCCTCTACTGTGGAACAAACTGTGTGAGATGGGGCTTGAGGATTCACTACATATTTTTTTTCTTAAATTACAAAAGACTTCTTGAAAACTCTTGCCTTAATGTGATATATGCAATTTGGTTTGCTCTCACTTGATGTTGTGTTTGTCCTGCTTTATTTTTAATGTGTTTTGTAACCTTGTATTTTCATTATGAATGTTGTTTTTAGATATAATTTAGACAAGGCTTCCCAGTTGGGAAGCAATAGGACTTATTTTCCTGCTTATTTGATTTCTTACATTCCCCCAGTTTATTTTTATGATTTCATGAGTTCTGGTGAGCCCTGACTGACGAGCTGAAACTTGCAGAATCGGTAACACGTTTTAAAATCCCTCACTGATACTCTGTTGTGCCGGACAGACAGACACGCAGACAGACACGCAGCTCTGACTGGTGGCCTTTTATGACTTGTGTCAGCGGGGAAAGCCCAGGTGTCGCTGATGACGTTAATGAGAGTCCCAGTAATTCATGTCATCAGCGACACCTGTGTCTGCCAGATTCTTTCAGCTGGAGGTGAATCAGCCGTTCAAGTGCCGCATCATATCATACTGTACGATAACAACATCATTTATCATATACACTTAATACAAATCACTGCATAGTCCAAAAGTTTCCTGAAACAAGAAGATTTTAGGATTTCTACGTTTTTTTTTAACTCAAAATCAGAAGAAAAAGTTTGAAACAGCCTCAGCTCACCTGTGATGTTGTTTCCTTTTCCTCGGCTTGACTTCTTGTAACACATTTTAACCTGTGCTGTTTGAAGCTCAGTCAGAAGTGACTCAACACCAAATGATTTAGCCTGTGGCAAACTCTCTTCGCTTGGTTATTTTCTCTCTCTCTCTCTCTCTCTCTCTCTCCTCCCCCTGTCTCTGTCTGCTTCTGCCTCTCTGGCTCAGGAATGTGGAATGTATCAGAGGGAATTCTCTCCTCCCCAGAAGCTTCACCTTCTATTTAAATCAGAACTTTACTGAAAAACAACTTCAAGGCAAAAACATACGAGGGAAAAAAAAGTGGTTTTATTTGGTTTTATTACACTGGTGAACTGTCCAGGGTGTAACCCCGCCCCGCGAACTTCCCGCGCAGGATATAGCAGTAGAAAAAGCCTGGATGGATGGTTTTATTACCTGCACCATTGGGGTTACCTGGGCCTGTCTGCTGGCTATTTGGTTTGTAAGTTCATCAAATTACAGAAAAACAAGCCAACAGATTTTCACCAAACTTTTTTAAGGGATAAGGTTCAGGCCAAGGACCAGGCCAAGGACCAGGCCAAGGACCAGGCCAAGGACCAGGCCAAGGACCAGGCCAAGGACCAGGCCAAGGACCAGGCCAAGGACCAGGCCAAGGACCAGGCCAAGGACCAGGCCAAGGACCAGGCCAAGGACCAGGCCAAGGACCTGCTTGTTAAATTTAGGTGCAGATCCAGGTGCAGGCTACATTTTGAATTCCAAAAAGTCCAAACCCGTTTTTTGAGACTTGCCTCCAAAGCTACGCCTCCAGAGCACATGAGCATGCAACACTTGTTCACGAAGAGTGTTGGTTTCACACGGATTCACAAGCACCGAGCAGCATCAGTACTTTTCGGTGACCCTAACAAAGACAGAAAGTTAACCTACGTCATCACGTTGCAGCCCCTTGTGGTGTCACGCGATTAGTGTTTCCGTGTGACAATGCATTAATGAATCGTTTACCATCAGGGTGTGAAGCAGATTTTAAGCAAAGATATATGAGCTCCACTGGGTTTGATTCCTGTTTTGCCCTTGATTGAAAACACATTCTCATTTTTACCAACATGTTTTTTTTATTAATCTTACCTGCTGGTGAGAAAATCAATCATTCCCAACATGTCTCTAAACAGGATTGACTGCTGCTGTCGTCATGATCTTCCCGTAGAAACGTGTTGTTAGAGTCCGTAGGAGTAAGTATGTGTTTCAATCTTTGTTTAAATAGCCACCTGGTCACACCTAGTGTGGCCTAATCTCCAACAACAACATAAACACGGATCAAATAAAAAGCTAACAGCTGATTTTGGTCACTGTCTCCTGCCCCTTTCTTGCTCTCCACATGCTCTCATGAAGGATTAACTTCTCAGAAATTGTCACCTACAGAATCTGTATTCGGGAGTCATGTGATTGCAGCTCTGCTAAAAAGAGCTGGATTGCAGACGGAGACACAAGTGAACACAGTCTGATGAGGATGTGCAGAACCTGAACCTGAACCTGAGCCTCAAAAAACCTCAGTTAGTTGGATTTGCAAAGGCTAACTCTGAACCGAGTCACGGTTTGAAGGGAAGGGTGGAAAGTTTTAACACAAGGGATACTTTGAGTCAGATACTGTAATTATGTATAATGGGCTGGTTATGTTTTGCAATAGCCGGAGCATGCACTACACCCACCCTCAGTGGGATTTATATCCAGCTCTGGACATCACATGGCTGTGTAATAACACTTCCTATCTCAGGCTAACATGAACTCTAACCCTAATCCTCACCCTACAGAGTAAAGTTCTTTTTATAAAAGTATAGAAACAGTCAAAACTACCAAAAAACAACATTATCCCAGACATCTTCCACTGTCCCTCATCCTACGCCAGAGATCGCTTACACATCTCAATAAAAATATGTATTTGTCCCTGATTTGACGCGATTGTTACACAGGCGGAAGCAGTTGCCTGTGGATTCCCATCACTCCATCTTCTACTCTTGTTTTTAAACTTGATTTATGGTAGAGAGCCAACTCTGACGTCTCCGGGGATCTTTGGCGAGCCAATAAAATGTTCTCCCGTTTGCTTGTCCCCAAATAGTTTGGTATCCCAGGGCACAACAGCTGTCCCCCTGTCTTTACTTGTTTTATGAATACAGGCAGCAGAGTACTACTACTGATTGGAACAGCATAGCCCAGAGTGCTGTATTGCATGATGTCTGCTACCTGAGCTCTGTAACGGTGCTAAACGTCACTGATTTCAGATGTCACCAGAAAGTCCATCACTTTTATTTATGATACTGAAATAAACGTACTGAACCTGGGCAGACCCAACAGTATCGAATATGTCTGGCCTGGATCTGACTTCAACTTTGGTGTGAACCTGAATTTCATTTCAAATTGTGCTGAATGGGTCCAGTTTTGGTCCAGGTTTTTAGAACCCTCTAAGCAGAGCAGCTGACTTGAACCTGATTTGAACTTGGACACAACTTGACCCATTGCATACTGGGACCGAGTCACGCGCCCACACTCAACTGACTGTTTCACAGGCTCCTGATTGGCTACCGTGGTTTTGCAGTCAGAACTATATCGCCACCTGTTGGTTTGGCATGCTCTTGATAGTCCTTGTTACATAGTTTGGTGTAAGGATAGCAAAAAGCCTGTGTATGTGTGGACGAAGTATCAGCGAGACCAGAGGGTTATGTTGTGCAGTGAGAGTCACGTTGTTGTCCACAAGCTTAATGTGAGTCTATACATGTGTAAGTACCAGCTCTGAATATACCTGAACAAACTATCAGCAGGTTTCCTGGAAACTATTTCTTTAGTAGAAGGTATTTCCAAAGTAACAAGTTATCATTTACTATTTAACAAAACATGTGCTTTGTGTTCAGTGATGTGACATGTGAACACAGTTGCAGTGGACTATTGTTTCATTCCTTTTCTTGTTGTTTCCGTGTCTGTGCTTCTGCCAAGAACGACCTCTGAGATGACTGACATGTGAACCTCATCTTTGCATGTCTGTGAGTGTATAAAAGAAAGAGACAGTGCATGCCTTTGTGCGTGTTGCTGATAAACACAGAACAAAGGCTGTGCCAAACCAGTTTTTAATTTAATGGCTCCCTGTGCGAAAGTGTGTCTTATTTCAGGCAGAAAACAAGAGCTGATTAAAGAGGAAACTGCTGGGGAAACATTCAGAGCACAGAATGGAAAAGAAATCCAGTACATTCTGCTGATAAAAGACATTCTGTTCTTTGTTTCAGGAAGTCCTGGAATTTGTGTGACCCGTGCAACAGGTTTGTTCAATCAAAACCGCCTGAAATCCAGCCAAGAATCCTGTCGAGGCCGTGTTTTCTGAAAGATTGAATCCATGGGCAAAATTTCACACAATAATGACCCTGATATAAGCAGGTGTTACCATTTACAACTCATCGCCAGGCACAAAGTAGAGCTGAGACTGATGGGGAATGTTAGTTCTGAAGGCTTAAGGACCATGTTTTAAACCAATACAATGTTGATATGATAATGCTGCATCAACTTAGGGCTCTTTTTCCCACATTTTGGGTCAAGTACAACCCTGCATTCATCATTTACACAACTGCACAAGTTCATGGGTCATCGCAGAGGCGGGGCAAGGACAATGTCAATCATTACTCACCAGGTTGCTGAAGTGCCTTTGCTATTTCTTGCCAAAATGTTTTGTTTTTTAATGTTGTCAAGAGGCAGCAATATCATCCCTCTTCTGGGGTTTCCATGGGTCCTTGAAATCCTTGAAAGTTCTTGAATTTTGTGCAAGAAAGAAGACGATATTCAGGTAAATGTCTCCCGCCACCTTTGTGCCACCGACTGTGTTGTAGACACTGTCCACTGTCTCTCTCTCCACATTTGACGTGAGATTCCGTGCAGAACAACGAGCGAGTAACGTTAAGCAAGAGAGAGCAGATGACGACGCGACGCCTGGAAAGTGAAAATTCCAAGATCCCTGGCTCGCTAAAGAAAACTCAAAGACTGACTTTGACCAAGATCCCAAGGACAATCACTTGTCCAGCTGCAGAGTGTGCTGCAAATCAATAAAAGCGCGAAGCGGCTCCGACAAGCTGCCCTCCCATCTTAAGCTGTGTCAGCACATTCGGTCCTTGAATTTGCGGTAATTGGTCCTGGAAAGTCGTCCAGGAAAAATGTGTCCATCTTGACTTAATCACATGAAAATCAGCCTGAATTTGTGTCGTCTGATCCCGGGACAACACACTACAGCAACTCACCTTCATGTGTGTGTGTGTGTGTAGGTCTTCATTAAAATGTATGAAAGATTTCTTAAAAGAACACACACATATAATATATTTGTGGTTCCATCAACTGCTGTGAAGCAAAATATTTCTCTGTGTGTGTGTGTGTGTGTGTGTGTGAGAGAGCATGCTGTCTTCCTGCTCTGTGAGAGTGGTGAGACAATCAACTCCCTGCAATCAGGTGTGCGCAGCACTGATTGGCGTTGATTGCGCCCAGGTGTGGGGAGTGTTCATATACCCTGAGTGTCCAGTGCTCTGTGCTGACTCATTGTCTCACCTTCAGAGGTAGTGAGCAGTTCTCCCTGATGTTGTGCGTCTTAAGTTGTCGATGTCTCTGTAAACACCGACTCAGAGCTTTGTGTGTGTTTGATGTCATCTGCCTGTTTCCCAGTGTATAACTCCCCTTTCCCATCTATATTTTTTTACCTATTGTGATTTTGTGGTTGTAACTCTGGGATAACTTTGAGACAACCCTGGGGGTCGCACCTGTGTCCACACCCCCAATTTCGAAATGTTCCTTTTTATTTGGATAACCTGTTGTCAATTCAAGTATAAAAACTATAGTTTCACAACTGCATTTCCATTCAGATGTTTTTGAGTGCAAATCAAAAAAATGTGGCTGCTGGAAACCTGTTTCCGGTGCTGATTGAGGACTAAGGAAATGTTTACTCTCTGACCTCCTCCTCCTCCTTCCTGTCAACTCTGTTGCCCTGGAACATTGTTTCCTCTTTTTTGAAAATGTTTTATGAAACAATCGACTTTTAAAAAACCTTTCCCGTGTAGTGGTCTGTTTGGTCAAAACAGTCATGAAACATTCATGGATCATTCATGGAGTGCAGCCTTACTTTTCTCTGCCTGCTGGCTTTGTGTTACATCATCTCTGATTACTGGAGCAGACAGCCTGGAGACCAGTGTTTAGGTCGAGCTTGTTGCCAGAGTTTATTGCAGGCTGTGATCCCGGGATGACGGCATCGGTACAAAAACGGCTTTAGAAATTCAAACTGGCAGTGAGTGGCTGAGTGAAGCAACAAGCAACAAGCAGCAGTCAGTGGGTTTTTACTGAGCGGGCGTAGAAACCTCAACCAAGTGTCAAACATTTCACAATGTTGTGTGTGACTGTCAAACACACTGTGCTCGGATTTGCACAACATCACAAACGTCCCCACCTTTTTCCTTCTGTTTTCTCCAAAAAATGAAGACGCTTGACTAAATGAAAGCAGCTGCACGGAAGATAATTTTAATTAATACATGTCACTGACAGCTGTCTTCTAAATTGGATTCCCTCGTGTTACTGCATGTAATTTGAATATAAATGATGTTGGAGTGGTTTTACATTAATACTCTCAGGTTGGTTTGGATCATGGTCATAATGCAATTTTTTTTTTTCTACACGTGTACCAATTTTCGTGCATGTACGATAAAAACGTATTGGCCCCTCCCACATCCAATTTTCTAAGTACATTCCCCGAACCACTTTCAGACGTACCTTGTGCACTTAGATCCTAATGATATCAATATATAATATGGACTAATAAGGGTTTTAAAAAAGTATATTGTATGAAAATGCGCCATTATCAGTATGTCATTTATAAAGATATATGTAATATCTCTCCATCTAATGCTCTCCTGTTAAATTATTCCATTACTATTAATAAACACCGTACAATATTATAAATTGGAAACATTTATTGCGATGCTTTATAAATAAAGGACAAAACACTATTTCTTTATACTTTATATTTTATTAATTTTCACCGCACATGTCCAGGGAAAAACACATGTTAATATGGATTTGTTACATGAATATCTATTGCACTATAGATATCTGTTATTTAAAAATACATGTTATGGGAAAGGAATTGGAGTGGCGATGGCACCGATATAAATCTTTTTTTTTATTCTTTAATGTTTGGCATGTTACTTTTTTTTAAATTCGATATATCAAGACACAGACTCGTGGGCACACATCATGTTACAGTACTTGACACTCAAAAAAACCCCAGAGCGAACAAAAACATCGACCCGCTTCACTCGACGTCGCTTCGTTTTTAAAACAGATGGGAAATTGGTTTCCTGAAGGCAAATCAAGAGCTTGCTTTGAAGGAGATAAGCCTTTATTGGACTCGCTGATGATGGCAGATGTGAGTGGGCTATAGCTGAATTTCAATAAAGCAGCCGTATGAATATCCATATCAAAGCACGGGCTTGAACAGAGAGGGAAATGGAGGTTTGAAGAGGGGCAAATGTTGATAAATGCCTTATATCTTAAGGCCAGGTTTTACCCGCAGAACTGGATATTGAAGATTTGTCCTGTAGAGTGGAGTATTTCGGCTTCCTGCCTGAGGACTGCAGTCCCTCATGAGGGTGGAAAAATACAATCAGCTCTGCACAGCAACACAATCGCCGGCCAGGTTTGATACAAAAGGTCATCTCAACTGGGAGAAAAGCAGCCCTGTGTCCCAAATTCACACTATGGCCTGTACACGTAATCTCTATCCAATGCCTGCAGCAAATCCTTCTCCAAAAAATAATCCTAATCTGTTTTTACTTTGAACTTCTGACAAATGATTACAGTTCATGTACATGTGAGTCTGTACAAATTTTTTCTTTTACTCATATCGGTTGTCAATACTTGGTCTTGATATGAGTCCTTAATCTTGTTAGAGATTAAAATGAATCAGTGTGGCAAAATGAGACATGAAAATAATCTTAAATCCCATTCCATCCACTGCTGCTCAGTGTTTTTCTCCTCCGGTCTCCGTCTCTTGGAGCACATTTTGTTTAAAACCTTTGCACAAACGTCTCTATGGGGTATAGTGTGGACATGGGACGAGGTTTGTATGGCAATTGAACATTAAACGCCTCGTTTCCACACCTCATTTTGTTTTCCTTCTTAGGGCTCAAGACACAAAAATGCATTTTCCGTCGCGGATGAACAGACGCCACTTCAGCCACAACGAAATATTTGCATTATGTATTATCTATATTGCTTTAAAATAGGTAATTAAAGCACATTGTAAACAATAAATCTATGGATAAATAAATCGCTGTAAATGTCAGTAAAATAATAATTAAAAACTCAAATTTGTTAATCAGGCTGAATCTTCAGTAACATGACTGAATTTAAGGAAATAATATATGCGTATCAATTTATCAAGGTGTGTGTGTGTGTGTGTGTGTGTGTGTAGATTACTGCCTCTGGTAAACACACTTTGTCTGTCTTTGTGGAAACGAGGCGTAAAAGACTTCTCTGCGATCACAGCGTTCAACGTTAAAACAACAACACATACACGGCACACACACATACACAGTTACAGCATTAATGAAGATATACTGGGGGAAAATGGTCTCGGCGCGCGCACGCGTGGATACGTGGAGTTAGTTTCCCGTAAAAAGTCTCTGGAGCTCATTAACAGCCTGGATTGAATGTTTACCAGCACTGAGCTGGTGGCTGGTGTTAATTCCCCCCCCCCACACACACACACTCAGATGGCGACACAGAGACACACAAAGGCAATTAATATACGAGTTAGACCTGCAGCAGATTTGTGTGTTTGAGTTTGGTTATTAAAGACCGAAGTTGTACACGCACTCAAGGTCGGTGTGGGAATACACGTTATGCCAGATGAGCGGATGAGCGGATTTCAAGTGTTGGGCAAATAAGATGGCTCAATGAAGCTTTGTTTCTTTCTTTTTTTTCAGTTTTTTTTTTTTTTTGGCACAGTCAGTAGACGGCATCAGTGCAATGCAGAAAGCAAGCGAATCCCCGAGCAGCAACAGAGAGAGCGGTGTGGCGCCGTCTCGAGATTTTCCAGAGCAGAGAACATGGAGTACATACACACTCTCCATGACGGCGTGGTGCGTGAAGAGCCAGCTCATTAGCTCCTAATGACATATCTGCCAAAGTGGAAATCTTGGCACGAGCAGATTTGACATAACATTCTCCAGAGCTCTGGAGGAACATGCTAATCCCACTGCATAATTCATCACAGCCAAAGCCTGCTCCTTCAGTCAGCTGATCAGTATTCATACAGTTTGGCGTAGTGTTTTTTTTTTTTCGTGGCATTTCACTGCTGTTGAACCACAGCTACATTCTGGGTTTTTTTTTTACATTCAGTTTAGGGCTATGATGTGATTTTTGAACTTCCTCGCTCAGTTTCAGTCTGAAACTCGAGTTTCCCTTTCTGATACAACCTCTGGAATGTTGGAAGAATCAAAAATCATTGGCTTAAACTTAACTTAAATTTGAATACGTCAACTGATGCAAATGACCCGAAGGCCTTTGCACCGGCTCTGTGTGTAATGTGACGTTAATATTTCAGAGGAGCGCTGAAAAGACGGCGGCGCCCACTGTTCTCTCTGCTGGCTGCGGCTGCTGCTGCTGCTGCACATCAGTGAAGAGTCTTGTTTGTTTGTCTCACAGCATAAAGATACAACTATGAAAAAATAAAGTGTTTGTTTGTTTTTTTGTTGTCCTTGTCCACCTGGGGGAAAAGAGGCAAAGCAGTCAATGGTTACATGTCACATTCTAACTATGGCGTTAAAAACCCAAACCATCAAGACAAATCATCACATACGTAGGCAGCAATGGTAGAAATCAGCATTTGCAGAGCAATAAAATACAGAACATACTTCACAGATCTAATTACAAGCCTTTTTTTCCATCTTGTGAGAATGTGAGCGCGCTCCAACGCCGCACCTTGTTCACATCTTTATGCATCATCAGGTTGACGGGAATGAGAGGAAACCTGCAGCAGACCGGCTTTTCATCGCTCTGTTCCTGCTTCTCTCTTTCGTCTCTGCTCTTTTCTTGAGGCTGTTTTAGCAATCACTGCTCACTCTTCGATTGAGCCTAACTAACTTGATCTTTCTTGTATGACTGAAGAACATTAGTTTAACTGTTTAATCACTTAAAGCTGCTCTCGGTGAAATACATTAGTGATAATCTGGAGGAAACCTCTCCAGTATCCCACAGCACGTTATCCAATCAGGAGCCACAAAGAGTCGGTCCTCTTTGTTGCCAGTGAATAAATACCCCAAACCCCCCTGCCCCTTTAGGGCAACGCTTAATTGCAAAAAAGTAAGCCAAAAGACAACATTGCAGAAATGTTGAAAGATTGTACGGGTGTTTAGCTTTACTTAAAGATGCTGTGGGTGTTATCCCATATCCCTTTGCTCTGGTCTAGAAAGGAGGCAAGTCCATGAGTAATGATAATAAAAAAAGCAACAATGCACAAAGCTGTGAACAAGGCGTAATAACGACGTCTTATACCATCTGTTAAAAATATGCAAGGAACTGCCTCGCCTGAGGAGGAGTTGCTGAGACACAGTGATGTTCGAGAATGAGCTGTTGCCCATCCGCCTACTTTCTTGTCAAAAAGCTGACACTTCCTCCCAGTGATGTTGTAAGACTCAGCTGCACTAATTATAGTGCCAAGTGCATCTTGAGTCTGCAGTATTCTGCCTCGACTGCAAAATTGTGCTTAGGAGTTTATGTCCCAGAAGTGTTTAAGGCTTTTTGAATCTCAATACCAGACATTTTTTTTTTTATTATTTTTTTTTTTTACTAAGTACGAATGAGATATCAATCAACGAGGATGGCAAGATGTACGAGTGGTATTAAAGGTTTACATATTCACAAATAAGCACAGTCAAGTCAATTTCAAAGTAAGTAGAGAAATGGTAAAAAGAATTGGCCTGGTATTGGCATTTTTCAATTTTTGCCCAACTCATAGGATATGTTTCTAGTTGACTCGGAGAGGAAAGGTTTGCAAAGCACCTAATTATGGTTGGATCGAGTTCAAACGTCAATTTAAGGACAGTAACTCCTATTCACTTGAGTTTTTACGTAAAACATATTCTGATCTTGTTAACGCAGCTACAGATCTTCTCTCTCTCGCTCTAAATTGAAAAAAAGGTGAATTGGCACCATACAACCTAATCCTGTAGTTCAATGCTCTGCGAACCTAACCTCCTAACAGCGGCTCCTTGTCTTTCTTGCCATTGGGAGCCAGTAAGGATGAGGGGTTAGCATTAGCGTTAGCTGCAGTTAATGGAGCCACAGTGTGGCCATGGCCAGCAGCAGTGACGGCCCCAAGGTGGAGGCCAGGGAGGCGGCCAGGTGCCTGCCGTCGTTCAGCAGCCTGAAGGAGATAACCTCCACCTTGAATCCGTCCTCTGTGGCCATGCATCGGAAGACGCCCTCCTTGAGGGGCGTGTCGATGAGAGGCCCCAGGACGCAGAAGTCCCCAGAGAAGAGACACGGGTAGTTCTTAATGCAGTTGTCCTTCTCCCAGCGATAGGTGGCGTGGAAAGAGCGCACGGGGCAGGGGAGAAAGACGGAAGTGTTGGACTGCACCACCACTTCTTTTGGTGATGTTCGACGCTGCTTCAGAGCTGCGGAGAAATAACATTTTGCACGTTAAATGTACTCCTCTCTGTGGAGCACTCTAATAGCATCATTTAAATTTCACATTGGTATTTTCTTCTCAGAACAGCTGTTGTTTTTTCTTTTTTAGATTCCTTTAAAAGCTGCATTGAAAAGAAGGTAACTATCTCTGGGACCCTGGATTCCCTCAAGTCTCAATTTCCTCACGTTTCAAGGGCTTTACAGTTATTCTATCTATTTCAATTTTGTTTGGGGCATTAAGCATTCAAGTGCATTACCCAATTAAGTGATCGGGTCCTTCATTTAGGTATCACCTGTCATGGAGTTAATAAAGCTAATGTTTGGCCTTGGGCCCCAAAAATGTTCATCTAACCATGAACTTTCTATCAGGAAAAAATGGCTGAAGGTGTTTTAGGTTGACAGAAACATTTCTGGACAGTTTGACAGAAGCCAGACCAGATTTTGACATTTGACGCAGGCGTTTACTAATCCAACGATGGCGGAATTTCTTTGCCCACAAAACCAGCAAAGTTGAAAGAGCAAAGGACAGAGAGAGTGTTTACATCCTCTCTGGTATGCAAAGGCCACCCGAGTTCCCTGACATGCTCCGGGCCCGGGTCACGCTGGACATGTGGCGTGACTGCATCTGACTGTTCCCATATTAGTGCCGCAGAACGACATCAACCCCCCCCCCCCAGCAAAGAAAGTCGTCGAATCTTTCCTCAGCAACGCGAAACAGCGTGATGTCCTCCAGCAGATGGGGTACCCCCCCCCCCACAGAGAGCTGACCTCAGCATCATGGAGTCAGTGTGGGACACCATGCTGAGACAGAAGATGCTTATAAGCAAAACTACCTGCCAAGTTCACTGATAAGTTACCACTGGAACTTTTTACCAGCTTCTTATCGTTACATTTCTGCATGTTGGTAAACGGTATTAAAACTAAACTGGACCTATAGATGGGTACAAATAAAGGGACTTGACTTGTATCCTCAGGCAGCAAATTGGACCACAATTACTCCTCTCAGTCTTCCCTTCAGAGAGGAGTAATTGTCATCATTAGCTGAGGTTCTAACTGGTTTTTGTTTTTGGAGCTTTGAAACAGGGCAAAGCCATGACATGGGAAAGAGAACTCTCTCCCCCCCCCTGCGGGTTGTTGAACCCTGCTCAATTATATGATAATCATCTTTTTAATCTTGCTGCTCAGAAAGGTTCCTATTTTGGTTTTAATTAAGATCCAGAGTGTCTGAGAGAGCAAGATAAGGACTCACCAGCAGCTTCCCCGCAAACCGAGGAGTTTGAATAGTCCAGATTCTGAATGAGTGCCCTGTTGGAAAACAATAAAGGGACAAATTAGCAGCACTGAATAGTTTTGCAAATGAGCGCATGAGCCCCCTCATCAACCTAACAAATGAACACATGCAGACACAAATAATTAGGCAGCGGAAAAGGGGGTTTATTAGAGCTTTTGGTTAAAAATTGTAAATAAACGGGTTCAGGGAAATAAGCTGCACATTATCTTTCCTGATCATTGATGACAGTGTTATTTTCTTCCAACTGCAGTTTCTTTGTAGTTAAACACATCTTTCATCTCAGTGATAAACTATTACCCCTGGAATGCAGATCTATGCTTTCGATCTGATACAGAGATTTTCAAACCCTCTGTTTCCACCATTAAAAAGGGAAAGAAAGAAAGAAAGAAAAGGGCTCTGCAGTGGTGACATCATTTCTAATCATACCCAGTCGTGACGTTGTATGCAGGCGGGATGGGAATGCACTTTCTCCTGGCCCTGTCCCAGCCGCAATACGGATCCCGGGAAAGGATGCACTCCCTGCATGTGTCGCCATAGCGACCGCAGTCAGCCAACTGCAGCCGCTGGACCTCCATCGCTGTACCAACATACAGATGTCCCTAAGGAGGAGAAGATGCACCACAAAGTGTGTCTCAGCTCACAAGATCAGATAAATCAGCCACTGCGGTGTCAGTTCTCCTCACCGTCTCTGAAACATCGTTCCAATAAAGCCCACAACTGAAACCTAAAATGAGGAATTTCTGTAATATGGACGACACGCAACAGGATGTAATTAAATATTTTTATAAAGGCGAGTGTCAGAAATCCCAATGGAGGCATTAAGTGGCCTTATTCAGACACATGAGCAGATTTATTCACTGTATTAGAGAACCAGCTGTAAAAAGACTATTATTCTCAACTGAAATTTTTGCTTTTTTATTATTTAGAATTAATTCAAAGGAGGAATTCACCTTTTTAAAAAAAATACCAAATCAAAGATTTGTTTCTCTAAATATGATCGCATTGCTTGTTTCTCCTTTAAAACTTCGGCGTGAGTATATCCTCCAGCAGCTGTGTCATTAATCCTCCTTAAGCCCATTTTATACTCAGACGATGAAATATTTGGGGAAAGTCTCATGACTCCCGTAGTATTTTCACATTTGTTTATGAGGCTGAATTGTCATTGTCGGTAAAAGAACATTTAAAATTCATGGCATTCCATGTTTTTATGCTTCCATTCTGAGGTCTTGGCCTCAAATAGTTTGACCCATTTCCTCAGTTTTCCCATAGTTCAAAGTGATCCAGTTGGTATTGGCAAGCCTTCTGAGAAAACACTGAAAATGAATTGTATGGAATGGTTGTTTAAAAAGATCAATTCATTTAAGCAACTTAAACAACTGTTTAATCGCTTTTTATAAGAATGGGACATTCTTTGCCACTTGTCACAAGGGCGTATTTGACAATACACAAAAACCTATAAAGTAAATAAATTCAGTGTTGCTGGTATTAGTGACATAGTCCAAGTTGTATTATCTTGTCATAGTAAATCTTATTATTATGATATATATGGAAAATAGTGCATTGTGTGTGAAAAGTGCCATTTAAAGGGTTAAAATGCTCAAAAATGTACACAAATAATGTTTAATAGCAGTTTTTGGGAGTGCACTATTGTGTTAAAGGTTGCACGAGGGTTAAATGGACTCATCCCATAAACACGGATCCATTTCAAGGCGAGCAAATGTGACTAAAAGAGCCGTCTGAACTGAAAATGTCAGTGTTTTACTGATTTAAAAGCAGGAGGAGTCATCTTACCTTCTGTGAGTCGATGGCCATGTTTAAAACGGGACCCTTGTTGTGAAACAGCGAGTACTGAGACACGATGAAGACGCCGTCGCTGGTGTGAAGAACTTTGAGAACTTTGCCTTGTTCTGCAAGACAAATAAAGAGCGAGAGGACACTATAAATAGAGAGACACGTCAGTCCTCTAAACTCATCTGGAAATGAACACACATGTGCTGTTTCTGTGTTGCAGCTCTCTCTGTGCTTTGTAAAATGCACAGATATGCCTTGGACCGCTTCCACTCTTTAGGGCAGGCTGCAGAGCCATAGGCAAACTGGAAGGCTGTAGTTTTTTAGAGACTCTTTGAACAAGCGTTTGTGAAGGCAGAAGCCGCTCTGGAGGGAAGAATATGAGAATTCAACCTGTTTGACTTCAAAAAATGAAGCCAAAACCACAATATCGCTTCATACAACAAAGGTATTTTGTTGGTAGGCATGAGGCGAGGAAAATATTTTGACCTCTGAAGAGAAAATATATAATCAACAGTGGAAGTTGAGTTTTTTTTTCTTTTTTTTTTTTTTTGGTTGAATCTATTACAGAAAAATACAAACAATGAAACATTCAAGGTCTTAAAGCATTTGTTCCGGCTGCATTAACAGATGAGATAAGTAATTTCCTATTGACTAGATAAAGCGAAGTAAAGCTGGAGCCGCAGACATTATGTATGCAGGCGTCGTAACTGCATGAAGAGGACAAGTGCTCCTGGACTTTAAAATGTCAAGGACCTTTAAAAAAACAAAACAAATCCAAGCCAAATGCTAAATATGCTTTTTTTCTAAATTAAGTGGCTTCTCATTAAACTATACCACTAAAAACCAAACCTGCAGACTGACAGCAGTGGAGAATCTGAGTGGGTGGTCACAGAGATATGCAGAGGTTTATGGTGGCGTGGAAAACAAAGCCAGGCATTCACACAGCAGCACATCAGGAGATGTTGGGACGATTTGTTTGAGATATTTATGATATTTTGAGGATATTCTGACCTAAAATGAACCACATTCATAAGCAGGAAGTCCAATCCAATCCAACTTTATTTGTAACAAACCACAATGGACCAAAGTGCTGTACAAAATAAATAAAAGGGATAATAAGTAAAAGGTTCAAATTTAGATAAAACTGCTTAAAATAAATTCGAATCATAAAAACACAATAAGAAATAGAAGCCATACAATTAAAAAAAACAATAAATTCTATTCAAATTAAAATAAGTAAAATAAATAAAAACCAAACGTCTCATGAAGTGTCAAAGGCCAAAGAGAAAAGGTTGGTTTTAAGAAGGGATTTAAAAACAGACAAGGACGAGGCCTGTCTTATGTGCAGAGGCAGATAATTCCAAAGTTTTGGAGCTGCGACAGCGAAGGCACGATCCCCTCTGAGCTTCCGCTTGGTTTTAGGCACACTCAGGAGCAGCTGATCAGCTGACCTGAGAGAGCGAGCGGGTGAGTATGGATGTAGAAGCTCAGAGAGGTAGGGCGGGGCAAGACCATTCAGGGATTTAAAAACAAGTAAAATCGATCCTGAAGTGTATGGGCAGCCAGTGGAGTGAGGCTAAAATGGGGGAAATGTGCTCAAATTTACGTGTGCCAGTTAAAAGACGTGCGGCAGCGGTTTGTACCATCTGAAGACGGGCAATGGAGGACACACTAACCCCCACATAAAGTGAATTACAGTAATCCAGCCGAGTGGTGACAAAGGCGTGAATAACTATTTCAAAATGTTGCCTTGAGAGAATTGGCTTTATTTTGGCCAGCTGCCTCAATTGAAAAAAGCTTGATTTAACAACAGACCTGATCTGGTTGTCAAGCTTCAGATCAGAGTCAATTTTAACCCCCAGGTTTGTGATAGTGGGTTTTAAAAGTGGTGCCAAGCAGCCCAGATCTACTTGGGGGTCCCAGTGGTGCCACCAAACACCATCACTTCTGTCTTTTTGTCATTGAAATTTAAAAAGTTCAGAGCCATCCAGGCCTTTATGTCATCAAGACACTCAAGTAGAATTTTAAAAGAGTATGCATCGTTCTTTTTAATAGACATGTAGATTTGACTGTCATCTGCATAGCAATGGAACGAGATGCCATACTTTCTAAGGATGGAGCCAAGTAGGAGCAGATATAGAGAGAAAAGAAGGAGGCCCAGAACTGAGCCCTGTGGGACCCCGCAGGTGAGAGGAGCCGAGGAGGATGTCGAGTCACCGAGGCTGACACAGAAAGTTCGATCAGCCGAGTATGACCTGAACTACTCCAAGGCTGTGCCCCTGATGCCCACCTGCTCCTCCCTGATGCCCACCTGAAGTGGTTATCATCACACTAATTTCACCATAGGCACAACAAGTAGTTAAAACACTGTCATATTGATATGCACGTCTGTGGACAAGGCAAGACAAGGAGGGTGCTGCACATAAAACAATAACATTTAAAATTTGGAAACATGAATTTGAAATGGAACAGAATAATAAAAAGTTAGACTATAATGGAGTAATAAAACATTATTATACCCGTAAAGTGCATAAGATTAAAATGTAAAATGATTTAAAAGACCTCAGCCATAAGCATAATTATGAGAAGTTTTTTTTATCTGGATTTAAAAGGGGAGCTTGTTCCACTTGTGTGCAGCATAACAACGAAATGTTGCTTCACCACATTTTGGTTTGAACTCTGAGTCAGTAGATCTCAGAGTCTGTCCAGGTGTGTATTCTTTTAATATGTCATTAATGTGTTCTGGACCTATAAAAAACATTAAGTGATTTGTAAACTAGCAGCAGAACGTCTAAAGTCTATTCTACAACTGACTGTGAGCCAGTGACGACATTAAAACTGCAGTAATGTGCTGTGTAGACATGAAAATAGCATCATTTTCAGAACTGTCAGTTCATGTGTATCTGTATTATTCTGGCGAGTGACTAAAAGTTTGTTTATTTGTTCAGACTTTTGCGCAGGTGGTGCAGGAGCCATCACTGCAGCTAGGATACATCAATCTTGCATCACATCATTTCACTGAATCATATAATACCTGCTTTTTTGGTGCTGTTTCCCCTCCACTCAAACTCTTTTTTTGGATTATCTCCTGGATTGATCTGACTACTTTCTGTTCTTCCCAAATAAAGAGTGGTTTAATGAGTCCCCCGCAGAAATTTGCTCTACTTTATTTTGCCTTTTGTCACGTCGAACTTCACCCACTGTGAGAATCTGATGACACTGATATCGTTTTATCTCGCAGCTTCTTTTCCTGAGCGCTCAATCCCACGAGGAGCTTCCTCATTTGTAATCAGACTGGAAGGTTCTCGCCATCTCACTGTCTCCTTTTGTCCTGAAACTGTCTCGTCTCTTTTTCATAAACTTCAAATCTTTTGTCAAAGATAATATTCAGCATTTACCTAATTTATTCTCTAGATAGTTTAAACCTGTCGAGAGCTATTTTCAGCTCTGTAATCAAAAGAGAGTATCACACAGCAGCACAAAGACGACAGCAATCCTGAACAGAGACATGGTGACAGTGAAGCGTCTGCTTTTGTAATTGTTTATCCAGGCAGGGTTTGCTAAATGCGTTGTCCGCTCGTCTCTTTTTTGCTATAAATAAGTTTCAGTGATGCTCGAGCACAAGTTCAGTCAGGACGACTACTCTTGTGATTGATTCCGTTGCAGTATTTATATTTAATCGTGTCTTCACAGCCTCTCATGCATGCATGCATGCACGCTCAATTGTTACTGTCATTTGCGAGATCGGCCGTTCATCAGCTGATCTTTGTCTATCCAGTAACACGGCAACACAACCATTTTTTTTTAAGAGTATTCAATAAATCTAATTTGCATGTTTTTGGCCTCACAGCAGATTCCCGGGGCTGAATTAAAAATGTGCTCTTCCTGCTGTAGTCCGTTCATGCTGCTGTCATGAAAACCCACGCACACATGGGGAGAACATGAGAAATGCCTTTGGGAGTATGGTGGAGCCGCAGTCTCCTTGGTGGATCACAAAATTGTCACCGATGTGGACTAATGTCACTGGCAATTTTCTGCTTTGCAACACTTGTGAGCACAACGTCGAGGTGGGTTCCACCTGGCTCCATCTCTCTGACTTTAAACCGCCACCCCAAATGTCACGCCGCCTGAATAGAGGATAACTTTTCATCTCAAACATCTCAAGTCGACTTGAAATGAGACTATAGCCCTGACATTTCTTCCATCCCTCCCCCCCCGAGGGAATCTTTCCCACTCCTTCGCCATCATGACTGAAATGGCCCAAGTACCTTTATTTCTTCAATCTGTCAGTGAGCAACTGAAGGAAAAGACATGTTTCACAGCTGCCGGCTTTTCTTTATTCCTCAAAAATGCATCAGTTTCTTCTCCATCTCTCAAAGGTCCACAGCCCGGCATAACTCCTCTGCCCGTTCCTTCTAAGCTATTCTCCTGAGCTCTGACACGACATGATCGCAGTCAGACGTCTGAAGGCTGTTGAACTTCACTTGTATATTTTACAATGTGCTCAGTTCTGGTAACCCTGGCTGACATTTTTTGCAGATACATGTTGAAAAGGCGCTGGAAGACTTAAGTGCAGCTTAGGTTAGAAAATCTAAGATCTCGTCCACTTCAGTTTTCAACCTCTGCCTTTTTATTTTCCTCCTACTCTTCCAAAAGCCAACAAATCAAATGTATTGGGCATACTCTTCATAGTGCTATGATCTGCGGTTGGTTCGATTGGTCAGACCTAGGTTCAGCAATGTTATGTGTCCAATAGTGAGGTCAGCTGACCACATGCAAGGCCACGATTCATTCAACTGTGAAAGAATGGTTGAGTTTGCACACGTGGGTTGGTCACCACAGAGTCCTGACCTTAAACCGTAGTACAATAGTCGGTCCACCAATTCAGTACATGCTACAATATGTAAAGATATTATTTTTGTGCATTTTATGATTTGCAATACATGTCAGAGTTATAACCAGCTTGTATTATAACTATTAATATATCACTCCACCTAGCTTCCCTCAATCCCTAGTACGTACCAGAAGCACTGTGTCAAACCAAAGGAAAGAACTCTATCCAACACTCTTGTTGCACTCTGAGTCTTTGTGATGAAGAGCAGTTTTGTAGCGGCTTGCAGTGAATGTCCTCGCCTGCCTTGTTGTCAACTTGACAGATATTGCAGTAGATGTTTATGATATGCATATATTCTACTAAACTATCTGCTGGCTGTGATCAAGAGACAGAGAAATTCATTTAGTCAAGTCCTGCGGCGTTCTGTCAGCATGTGCTCCACAGTGAAGGTCCCACTAAAACGGTCACGTATTAACAAGAGGTTAAAATGGTCGATTACGCACAACCCCACTGCTTCGTCGAGCCCCCCCCCCCACACCTGCAGAATCCACTGTTGTCCCTCTGGGTATCTGGCAAGCTATTAAGCTAATTAGGACTCCGCCCTGTCAGTTTCTTCTAGGTCAACACCAGGAAGTGAGCTCCAAATGCAGCTCAACTCTTTGTCACACTAATGTGACTGGAATAAACACAGTGAGAGATGATTTGAGTCATGTTTTAATGGACACCATTAAGCTGCCCTTGCACACGGCACCCCTCATTGGTCATGTTGGAACAGCAAGTGTGCATTTTATATATGCAAGATCATCTTCTACCGCTTGATCCTCCACATGCGGGTCGTGGGGGGGGGGGGGGGACGACTGGTGCCAGTCTCAGCTGACATACACATATCATGCCAACAACTAGCCGACACCTGTGTGCAACTCTTCAGTTTAAATGACTGTATTTCAGAGCGAGTAGAATGAAAAGTAATTTACAAAAAGCCAAAGATAATACCTGCTTCAAAATTGAAACATCTCACCATGTTTGTTGAAATTACACATCCTTCACATCCTGTTAGCCATTATAAAGTAAAGTTGTCTGTAGCTCTCTGTGATAAACACGACTAATCACTGATTTCAGACCAAACACAATCATTTCCCTCTTGCAGTTGTGTGTACGCGTGTGTCACAAACAATCTCCAGACGCTCTCGTCAAATGTGAAAAGCAAAGTATAGTTTATGTCTGACAAGAAAGAAGACGATGAATATTAACATCGATTCTGACTTGTCTTTATCTGATCATTTAAATAAGTGTAGTTAAGTAGGGTTAGGAGTGTCTACTACTTTGGATGGTTCAGTCTTGGCAGAAATTCTGGTTACAGATGAGCCCAACATCTCTACCAAAGTGCAACAATTAGACAACAAGCAGTCTAATCCAACACAATTCCTGCCAGAGAAAGCTGCTGGCACACAGAAGCTGTGACATCAGCACACATATAAATTACAGGACTTCTGAACATGGGCATTTAAAGTTCTCTTCAGTCTAATTAAACTATATCAAACAGGACAAAAGCACTTTATAGATTAGGCGAGAATGCAAGCTTTACCAATCTTTAACCGAGGGAGCCCCATTGAGAGTGAGCTCATCCCCCTCATAGATATTTATTATTGGAGCAGTCTGAGTGATATTGACTCTGCAGGGCAACCATACTAATATCATATTGCCTACAAAGATTAACTGTGTGGTTTGTGTCTCCTAGCTCGTCCGTCTGAAAGAATAAGGATATTAATGTCCCAGGGCTACCCAAAATGCATCTGCTTCCATTTGGACGGTTCCAGATCATGAGGTGGACCCAGGCGTGCCAATTCTACTCCTCTGATTGGTTTAGACACTTGTAATGCTGCGATCCATCAAGACGAGCTGTCCATTCGTCTGCTTCGCTCGCTAAAGATTGGATTATTTTAAGACGGCAGCTTCACTCCATCATCCGCTGTTTGGAGTTGCTTATGCAGACTGATGATCTTGAGCTGCTAAAAACCCTGTGAATATTTATAGTTGGCATCCTAAAGTAGAGGTGATGTAGTGATGAGGAGGACGAAAAAGGAATGGGATTAAACTCGAAGTCAAAGACCTGCAATTACAAGCAACATGAGACACAAGAACGGAGTTGCAACTGAGATCTTGCATCTCACCACAACTAGGAAATCCAATTATGCTTTAGAACTACACTATATGGACAAAAATATTTGGCCAAACCTGTTAAGTATTGAATTCAGGCTTTGGTCTCTCAGCCCCTTATCTCCACTGAACGACAATCTTAACCCTTCAGCATACCAAGACACTTTGGACAATGCTATGCTTCCAACAGTTTGAGGAAGGCCTTTTCTATTCCAACATGGCTGTGTCCCAGTGCACAAAGCACGGACTACAAAGACATGGTTTGATGAGTTTGGTGTAGAAGAACTTGACTGGACTGCACAGAGCCCTGACCTCAACCTGACCATTAAGCATATGTGGCATGAACTGGAACAGAGATTGTGAGCCACTAAAGTCTTCCAAGAAGAGTGGAAGGTGCACTAAAGGTGCACTAACTCCATATTATATTAGTGTATATGTATTTGAATCCTGGTCAGGTGTCCCAATTCTTTTGTCCAAACAGTATATCTGCATAGGAATGAAACAGCTGATAGATGAGTCATTTCAGTCTACGTGCTCTGCTTCTTTTGAGCTGAACAGTTTTCCAAAAATGTGATTGGTCAAACTATAGTCACGGAAACCAGGACACTTGGACTGGGAGTGATATCAACTCAGAATTGACCACGTTGAGTTGGATTTAAACCGATTTCAGGCCACCAAGATTTAGCAGCACTAGTCTATAACAAGTCTCCACATGGTGTTTTGCACACACTCAGCTTAGCCACATGTCCACGTTGTGTCAAACTGACCTAATGGGAAACAAATCAGATGGAAAGTAAAAGTCGCAGAATTATTGACGCCAGTGGCAGCCATCTTGGATTCCTTGGAGTAGGAAATCGAACCTGAGACGACATTCCAGTTCAAACCTCTAATCAGGACCTGGGACATTCCGACTTCTGATGACAACTGAAAACGCACCTGTAGACACATGATTACGGAATGACGGCTAATAGATGTAGTTTTTACACGCTGCTGCCTGATAGATAAATAAATAAAATGACATATTCGGTCAGTGTGAACAGGCCAATCTGTTCTTGACAACTGCGACTCAAACTGCTCTAGTTTCTTTTTAGGCCAACACACACACAGAGACCCGTGGTGGTTCACCACTCTTTCCTCTGCCTCTATGAGTGACACAGTTAGCGAACCCAGCAGAGAGACGACGTCATGTTGTCATCTTAAAAAGAGCAATTTTTTTTTTTTTTAAATAAATGTGGAGAACCAACCCAGAAAAGCTTGATGAATGACACTCATGTATCCACAGCAACAGCAGTGCAGCAGCAGCAGTGGCGGCAGCACTCGATACATGTTCACTGTTCAGTGGACTTCAGAGTGGTGAGACACTCGCACACACATGAGCATATGACTTGTGATTGTTGCCATAGTAATCTCCCCGTGGCACAAGGCAATTTTTGGAGTAACATCTTTGGGCATTAACAGCGCCTCAGCAGTGCTGCTTTCATCAAAGCGAAACAGTCTTGTCAGAGCCGGGAGCCATTTGAGTAGGATTTGAGCATTTTGACTGTGTCGGTTTCCCACATTTTCCACCGTTAAGATTTTTTTTCAGTTGTGTATTTAACTGTGCTGCAATTTTTTTAACAACTTGAGTCTTATTTCAGCACTCACGGACATGATATTTTCTTGGTGATTACAGCTTTTTTACAACCGCAACTTAATTGCTTGGAACAGGGCAAAATCACTTCAGTGGTTTTAACATAGGCTGTAATTATACATTAATTTGTAAACAAGTGGTCTGATTTTTCCATATTTACAATGAAATAGATGGTGGCAAAGTCCATGCAGAAAGACCCTTGTCTTGAAACGAGTGTGTTGCAAACCCGGGTCTTCTTGCTCCATTGAGAAGTGTTAAAAAGAATTTGCTTATAACCTCAGGATTCAGTTTTTACATCTAGTTTAATGTCACAACGTTTTCGAGCCACAGAAGCAGTTTTAATATAAAATGTTTATTATCTACTTGGCACAAACAGCGGGAAATGGCACCACATTTTGGGCAGACATAGCAGAAGGGAACAGAAAGTATTAGCTGCTTCCAGGCATAGATTTTCCTAAAATTGAATCAAGTGGTTGTTTGTGAGAATGACAGTTCGATAAATGTCACGTTTTCAAGAAATTGAGCCATGTGAGAACAAAGCAGGAAAATACCCTGGAAAGTTCTCATTGAGCAAGTGCACTGCACTGCTGGTGAGTAAGAATATTTTATGTTGAATAAGGTTTTTCTGCCAAGGCTTTGATTTATAGAGTAACAGCAGGAAAAATGGGTTGGCTGTCAATTACATGCTTAAAACGTCTTACTTCCAACTGCCTTGAGACGCCTGCGATCCCCATGATGGTAAGTGAAAGACTGTTAGTACAGCGATCTCATAATACTATAATGTTCAACGGAGCGGAAATCGACTCGAGTCAAGTACACAAAGACATTAACATAAACAAAAGACATGCACACCCACCTGTTCCAAGGTACAGGACGCTGTAGTGCTCATCATTGACTGCGAGGACGATGTCCGCCACGGTGTGAGTGATCTGGTCGTCTGTGGGCAGGTCAAGTGGAGCCACACCAACAGGCCGGATCACATCCTCAATCTCTGGGTGGTATCTGATCACCCCGAGGTTCTTGATGTCATTGTGACCTCCTGCCGTCGAGTTTTTGTGGACACACTGAGAGGAGAAGTGATGAAATCTTGACTAAACAAAAACACCCTTCAGACAAAGACCTCAAAATTGCTTTTTTCCTTTATTAACTCACTTCAATATTTTTCATTTTTTGGAACAAACGCTGACTCATGCAGTTTCTTCTGTTCTTTTTTGTCAGTGATTTTTTTTTTTTTTTTTTTTTCAGATTGCTGAGAC
This sequence comes from Solea solea, assembly GCF_958295425.1. Classification (NCBI taxonomy): domain Eukaryota; kingdom Metazoa; phylum Chordata; class Actinopteri; order Pleuronectiformes; family Soleidae; genus Solea; species Solea solea. The sequence continues at coordinate 23,204,925 of NC_081146.1, forward strand.
AAAAAAACCTACCATTCCAGGGCGGCTGCCAATGAATGAACTGCTGTAGCCCTTCAGTTTACTCGTGGAGAAGGCCTGGTCAATATCTTGTATAGAGTAGGCACAGATCACTGTTCTTCCCCTGCAGACAGGAAAGAAGAAAGGATAGTAATTACAGTACATCCACAATGAAAGCAGGGAAGGTGGGTTAAGCGGGACGTGCGGGGGAACAACTAGAAATTAACCCTTAACCTTTTGTGACTCAGATACACTGATACGACAGACAGGAGTGAAATAACCCCTTCACACTGGTAAAAAAAAAGTCTGTTTAAATGAGATTTGAATAATAAATCTGCATTTAATCGGCATTCACTTCCACGTCAAATGATTCTACAATGCATGTGAGGTTTTATCAGCTTTGTGGGCCCAATCCCATTACCCCTACCCACTAGTTTACGGTATTTACAACCAATTTTAGCTTAATGACAGTTGACATAAGTCTCCTTGAATTCAATCAATCTGGGGAAAAAACTCAGTTTGCCTCAGAGAAATCTCACTTTTGAGAGCTAGTTAAGCTCTTACACTTCACCTTACTCCAATACCTCAACAAGAGATAGAACACGCTAATGCACCCATGAATGCACAAAATGACGGGTTTAATACTGTACTGTATGTCCTGTATGTACAGGAACATACATATACATAACAGGAAAGGGAGAAATGGAATTGAACTTTGGTCTTCCTCATATTGTCAGTGATGCACATTTCTGCATCACCTTGTTTGAAGTGAACCTTACTTTTTACATCTTGGGACAAAGTACAATAACATCCTCTGACCCCTTGTTATGGGAATTTGTAACATTTCAATTCACTCAAAAAGAAGAAGACAGAAAAAAAACAGAGGGCAGACTAACCGCTGTAAAATGGATGGTGTTTATTGCCTTTTTATAGCAAGGTTCCCCAGGTTATTCCCACAAATTCAACTGTGAAAGGGGCCATGGTCAGGGTATCCATCTCTACTTAGTCTACAAGTTGTTTGTAATAAGGGAATCAGTAGAAGCAGCCCTTCACAGTCACTGCAAAGAAGCACGGCCGTGATTTAGCTTTCAGTTTGAGTACACGATTAAAATTAGTCATCATCTTCTTCAAATCCTTTGACACCAGCTGCAAAGGTTGCGATGAATATAGCTAGAATGGTTTCACTTGGCTCCATCGAAGACGGTGTGTGTGTGTGTGTGTGTGTGTGTGTCAGTGCTGTGTGGGTGGGTGGATGAATTACTGTTTGGTTCTTTAGTTTTTTTTTCACTGACTAAACTGTGAAGTTCCAGCTCACCATGGGTTGGAAAACAGGCCGTACATCACACCTGCCCTCTTGTCCTGCGCCGTCAGCACCACCGCCTGCCTCATGTTGTTGTACTGTTGCTGGGTGTTACCTGCGCCACACATCACCCGAGCCTTCATGAAGGTGGTCCACGAGTTTTCCAGCAAAGCTTTAATGCCCCCTTCATCCACCTGGAAGTAAAACACAACGGCAGTTTAAGCCTGTCCCACACTAGAGGACAATCTGACAATCATGGGTGCCTTGCAACAGCAATTTGGGCGTGAGCAGAACCCCGAAATAACCGATGGGAGCGAGTTGAATGGGAAACAGATAGTACTTTTAAACTTGTACAAGCCAAGATGATTCCGTCTTCTCAGCCATGACTTTATCCACAGTTTTTTTTTGGCGTTTCTCAGCACAAAACATCGCACGCACAACAGCTACTAACTGACCATGCTGACCATCCGCCTCTATGTCTGTTTACATTGTGAATCCACGTTAAATCCTGCAACTTTTTGTGAGATCCCAAATCTCAAATTTTTTGTGTGCGTGTGGTCCTGCGTCATGAATGGATCGTCTAGTCTGTGCTTACGCAGGATTAAAACATTGATCAGTTACAAAGTTGTGTCTGTGATCTCCCACGTTTTTAAAATCAAGTCAAATTTGAAAATCCTCTCATGTGGGGCAGGCTTAAAGGATTTATACACAGCTAGCATACTTTTTTAAATAACAAGCATACACGTAGGTCCAAAGAAACAGGATTCTTAAAATTTCTCATTTGAAGTGGTGGCAACAAAAACTAACTTTTACCAAACGTTGGCTGTTCACAAATATATAACCCCCACTTTACTGTCTGTTAATATGAAGCTAAATGTAGCCACTAGCTAGCCTAGCAGACTAAAATTAGGTAGCTAGCAGCAGCTACTGTCTGGAAATGTGCCTACAAGCACTTTCAAAATGGACTGCTGTAGTATTACAATGACATTTCTGGCATGAACATTGATTAAAAATTAAACAAATATATATATATATATTCTTCATGGTAATCAAAAGTCAACATTTTAATTTGAAATTAGATGCACTCAAGAAGACCAATTAACTAGTTATTTGAAACATTAGCATGTAATACAGAGAAATTGATTTAACTTATATATATATATATATATATATATATATTAACCAGATTTTATCAACTTTTAATTGGTGAGTGTTTCTATCCAGTGTAGCAACATTAAAAAATAATGCTTTTTAGAACTTTTTAGAAGCCCAATAGTCAGCACAAAATTGAAATAACACATGAACATGGCTAAGTGCTTAGAAAAAGAAAAGAAAAAAACCAGTGCAATGCTCATTTTGTTTAATCTTCCTTCAGAACATTTGGGATTTGTTGAAACTTTAAAGCAATCTGATCCTTCATCTCATTCCATTAGCCATTCACTGAAAAGCAGTGATTTTCTTTTGAAGCATCACTCGTGTCAAATTTCCAGGCTTCTAAAAATAATCTCAGAAAGCAGTCTTTGATACCGCTGCTCACAACTGCTCATAGATTCAAACTCATGCAAAGATCTGGATTTTAGCTACATTTGCACAAACGCTGGCATGTGAGTGTGTGAGTGTGGTGTTTACCGTGCAGATGCGACCAATGCGGGCCCTGTACGGTTCCTCGTCCACTCTGGCAGTTTTGTTGAGCTCACTGAAGAAGAAGTAAACCTCCTTCTTGAACTTCTGAGCGGACGGGATTATGGCTGCACCAGCAAACTGTGGATCTGTGCGATGAGAAGCATGTTACCTGAGACTCTAGCCTTGTTCTAAATCTATCTATCATGTCTTCATGTAGTCTGATGCAATCTTTTCTGTCTGGTTTGATGAGGTACTGACAGGTTTTACCTGTAGACTGCATCTAAAAATAGACCTAGTCTTTTGAAGCCCAGGAAGTAGGATGGAAGTATCAGTTGGTTACAAAAAAAAGCAAAAAACTGTGTTTGACTGGAAGTTAATGAACTTAATCACTAGTTTCAGGACAATCTGTAGATTATGTTCCCATTTCGATTGTTTGTCTCTACCCTGTCTGTACCCTGCCTTTCGCCCTATGCCAGCGACCCTCATGTGGAGGATAAAGAGTTAGATGATGAATAAATTAATGAATGTTCCCATTTAGTGAAGAATACATAAAGCATAGATACCAGTATGATTGGCAGCTAGTGTCATCCATTAGGTGCCTTGTTGCAAATAACGTCTTTGAACTCCCACTCGGAAAAACTGTTGGGGCGCCAATCAAATCGCAAATCTTGTGGATTTAAAACAGGAGTTGGTTGTGCAACTAGACGATTACGCCCATTTTTATCCACCAGTAGATTGGATCTCGATGTGAAGTTGACAGGGATTCAGTACCTCAGTGAACCACACTTTAACAACCCTTGTACCACCGCTTTAAATCATAATAACAAGCATTTAGAGTATCATTTAAAGAAAAACATGAATATTAAATTGTATATCAAATGTTTAACACAAGAGAAAATGGTAGATATACAGTTTTTCTGATTGGTATTTTACTGCTGCACATAATGTGACACCACAACATAAAATCCAAAGTACGTAAATGTTATTTTATCTCTGTACGGCAATAACCGTTGATGATTTACCCAAATCATTATTACCCACCATCTCCATGTTCATTAGTCTGAACCTGTAAAATTTCGGAGCAAAACTCCCTCCCTCCCTCCTTCCCTCCCTGCCTCCTTCCTACTCACTCAGCAGCCAAACGTTCTCCGTCTTCAGGAGCTTCTGGGGGCCAAACGTACGCCGGATTGTGCCGGCATGACCTCCCACTGATGACATAGCAGAGTACAGACTCCCATCTGAGACAGCGTGGAAGAGACAAAAGGAGAAGGGTCAGCGGCGTGGGCGCCAAAGGAGAAAGGGAGAGAGTGAGTGTGATGGATGGGTACAAGGTTGAGCGGGATAGGAACAGAGATGGGGGAGATGAAGACACATTAAACACCGAGAGGGACAAAAGGAACGAGATTGATTCTGTTTGATCGCACATGAGGGCGAAGGAAGAATAAAACACAGTGGGAGAAAATAAGACATAAAGGCGGAATAGGTGACTGTATCACTGAGCAGCCACCAATAACCATGTTCTTATTAAAGCTCGTTCTCTGCAGCGAGTCAGAACGGAACCGTTTGAGCTCGTGGCAGTAACATCTTAATGAGGACTGATTGTTACTGGAAAATGGTTCAATTCAACCAAAGGTTCGGCTCGTTGCCTCAGCAATCGATCCCTGCGCGGAGAAGCATCCCACCGCGCGAGATAACCTCTCGCTAATTTCCAAGAGTCTGTACAAACAATCCATCTGCATTAGGCGGTTTAACAAACAGTTTGTTTGTCCCTCGTCATGCGCTGTGAATACAGAAAAGTCTCTTCATTTGGAACATCTCTGTTTGCTTAATGTGGCCGTGTACTGTTCAATAATCGCACAGTTAGGAGACACTTTGTGCATGGAGACGACTCAGTGAGACACTAAAGCCCCATGATGTGAATTTGTTATTTGCAATTTTTACTTTTCATTCAGTCCTGCTACCAAAACTAGCTCCATTATAGAATGCCTGCTAAGGGGAAACGTACTACCAATTCTAGGGGTCGTAACAGTAACAATTTAGGCAAAATATCTCATTGTGATACTCTTAATAAAAGGACAATAACATACAGATCACATCAATTTTCAATGTATAGGCATAACACAGCTAAGCATCTTCCTTCTGTGCTCTTCCAGACGGTCTGAGGATGTTGTGTGGAAATGTGGTCAGATATTGATTTGTCTGAGACATAAACTGAAGGATACATTTACCTCAACACTGATGGAGAAAGCTAAACCTGCAGGGCATTTACATGCAGTAGATCCAAGAACCTGTTTTATTCATTTTTCCAAGCTGAACATTGCTGATAGGACATTCGTGTTTTAAATAGGCAGGTAGGAAAAATAATTATCTGGTGGTACATGCTGCTCTGGAAACAGTTTGTGCACTCGGTTGTGTAACAGCTCTATTTAAATGGTTTTTTCCTCTCCTTGTAAATGGGCAGATGGCTCATAACTATTGCACATTTGGCACCCGGGGTGGTGTGATTCCCTGGTGATGTTACACGTGACCGATTTTATACGTACGAAAATCCTCACAACTCGCCGACTCATCTTTGGGCTTTTTGACCCCCACGATGTGCAATGTACATACTAAGCACTGTCATGCCACCCTTCAACCTCACTTCTCTTTTAATAAAAAAACCCACATCCACAGTGTGAATAATTTCTTACAATCCACTGCAGTAAACCTTGATCCGTCCACACTGAAGCTGCTTAAGGTTCTGATGTCCAGTGTCAGTTCTGGCTGAAAGTCAAAGCTCACACATGGGCAACATAAGGCTCTAGAGCCGGATGTGGCCCACAAACCAGCTTTATCCGGCCTGCGATGTCCCCACAGGTTACCTCAAGTTGACTCTTGCTCAAGTTAGAAATCGACTTTGCGATATTATTAATTGTGATGACTAAGATGAGTGGTCAGAAAACAAAAAAGTTACTTCCGAGTGATGCGACTTAACCACGAGTAGACAATAAAATTCTCTTTCACAAAAATTGGTTCAAAATCTGATGTGAAGAGACAATGCTCAGGATCGGTGAGCACTTTACAAAGTTACTGCAAATACAGACCTTCAGTTTGGCACCATCAGCATTTAACTACTGTTTAACTAAACACCCAGACTTTTATTTTGAAAGGAGTTACCGGAAAGGACACAAATCATTGAGGTTACATGTCACATTTTGTATGCATTTTTACTTTTAAAATTTAAATGTTAGGCATGTTGAATATAAATATAGGTAATATTAGATTATTCATTTCTTTAAAACCTTGTTTTTGTGGCCCTTCGCTTGCTTCATTACGATCAGTGTGGCCCTTCGGAAAATATTTTTGACCACCGCTGCACTATATGGACCAAACGGGACTTAGATATCAGGACAAATTTAATCTGCCAACACAATAACAATGTCTCTGAAAACTGTTGGTGCTCTAATTTGTATATACCTTTTATTTTTAAGAGCCATGTTATCATATTCATTTATTTACATTTTTTTTATTACTAGTATCTTTCGTTGTAATAAACAAAAACAGAAACCTTCACAGCTCAGGTTGCATGTAGTTTGTTTTCCACCAAATGACTGAAACAAAGTAGACGATGACTTAAAACTAAAGTGTCTAAAATTGTATTGTTGCTCACATTTTTTTATTGCAGCTTAATTGCTATTGCTATAGTGTATATCGTTTTAAGACTTTTCTGCCCTGCATCTGTGTTACTATTCTATTCTAATCTGCTAGAAACCCAGGGCATTGCTGTAAATCAGCACAATGCTTAGTCAATTTTCACTGAATAAACAATGGTTACATAACACACGCTCTTGTTCCGGGTAGACTACAAAATGCACATAACAGCAAAAGCACCGCACAGTTAATTAAAAAATGCTAACGCATCTATTTTACGGAGAAAATGTCTCTTTTAAGTGCCGCGAGGTCCATCAGATGAAGGCATTTACTCATTTGCAGGTTATGAATAGAGACTGTAAATAGACAAAATCTCTCCTGGGAGCCACAAGTATCGCTCAGCAGCCGAAACAAATGAGCAAAGTTATATCTGCACTCAGCAGGATCGCTAGATAATTAGCTAATTGTTGAGTCTCAACTGCAGGTTGATGAAAAGGTTTTTTGAGCCCCTCCCACTAGACAAACACAGATAGATGCAACCACATTTCATATGTGACAGAAAACCAGAGGCTGATAATTCTGTTTATTGTCCCATTCTCTTTTAGACGTGTACGGCACATGCAGCTGCTCAGTAGAACAGCCAACAGGGGGTGTCTTCTCTCTCTGAACTGTTGTGTGATTGATTTATATGATGCTGAAAGATTATTACGGAATTATTCATCAATAACAACAAAATATGAGGCCTATCCCAGCGTTAATGTTTGGAAATTAACTTTGTTTCAATAACAAACTAATTTGAGAAAGTGTTTGGTGCAGCAAAAAGAAAATCTTGTTTTTTTATAACTGCTTTTCTGAGCTACAGAATAAGTCTTTTACTTGTATTTGAGGCAAAGGCCTTGCTCTATTCAGGCGGACATCTTGTGCCACCATTTTTCAGGGTTCCCACACCTTGGTTGCCATCAAATTCAATGACTTTTCAAGAACTTTCCAGGACCTATTTCCTCAAATTCAAGAGCCAAATGTGCTGACACAGCTTAAGATACGAGGGCAACTTGTAATGGCGTCCACTTTTATTGATTTGCAGCATGCTCTGCATCTGGACAATGATTGTCCTTGGGATCTTGGTCAAAGTCAGACTTTGTAATTGTCTTTGGTGAGACGAGATCTTGGAAATTTGCATTTCCCAGGCATCACGTCGTCATTTGCTCTCTAGTCTAGAGTCTATGTACATCAAGCATTGCAGGGCATGAAACAGTGGGTGGTGTCTTAACAAACCAATCGAATTCACAAACTTTCAAGGATTTCAAGGAACGGTGGGATGTGTTTACAGATGCCTGAACAGACAAAACAGCCAGAAGAACTGGTATATAAAGGCCAACATAGTTCCCTGACACACTTGGGAAAGGAAGGCGTGAGAAGAGGAGCCAATGTTGCCCGCATCAAATTCAAATCACAGATGCTAGCCTACAAAGTGCTCCATGGGTCTGCTCCCACCTACTTAAATGCTCTCATAAAGGCTTATGTTACCCCTCTACTACTCCATTCATCAAAGCTTGCCGCACAAGACAATCCAGACTCTTTTCCACACTGATGGAATGACCTACTGAGCACTACCAGAACAGGGACGTGTGTCCCTGTCTATCTTCAAGAAGCTCTTGAAGAGCATCTTCTGTCCTAGCACTTACCTCTGCACAATCTCCTTCCTAACTAGTTGATTTCTTTCCAGGACTTCTTCTACGTAGCTTATTCCTCTTTAAATGTAAATGTAATGTTACAATGTGCGCTCTCACTGTAGATGTGACTAGTTCTTACACGCTGGACCTTTAACTGACTTCAGCTTCAGCTTGTTTAGGTTATTAAACAGCTAATAATGTGTTGAAAATGCAAGATAAACCTCGTTCCATCTTGATCACAGCTAATTTACCTCAGCTACACCTCACTCCTCCTCTTATTACCCTTGTAATGATGTGGTGTTTTTAAGAGCGGGTTTTTTCCCTTTTATTGTAATGATTACGTTACGTTTAGTCTTTTGACAAATGTACTTTTCTACAATGTCTCACGTTTCCCGTCACGTCTGTTACCTGCAGGCAGGCTGATGGACTTCTGGGACGGGTACGGTGGTGAGATGTCAGAGGCCGAGCCTATCTGTCCACCGCCCTGAACATCAGTCAGCACTGTGTCATTAACCTGCAGAGGGGAAAACACAGTCTTACACTGGAAATCCTGTTTGCAATGTCTTTTACAAGACACAGCAGTCTGTGTGGGCTTTTGTTTGCCACCATACCTTTGACAATAAATAACCCCTGGATTCATTTGAACCATTTCATAAAATGGGCCCCCCAGTAAATAAATTAAAGCAATTCATCTTGAGATTGTTCAGGCTTTGGGTTGAAGCAGCACAGCAGTAAAGAAGAAAGTTTGTTGTGCTGCAGAGTAAGAACCTCTTACCAGCATCCAGCACCTCGGGCTCCCAGCGTTTGTCCCGCATACGATGAATCTGTCGTTTACTTTCTGAATGACAGTGATGAAATTATCGCACTCCAGCTGTGGGAGAAAAAAAAAGCACAAGGGTGAGATGAAAAGAGAGGGACAAAGGCGGAAAATGAAGAGGAAACAGGAGTGTGGGGGAGGGCAGAGAGACACACAGATTGGGAGAGGGATTAAAGATGCAGATAGGCAGAAGAGGGAAAAATTGGATGGTGTGTGGCGGAGTGATTAGAGAGGACAAGACTGCACAAAGGGAGAGATAAGACAAAGCAGCGAGCCAGGGATTGAAAGACGAACAGTCGAGGAGAACAAGGTGAAACGGAGGGACGGAAAAACAAAGTGTAAAAAAAACATTATGGGAGGAAAAACTGAGAGGAAGATTTTGTTTTCTGGCAGAAAACAAAGCAGGATTTAAGCTTTGCAATACTAAATACACATCATTTATTCATTAAGTAAAACAATTGACCGCTTCCCCCAGGACATCACTAAAAGGAGAGTGAAAATGAATATGAAATATAACCTTAAAGTTGGGTGCAGCCTGCGTTGTTGAGGTTGTAACTTATTATTATGCTGAAAATGCAACATTCAAACAAGAGGCAAACAGGCAACAATGATATCACCAAGGCCAAAAGTGTGTAGGTGGATATGTAGGCGAGTGGGTAGGATGAATACAATATTATTATTATTGTGTGTGTGTGTGTATACATGTTCTTCTTTCTACACTTGGATTATTCTTCTGAGCAAGAGATTGAGTGGTTTGCAGAAGCTGCCCATGTCGTGTCTTGCTGGAGCCAGTGGGTTCATTTTAATTGCAAATTTCATTTCTAATTTGGGGAAACGCTGCTCTCATTATTATGTTTCCCCCCGAGGCATTGTGCTGTATTGTATTGTTGTTTTTTTTTATTATTATTTCTGTGTTGTAATAAATGAAGCTCTTGGGCTCTTTAAAATACAATGCTAAATAGATTACCAATCCAGTATCCATCTCCATCGTAGAACATGTCAGTTTCATGCATTTGTTATCAAATAACAAATAACTCATCAGAAATTGGTGAGATGAACCAAAAAATTATATAAAAAATACATTTATAGGATGTAATGCCTGGTGTAAGTGCATCTCTGTATTTTGCAGTAAACGCTAAAGGTCATATTTTACACACACGTCCCCTTAAACATTTGTTAAAGTTCATACCTATTTAAACGTACATAACCTGCTCAAATACTATGCAAACCAAACCATCTACCTCACCTACTGAACTGTGGTTTCCTGCATTTAAGGCTGGGAGTTTCTCCAGTCCAGTGTGGGATTGTTGCCCTCACTGTGGTGTTATGTCAGACTGCTTTATCTCTAACTTGGAAAACCCTGTGCCATTTTTTTATTCCCGCTGGTTTTATAAACCTCCGGGACAAACTGTACGACTAATTCATATTTATGTGCGCACACTATACGGACCGATGCTCGGATGCGATACTTCTGCGAACATGCCGCCTATGTCGACCCTATCCACGTTGAGGAGGTGCGATGAAAATACTGGAAAACGAAGTAGAGTCCAGTCAAACTCCCTGTATGTGCAATCCCATAATCTGATTCATACCATAGTAATAATAGTGGGATAATATTATCCGAAATGAGATGTTTACATAGATGTTATATGTCTTAGCAGAGTCCTCCAGAATCAACATTCTTATCGTGTCACCAGAGTTTAGTGATCTTGACTCCAGTGAAATTCTAAAGTGTGTGACACAATAACTCAAGAGAAGCTACGTGATGCTTTTCAAACGCCTGATAAAGTTCTTGTACGGCTACAGAAAACGTTACATAACAGTCTCCGTAGGCTGTATGTGTCCTGATCCTTGGGAATATAACTTCTTTTAAAACCAGTGAATTGCCCTTTTGTAGAAAACTGCTCTGAGGTACGTCTCATTCTAAAAGCCTCCCGGTGAGAGCGGCTGGCCGCTTAGGACCACGATATAAGGCTGATTTATACTCTTTATCCTCTTGACACTCTTGATAAATGTCACTCGGAGAAATGCATTAAGTCGTGTGTCATTTTCAATTAACAAAAGGTTTAACTCTTACTGAGAGGGCAACAGGACAGGACTGAAGAAGTCATGAGAGAGTGAAGTGACTGTCTTAGAAGAGCACAATAACACCGATAATTCCTTTTTTTATTTATCCCGTTATGAGGCTTGGGGAGAACTGCAGGACGCTAAAAATGCAATCAGGAATCCGTTATCCTGACAGGACCACAAGAGTTGATTAGATTAGAATCCAAAAAAAAAACTTTAAAAAAAAGGACTTAACAAAGGGACGCTTAGATCTGTCAGGAGAGACCCCAGGTGTTTCCTGTTCCTTGAGCCCCTTTTCCAGCTATGGTCCCAGCTCGCCTTTGCCTTCGCACAGCACGGCACAGTTTGGTTTTCCACAACAGAATAGCACCTACTCAATTAGGGCGGAGTCATCACTGCACAGCTGCATGAAACTGCGAGTGACTAATGACTTGTAAAGCAGTTGTTTTCAGTGTAAGTGAATCATTAGAATCAGTTCATTAATAATATTTGTGAGGCTCCGTCACAGATAAATACACCAGACTCCTCTGTTAAATATTGACATTTTAGACATTTCCCTGGCAATTGTTGGAGATTACCACAAGTTCAGCATTGTTCAGCTTGATTCTTGTGTCGGACGTCTCTTCCTGTGACCAATCAGTGGCCAGCAGTCTGGCATTGTCACGCATAATATCGCAGCACGAGAATGTCAGCCTAGGACGCGAAGACCGGGAGCAACCGATGACCCGCTGTGATCAGAGGGTTGGATTTCTATTTTACAGTTGCCAAAATTGATGATGTCAGGCTTTAAAACAAGGGCAGGGTTGTTCTAAGATTTGGGCTGAAACTCTCTCTCTCTCAAGCAAACTGCTTGAACCCGATGCTTGGCTTGTGACAAATAAAGTTCTTTGTTCTATTCGAGCCTTTTTGTGTCAGCGGAGTCTCTTTCTGCACCATCATCTCACCACCTGTTGTTATTTAAAGAAGGAAGGCCCGGGAAACAACAAGAGAAACTGTCAAGTGACGACACTTTTTCCGGTGTCAAACGATAACTCAGGCTTTACTGTGTTGACTTTTTAAGAAGTGAGATAGTGGCTCGAGGACGTTATGACAACAGACAACACCAAGGCCTTGGAGACACTTTGGGAATGTCTGTCAAATCAGGTGTTCTGTGCTACATAAGGTCTCGTTCTGTCTCATCCACTGTATATCAGTGACATTTGCTATATTAAACTGCCGCCTAGGGACAAATACATTTTTCTTGCGTTTTACTGATATTTAAAAGAGATTTACTACTTCATTCAGAGTGATGTAAATCTGCCAATGGCAGACTCTCTGAAGTCTTCTGCTTTTAACCCTTACAGCTCACATGGCACGGAGGGGGAATTATACACAACTCCTTATATGGACATCCTGGGTGTTTGTGCTTATATGTCACATATTCCAGCTTTAAAAAAATATTTTTTGTTGTTTAGTCAAAGTTATGATTCGTTTCATATTGTGTTTTTAATCGTGATATATAGTAGCAATAATTGTACAGAAGTCACAAAATAGACGTGTTTTTCTTTTCTTTTTGTTAATAAAAACGAGCCAAGTGAATTTTGAATTGTGACGTGTTTCCACATTTCACAAATTCAATGCGATTTTAAACATTTTTAGTACTTTTGCTCAGGTGTGTTGCTATAGTTGGTGAAAATGGAAGAAATGTTTAATCGGATTGCCTAGGTTGTGCTGGAAAAGAGGATATAAGACACTGTATGTTGTACATTCTTATACCGTCTGTATATACCGTGTGTGATAACATAGTAATGGAAAAAAACAGCCAAAATGCTCTGTGTTCTAAGGGTTAAAGAAACACAGGTGGCCGGTTTTAGCTCAGATGTCGGTGACAACACTGAAATAGAGAAAACCAATAGATATAAACAATATAGAAACAATATTTTAATATTTTTCATCCACTTACTGTTTCCCACCTTATTTTAAAGTCTGCCCATGAAACGATCTATAATTGATAGAACTGTCTGTGTGAGTAAGTTCTATTTTATTCAGCTTGGAGAAAGCCACAAGACATTTGATTGTGCACATTGTATAATGACAAAAAAACCCAGAAAACCATTCTACCTCTGAATTCTGTGAATAATTTGATGTTCACTTCAAGAATAATCGTTCATAATTAACAGATAAATGGCTTCTAAAAAGGAAGAAATGATTTTCCTGGGTGAAAATGATTATATTGTTAAAAGTAAAATGAGTTACTAAGATGGTGAAAGGCTTCAGAGTAGAGACGGTAAAACATGGTCTGAATGAACAGCATAGTCACATAAATTCACATCGTCTTGAGTTATGATTGTGTTGTTGTTGTTGCTTTGGATTTTGTTATTCACTGTTTGCAGGAGAGAGCCCGACGTTGACAGTTGTTCACCGCCGCGCTCTGAAAATGGGGAAAACTCAATCACAAGAACCTACACACCTCATTTCACATTCCTGCCCTCAGAAGAAGTGAGGAAGTGCTCGCTCTATAGAGATACATCTGGGATACAGTTATTCAACAGCGAGGTGTCATCCTGTGTGTTTGTGTGTGTGGGGTGTTAAGGAAGCTGCGCGGGCAGCTGTAGACCCGAGTCCAGGGTCAGTCTAAGGGCAGGGTCGTAATTTCCTCTTCCACATTTCATCATCCATCATACAGACTCCATGCTGATAACTGCACGCACTCACTTCCACACAGACTGTGTATACACTATACCCAGTCCAGTTGGTAATGTGCGATCTTGAAAGAAGACGGTAACCGTGGAAACTTGCTCAAAGACCACAGCCACGTTAAAAAAAAAAAGAAGAAAAAAAAGAGGGCAAAGAAATGAAGTTGAGATCAAGAAAAAACGCTGACTGATGCAAAAGCTCGTTTGAGCGTGAACGGAACGGCAGGCGTGCACAAGCAGAAACGTGAAATGTGTTAAGTACTGCATGCTCCCCGGCCCGGGACTTAAGCGATTGTGAAATAGTATATGATGACATTATCAACAGATAGTAAAACATAGCAGCAGCTCATTCTGTGAGTGAAAACACTCGAGTCAGAGATGAAGAGGGAGGAAAAACTTCAACTTACCAAATGTCAATACCAAAATCACAACCTTGAGTATTGATGGCTACAATATCAGTAGTTTTTATATTATTATTATAGCATAGTATAGTATTATAGTATTATAGTATTATATTCTGGGTCATTGTGGACCACTGTGTTTTTACAGTAGCCCACAATGGACAAACTAAACATCTTTTTGATGTAAACTGCAGGCTACATTATGTTCTCCAACACACGTGGAAGGGAAGGATGAGGTGAGGGATATTCAGCTGCTTCTTCGGTAAATCTTACACACTGTACCTTTTTAAGAAGAGGAAATAGAGTTGGACTTTAAATATGTATGACACATGTATGTATGTATGTATGTATGTGTGTGTGTGTCTGTACAACATGCTAATTTGGTGGGAGGAGCTCAGGACAGAGCGCTTCCATCTCAAACCTGTGGATAATTCCTCACTGCAACTTTAAATGATCTGAATGAAGTGAACCTGAACATTGCTTCACTAACCTCACAACAGTGTAACTGCAGAGGACGACGACAATGATGATGATGATAATGACAAACAGGATAATGATGATGATGATGATGATAATGGTGATTTACAAAATGGAGGCGGCTGACGATGCTCTGCACCACTGATGGATGTGCTGACAGTGAGGATGTGCCTCTACCTCGAGTGGCGCAGCCTTGGCCTTGCAGGTATCAATTGCAGTCTGATCAGAAGCCGCTGGGATCTGTGGGAGGAAAGACTGTTGAGTTCTGTGCCAACAGTTGTTTTTCCACACGGCTCAGTTTCAGCATGAAAACAGTGACCCTGCTGCTGCTGCTGCTGCTGCTGCTGCTGCTGCAAAAGACAGTCAATTTCTATGACTGACTTTATCATTTATTTATTCATTTATATGTTCTGCTTGTGTTTTCCCATGTACTTCACATTTCCCAGAAACTCTTCCAACGCTCTACCACACATGACTTTAAGCTTGAACTGCAGCACAAATGTTTTTGCTCGTGTTTACCGACCTTTTCGAAATGGACCATTTTTGACCTTACATTCGGTAATTCTCCGACAGAACGCTGCCGACGCTTTCTCACTGTTTCTCTAGTTAATGTCATGAATATCTTTATTCACAGATTCATGCATGTGGATATGCAGATTGAATATGCAGGCGAGGGACGAGATACTGCACATTTGAGCAAGCTTTGTATGGGATTAGATTTGTATCAATATTTTTAAGAAGCAAATATCAATTTAATCGTTCAAAAGTATTGTATTTTATTGTTTGAAAATACACGTGTTCTTTGCGCTCCCCAGTTTGTTGTTTGCGCCGATTCTGACCATGGGCGTGGCCTTAGGAAGCTGCCTGCTGATTGGCTCCTGAGTTTTGGAGCGACAGCCTCAATGGAACTCATTCCCCACGTTTTTTCGGCTGAAATCCGACAAAAACAAGCATATTTTCAAACAATAAAATACAATATTTTTTAATGATTGAATGTTTTCTTTGCTTCTTAAAGTGTTACAGTGTGACATTGACAGTAAAAGCATTTGCAAGTAGCTTTTTTGATTCATCTGCATTCAATAGAGACAAAGATGTGATCTTTCTAGCTTGGAGGAAAATAGAGAGTCCTTGATGTCGTCTATCAACTGCAACTCTATTCTCCTGTTGCTCATCAGAGTGTGAACATAATGACCAAAACTAACTGGGAAGCTTCTTATTCTTATTGCTACTCAGGCGGTGGAAAAACCACAGGTGCAGAATTTAAACACAGTCTCCTAACAGTGGCTGAATGTCATTTTAGTAAAAGTGTAAGCATATCTTTTTTAGCAGATAGCACCGTCCAAATCAGATGAACAAAGTTACCACTTTTTAATCCTATTATTATCATCAATGTAATTGCTCGTTATTTCATTTCACACTTTCAGAATCTCCCCGTTGCTCATTAGTGCTCGACACACTGCACCTCAGCAATCACAAAAAAAAGGTGATCATTTAAAGAGTCTTATTTATGAGCCATGAGTTTCAGTCAGAGGATCTACTGAAGGGCTGTATTAAATGCTTGTCAGTGACAAATAAGGCCTCTTTTTGAGCTGCAAATCATGCAAGGTTGTTCATATGTAGCATGACAATAAATAAAAGACATTTTCTAAAGACTTTTACTATTTTCCATCCCTATTTTTCCACCCACAGCTAAGCATGTGATCAGTCTGAGGCAGACGGCCCTTTAGGTGTCATTTAAATGATCTGTTTAATTTATCAGGCTATTCATTGCTGTCACAGTGCACCACACACACTGTGTAATCCCAAGCCTACTGTATGCTGACACCATTAGCTCCGTGAATTATGTTTTCTGTCCTCACAGACAGAGCTTCATTAATGTATTCATGACTCGGCCTCCGCAGCCTTTGCTCCTTCTCCAGTGGTCTCATTTCTTTCTGCCCTCTGTGGTTCAGTGTTCCGCCCTCACAGCGGAGCAGAAAGCCATACCTGCGCTTATCTCACTCCGCGATTGTTAGACGTCAATGGGGGTAGATTTATATTTAAAGATAATTACATCTCTTTGCCCGCGACTTCACGAGGCGTCTCTTCAAACCTGCACACAGCTAATCACACCTCGTTTCATTGCGCACAATACGGTCAATCAGCGACTTTATAAGCAAAGCAGGCAATCACATAAATTAAATAACAAAACTATTCTTACCCACCATCATTTTTGATATGTGAGATTATTTCATGCTGAATAAAGTAGTTCTGCCAAGAGTTTAACTGGGAAATAAAGTGATATTTGTACATTTAATGCTAACAACAGCTGGTTTGTGAGTAGACCAGCGTAAATCTAAAAGAACGGCAGGTTTGTGGTTTGGTATCTTGTGTTTCTTTGCTTCCTTTGAGGGTTACTTTGCTTTCAAATTCAACCCACTGTCAGATGAGTTGGCACACAACCACATGACGCCTGTCAGCGTCTGTGTTTCTCTCAGGCCTGATAGTATTGCCTGACAGTCTTACGTTACGCACTGCACCGACGTCCGGTAAAAGTAAAGCATACCTGCAGGTCGCGGACCCCTCTGTCAGTGAACGCCAACACGTAGATCATGGCCTGGCCTCCCACGTACAGCGTGTCACTCCCTTGGTCGTGGTACATGCTGATGTAGTTCTCAGGTTTACCGAAGTGGAACCTGGACGGCTCTGTGGGTTAGAATGAAACGTATTAGAGCGGGTGAACAGACAGGCAGGCAGACAGGCAGGCAGGCAGGCAGGCAGGCAGACAGGCAGGCAAGAGCCTTGCTCCGGTACATTTTATTGTCGTTGTTTGTACATCAACTTTGGATGAGGAACTAGAACAGAAATAAAATAATTCACACTCATGTTCACACTTATGGTCAAGAGTCGCCAGTCTGCTTATCTTTGGAGTGTGGGAGGAAGCGAGAGAACTTGGCGAGAACACACACACACACACACACACACAAAGAGAACACACAAACTATACACAGATATGCTCTGCTCAAACTGGGATGCAAAAGTTTTTGATGTGAGGTGACATTAGTCTTACTTTTGCAGCCATATTTGTTGCACTTGTATAAGGAAAATATGTTCTCTGGTATTACGGTTACTGAGCTGGAAAAAGATCTGTATGAGGTTAAGAATCTGTTTTCCTTGGGAGGCTTGGCCAATTCAGACAGCATCACAAATAATATAATAACTTGTAGATGTAAAAGACAACCAAATATTAAAAAATAAATCTGGTAATCTGATTCAAAAAGATATCCCGTTGGATCTTGAAGATGATACGATGAAGTTGAACAGTTTAGAGAAGATCCAACAGGATATCTTCATCTTCATGGGTTCTGTAGTAAAACAAGTGATACACCGTGACCTGTGGCTTGCAGGCGTAGTGATACAGGTCTAACATACTGATGGATAGTGGTTCTATTGTTGTGTTGATGTGTTAATTTAATATATAATGTGTTAATTTAATATATACATGTGTGTTTGGGATGCAAAACTTGTTAGTTCTGTGACCCTGGCTTTCTCCAGGAACTACTTTTCTCCGCTCAGAACTGGAGAGACTCTGAGAACCAGAGAATCCGCCCCGTGCTTTGAATCCTTCTGCAGCTCATTCAGTGCCTCAGGTGCAGGTTGTAAACGATGAAACTCAAGAAAAGTATTTAAAAAAAAAAAACAAGACTAGATTTTATTAAAATGGTGAATGTGAATGTTTTTTTTTATAGTACATTTTTGCGATTCACCCATTCATACACACATTCAGACAGTACTGTATATCCAGCTCCTTTTATCTCTCACCCACAGCTGGCACAGCCATCAGGGGCAATATTCAGTTCAACGTGAAAGGAGCCAGGGATTCTGAGAGTATAAGTTGTTTTTCATCATCACGTTGTCAACAAACTTAGCATCGCCAGAAGTTACCAAAAAAGAACCGGAAGTTACCGATGCCGATGATGATGTTCGCTGTGTGTTCCTGTGCTCTGGAGGCGTGGCTTCAGGGGGAAGTCTGAAGAAAGGGCCGTGGACTTTACCCTGCTCCAACAGTTTTTCCAGGATCTCCAATGCTACCTTTAATAATTAATTTACCTAATGAGAGAGGTGGATTCTCTTTTATCTCATAAAAACAATTATCTTTAAAATCCCATTTAAATGTTGGGGAATCAATAAAACCAACAGGTACTAAATTCATAAAATGGAGGCCAAACACAATAACAAAAGGTCAGTGCGTTTAATTGAGTTTCGTTAACTGGATTAAAAAAAAGATAAAGATTTGAATGCACTACCATCCTCAGGCAAACTCTGATTTCCAATCCGATAATTAATCTTTAGTAAATGTAGAGGCGCTAACTCAAGGAGCAACTGCAATGAAGTGCTATCATTTCCTAAAATGGATGATCTGATTCTGAGCGTGTGACTGTTACTGCTTCAGAAACATGGCTTTGGTGAAAAGGGCATCTGGTAGGAAGCATAAATACCACTGACATCATCATGTGGGCAAATCCCATCACAGACGGTCGGTTGAATTACGCTCCGTGCACCGGGGGAGAATCTCTGAATCATCCATACAGTCAGACTCACACATTAACCTACACTGCAACTGTGCCTGTGTTAAGGATGAGTCTCGACTGACTGCAACCTTTTTAAAAAATGTGGTTCTGTGCTGCAAGAGAACTCGTTGTAACCTCGTGTTACGTGCTTGTAAGTAAGCATTAAGGTTTTAAGTCATTTTATTGGCCTGCTATCTTTTTTATCTCTTCTGTGTCAGGCTAAATTAAATCAATCAGCTACAACACTTTAGAAAAATGACCAAATCTGAACAACAGAAAATGCACCAGACCCTGATCCGGTCAAACTTACTGAGTCAATATTAAAAATGCTTTTGCCTTTTCAGAATAAAGAGGAGAGGTGATGGTCATGGTTAAATATCATTTCTTTTTTAAAAATCTGAACTAAAATGAGACTTCCCGACTGACAGCAGGCAAAGATAAAGTGGTGATCACTGATGCAGGTTGCTACCCAACCAAGTAAGTTTCTATGGCAACAGGGGCCCTCACACATCTTATTGAAGAAGCTTAAGGAGCAGGGCAGGAACAATGAGTGCCCATATGGTTTAGGGGTTGAGGACAGAGCACTGTATATATATATATGTATTAAGTCTATTCATTTCACTGTGAGAAGAATAGACCGTCGTTGGTAAAGCACACTGAGACGGAGTGGATGTTTGCTCGGGAGGATAACAAGCAGATATTCACCGCATGAGTCAGCCTTTGTTGATTCAGTGACAGACGAAAGGTTCAACTTCTGTCAGACAGACACACACATTCTCACCAAAGTCAAAAATGAAGACCCGAGTAGATTTATTACACGGGAATCCACACTAAACAAGGCAATGTGAGTTGTTGCAATTTGTACAACCGGTCAAATCCCCTGTTTGTGCATGTATTTTTGGGCATTTAATTGGATGCAATTGGACGACCACGGGTGTGAAAAGTGAGAGTGACAGGGAAGACGCAGGTTCATAGAGCGATGAGGCGTTGTTACAATTGTAAAACATTAAAAGTTGCTGGCAAAAAGCTTCTTCATGGAAAAACTTTATTTTCGTTTTTGTCCTCTAGACAGGTGCAAAGATAAGTCTGCAAGTTTGCAACTACGACCAAATAATTGATGATACAATACAAAAACTTTTGCAGATTCTCCGAAGGTTTGTTTCTTTTCCACTCCGCCAAGGAGGTTATGTTTACATCAGTGTGGATTTATCTGTTTATCTTATTCCTGTCTACAGTTCTTTATGGATGGGTAGGTGACGACCCATTTATGTTACCAGTACATTTTGGTAGGAATCTGCCCACTGATGATGTCACGAAAGAATATTACATTTTACATTGGGCTAAACGGACTAAACTCATCGCAGACACTCAGTGACATCTTAACAGATCAGTATGGTAAAAACTATAAGCAAGTACAGTTCTGTACAGATCCACAATAGGCTTCCGGCTCCGTTGGATCAAAATGTGTAAATCACAGGGGACAAAGTGTTTCAGTGTTGGCAGATGTCTGAGCTCTCTGAGTGCTCTTGATTGAGGTCGTTTTGCGGCATAAGCAGTCGTTGCCAGTGCTGCAGTAAAGATCTTTCCAACTGAAGGGGAACATGTACTAGAAACAGCTAATGCAGCCTTCTCTAAGTGTGGAGACAGTGACTGGAGGAGGTGCAGAAGTCTCGTTCTCCCTTCAATCTTCTTCTTTCCGCTTCTCGCCACAGTGGATCACCTGCCTCCATCTAGCCTTATCCCTTCGTGTCCTCATGTCCTCCACAAACCTTCTCTGTGGTCTTGTCTTTTACTGCTGCCTGGCAGCTCTGGCACGTGACCGAACCACGTCAACCATGACATCTCTTACTCTAGAGATGGACTCTGAGCTGTCCCTCAAATATGCTCATTTGTAATCATCCTGAATATCTCAGCATCTTCTCCTCTGCCACCTACATCATAGTTCTCCCGCCACTCATTCCATTTGCACTATGCTGAAAAGGTTATAAATAAATAATCAATAATTAGATTGTACACCATGTCTGACTCAGAGTAAGAGAAAATCCTTCAAACAGCATTTCATTCCATGTGTTTTTTAAAAAAATACACTTTCTCTTATTTCTTTTAGACATTAAATCATTGGTACTGGTTAAAAAACCACACAAAAAACACACAAACTCTCTAAAGGTCAGCTCTTCAGGAACAAAGACAAATTGCCCTGTTTTTTTTTTCCTCCCTTGTTTTACAGAAAGAAGGGTTCATTAAAGCGCACCCGTGGAGCGGCACGTACAAGGAGTGAAGACATTTTCAAATTAACGAGTCTAAAGAACCGAATCCCTAACCGCGCTTAAATGGGTGAATTCATTAAAAGTAAGGCACAGATTATTTGTGGAGTCAACTTTAGTTTACACATAAATTAACGATGAAAACCTGACGTACACTTTGTGAAACAGAAGCGTGTGAATTTGTTTTCCGTTTGGCGACTGCAGTGGTATTTACATAAAATTATTTACTGCAATACTGAATATATTAGAGGGACCCAACGGTCCCCCCATTATAGATACATGACAAGGAGAATCTACCCGGCTCATGCTTACGAGTTTCTGTATCGATGTCTTCAAACTTCCAACTAAGAGAGGAGGTGAAATCAATCAACTGCTGAACCTTTGGCAAAATGTTGTGATATTTCAGATACAACCGCAGGTGTCAAATTACCGTGATGGGTGATGTTGTTTCTTTCCACACTTCCGTGTCTGACTCTTTGTATTTGTCTCCATGTCTCTCTCGCTCTGTAGTTTCTCTCTTTATTTCTCTGCCTTTTCACACCTCTCTCCCCTCCGACAAACACATTCGACGGAGGTGGTGTATGTGTGTGTGTAAAAAGAATGTGACGTTCACTCAGGTAAATCACACGGTCATTGTCTCGTACAGCGTATCGCTCCCAGGACACCAGAGGAGTTCGTCTACAGCCGCGTCGATCGGTTCAGTTTGAGTTCCTTGGATAGAAGCCACCAAGTCACGCAAATAACACACTTAATGATGGAGGCAGCAGTGGACTATAAACACTGTGTTCTGTGAGGTAAAATCACTCATGATAAAATCGCTAATGATGAGATAAAGCAGTGAACATGTAGCCTTAAGATAATATAGATTTCTGCGTACAGATGTTGGAACATGTTTATCGTCGTCTCTTTCGCCCTTAAAACATTTCTTCCACAACCAATAGGAGGCGCTCCCTCTCTCTCCCTGGTAATTAATTCTGTCCTTTTCAAGTCCATCAACAGATTTATACCCTCTCAATGAGTCACGAACAAAAAAATGTTCTGCAAAAACCTTTTTATCTGTTGTTGTCCACGTCATGGCAACCATGTTTCATGGAGCTCTTGCCTGGCCCCACCCCTGTCTGCTTGTCAGCACTTTCACACCGACACGCACTGGCACCGTTCCCATTCAGGCTCTGCTTCTACTGTTAGGAACCTCGGTGCTCTCGGCAAAAACCAGGGCGTGTTCACACCAGTTGAGTGGAACCGAAGTTGTCATCAGTGGTGGGCGTTACTCAATGCACAAACATGGCAATTTTGCAAGTTTTCCTTTTGTGATTTCAGAAAAATTGTGTTTATCCATTAATTAACCCCTACATGTTCTTTGTTTTGAGCCACATGGTTGGAGTCTTCTTCTTCCGGGTCTTCTTGCCTTTGTAGCAAGAAGACCCAGGCTCGAGCCCTGGTTGGAACAAGGACCTTTCTGCATGGAGTTTGCATCTCTCTGTGTGTGCGTGGGTTTTCTTCTGGTTCTCTGGCTTCCTCCCACAGTCCAAAAACATGCAATATGGGGAGTAGGTAAATTGAACACTCTAAATCGACCTTAGGTGTGAGAGTGGATGGTTGTTTGTCTCTGTATATGGCCCTGCGAAGGACTGGTAAACTGTCCGCCCTATGTCAGCTGAGAATGGCATAGCACAGCAGTAGAAAATGGTAGAAAATGGATGGATATTCTTTGTTTCCTTCACCACAAAGCCATCATTCCTCTGTAATCTCATCTACACCTCAAGTTGACACACCCACTGGTGACATCACGGCTGAACAATTTTAACAAATTAAAAAAAACGAACAAACTTTCCACGTTATGAACCAATTCATTCATTTTTTGGTGTGAACGCTCCAGCTGGTTCAAAATTGGGTCCAGGAGCTTAAACCGTGTTGGAGCAGTGCTGGTGTGAAAGCACTGGCAGAGAACAGTCAGTAACAAACTGACCTCACTTAAAATCTACCTCTAAACAATCCCTTAAACACTGAAACCTGAAGCCCAAATCCTCACCAAAGCTCACTGAGGCTGTATGTGTGACTGTCAATGGGAGACGCTGTCCATGGTGCTGAAACAGCAGCCGCTGGTACTCTATGTGAGATAAGATGGTGCAACATGTCGACAGTACATTGTATATGTAATAATATCTTATCGCGTTATATGAAACCGATAAGTCTACGGGGAAATAACAGTCGTTGTCGACACCAGGAAATCATTCACACGGCAACAGGAAATAAACATGTTTGTGTTTTTGACGCTTCAAAAAGACAGAATTCTTGTTTGTTTGCGTTCTTTAGAGAACGAAGCGGAGGAAATATGTGAGGTACATGTGATGTACGGCCGTTTATGTAACAATAAAAGCTCATTCATGTCCACAGATGGTTGTTTTCCTTCAGTTTGAGACATTTTTTTTCCCCCCTCTCCCTCCTGGTAAAGGTTCGGAATTCATTCTCGAAACTGCACCTTTGATGGATATCCTGACATTTTTCTTTACCTGTGTGTGTGTTTACTTGTATTTCTTACCTCTTCAGGACATTTTCTGGTGTAAACACTAACCTTGTCAGACCATGGAGACCAAAAACCTGGTTCCAATTGAAGTATAGAAGCTCATTTCTGAGGAACCGGTTATGATTAGGGGCTAAGGTTTGATTTGAGTTAGACATTAACTGGTTATGGTTAAGGTTAAGGTTAAAGATAATGCTGCTTTGTTTGGTTTGTCCAAATGAATGAAAGTCAATGCAACAAGACTCTTAGGGTACTCTTGTCTCTGAAAGGCTGTGAAGACACATTCCCATTCTTGGTGAGGACATTTTGCCTGCTCCTCACAAGCTTTCTCAACGTTAAGACTCGGTTTTAGGGCTAGGGTTAGAGATGTGTGGGTTTAGGTTGTAGGGTTAGTTGTGATGGTTAGGGTTTATAGTTAAGAGGCTACATTATCTGGTCCTCACAAAGAATGTTACACTGACGTGTGTAAATGTGTGTCATTTATGGCGAACCCTGACATTGCATAACAACCAGTTTGATTGATATGAGGAGCACGTCATTTTACGTACTGTGCACATCCGTAGGGAGGAGGACGGACACACATACACACACATGCACGCGCGCGCGCGCACACACACGCATCTCTATTGATTGCTGAATACATTAGAGGACTGTGTGAGGTGTAAAAAGGCGTGAGTGGAATAGATAATAGGAGTGGGTTTGGAATTTTCCATTCATCCCTCTCCTCCTCCCCCTGCTCCCTCTCTCTCCTCCATCGCTCTCTCTCCCTGTATATTTGTATTTATGTTTTTATTGCCTCTGCTGCCCTAACGCAACCCCCCTCTTATCCCGGACTCCTGCGAGTGCTGCAGTATAAAAAGCAGCGGTCGTGTCCCGCATTGCAGCTCGAAAAAAAGGACGAGGGGGGAGCGAGCGACTGTGATTGTGTCAACCTCCACAGAGTCATATATCTTTGTAATGACGCTCCTCGGTGGGTGCACGCGCCTGTTTTCTCGTGTTCCGGGGCCAGTGGACGGACGCCATGTTCCTCCTGCTGCTTGAGGACGCACAGGCTGCCGCTGCTGCTACAGCTGCTGCTGCTGCCTTTGTGCGCCTCTGTGTTTGTTTTTTTCTATTGTACGTGCGTCTGAAGGTGAGAACATGGAGCAGCGGGCACCAATTATAGCCTGGGTGCCCTAATTGAAAGAAAAAAGTAACATTCTGTGCATTTTTAAGTCGTGTGGTTCACTAACCTACATTCAAGGTGTCAAGAAATACGCACAGAAAAGCCACAAGTTGCAGAAAACATCCAGATGTTCCTTTGACAGTGAAATGAAGTAAATCCCCTCTTTCACATTCTACATTAAAATCATGATATTTTGTGTTGTTGATGTTGAGATTGTGCTGTTTTTTTCCACCAGGCGCTCATCCTGTTAGACCCTATGTGTGTGTGCGGGGCCTGGATGGTGGATGCGCGTAATTTACTACTTGGGTCAGTGGGGGGGCGGGGGGGTTGTCGGGTAGTGTTTTAAAGAAATGAACCCAGAAGTGGCTCCGTGGATGTGTATTTATTGGAAATGTAGCGTGTAGTGTTGTTTGCGCAGTGAAAGGACAGACAAATAACTGGCCACATCACCTCATGATTAAACTGTCACCCATTCATCCATCCATCCATTCATCCATCCATCCTCAAGCACACACTCAATAAAACATGCTCGAGGCTAAATAATTATGTCATTGACCAAACCATACAGTATGAGGAGGATTGCTTCCCTACCGTGAACAACAAATTTCAGCCGAGGTGACTTTCCGGCGATCACCGTGGCAAAGAGAGAGAGCAGGACGAAAGACTTCATCTTTCCCCGGAGCTCTTTTGAAAAGCAGAGAATAATCAGCCGAAGGTTAGAGCGCACGCAAATATCCCTCTTCCTCCACTCAAAACCCGTCTTTATGGTCCCCTCCTCGGCCCTGGATCTCCAGCTGGTCCCGGTCCTGGCTCGTCTCGTCCGTCTGCTTCGCTCTCCGGCAGTTCAGTTGGGAGAAGTCGGGGTGTCTCTCTCAGGCTCCACCTCGCCAATAAAAGGCAAAGAAGAAGGAGGAGTGGAGCGTCCGGGGCGCAGGGATGAGATGAGAAGAGTGGGATTAGGAAAAATGAATCGTGAACAAAAACACATCACATCTGGGTTCACAATCGCAGGCGGGGGACGCCGTCATACCTGTTGCAGACAGACAGTCACATATAAGAACATTCGAAATCAGGATTGTAAAATGTGTTCAAATAAGCAGCACGTGACTGCTTTTTTTTTTGGTTTTTTTAAAAAACGGAATAATTAATATTTCCCAGCTTCACTATTCCTGAAAATATACTAACTATTGTTCTACATACACTGTAGAACAATGGAGGGCATTGTTCTAGTCAAATATATAACTGGAATTTGCTTAATTCCTCGTCCTGCCAATTCATCCAGTATACTTTTAACACCAGTTCTATACATCGCTTATTCCTTTTGCCTTTACATTGTTTTATTTTACATTAATCTCGCCATAGTCTTAGATTATATCTTATTCTGTTGCTATTTTGCACTTCTCCCATATCTATTCTTATACCCTGGTTCTCAAACTGTGGTACGTGTACCGCCAGTGGTGCGCAAGCTTCCTCTTGGTGGTACTGCATATACCAGCGTGTGTAGAAAATGAAATAATAATAATAACAATAATCATCAGAGTCCCCTCATCATCTCAATCTAATCTGATCTCACATCTGACTTGGCTCAAACGATTTACACCACTGTATTTTAATGATAATGGTGTTACTAGATCTAATCTAATCTAATCTAATCTACATTATAGAACCTAACAGCACATCCTTACAAAAGAAATAGGTTTAAATTCCTCAAACTGTTTAAATTGAGCTAACTCATTAGGTTTCACAGTCTAATCTAATCTAAACTAATCTACTGTTCATCCTCATCCGTACATGTACTAATCCCTTATGAATAAGACTTGTGTCCATGCTTGTGGTCATTTCATGGTGTCTGACCGCACAAACCCTGCATAACACCATCAGCCAATAACCATCATCACAATAATAACGATAATAATAATAAAAATAAGAATAATAATACCATCGATATGCTGTGATATGCTGCCTCCACGGTCGAGTCTAATGTCTAATCAATACATGTCAATGAACCCGGCTGAGTGGCTGAACAGGGATGAATCAGCAGTTTGGCTCTGCAGTGCTTGCATTCGTTGCAACTTAATTGACGCAAATTTGAAAAAATGGAGGCTCACTCACTAAAGTGAACAGATGCTGATACATTTTTGCACTGAACTGCTCCGTGTGTGTGTGTGTGTGTGTGTGTGGTGCCACAGAATGAGCCACATAGGTTTTAGTGAGACATTTAGGGGCCGTCAGAGAGCTCAGTGCAGGAATAACGCAATAAAATACATATTGATAAAAAGAGATGTGTTGCTGCATTTTTTTTTACCATTCTTAAAGTGCTGTACAAGGCATTTTTTTTTTTTGGTCAGAGGAATGAGTCACTGGATATTTTCACATATTTTTGGACAATTCTGTGTAAATTCTCGACATGGTTGTGCCTGAAAATCCTCGTAGATCAGCAGTTTCTGGAATACTCCAGACCAGCTTGTCTGACACTATACAACTATGCCACGTTCAAAAAAAACCACTTAAATCGCCTTTGCTTCAGCAGCTCGTCTTGACAATGTCTACAAACCCTAAGTGGATTGAGATGATTAGATCCTTTGTGTTAACAAGCAGTCATTACAATCAGTGTAGCAAAGAAAGCCGTTGTGTTCTTTATGAAGAATACAGGGTTTTCCAGCTTCCTTCCACAGTCCAAAAACATGCAGTATGCAATATTAATATGATGCAAAATAAATCTATTAATATCAAAAACTAAGATAAAGTAAATAACAAAAATGGACAACTGATAAAACACTAAACAAGCACCTGTGCCATAGCTACATGTAAGATAAGATACGATAAGATAGTCCATTATTACTCCTGCAATGAGGGAAATTTACATTGTCACCGCAGCAAAGACAGTAAAGAAAATAAATAATAAACATGCATTTCCACATAATGTGAAAGTACAATATAGAAAAATATTAATAATACGACTATAAAAAGAATTTTACCAGCATATATACACTATATGTATATATATATATGCACTTACGTAAGATTTATTATACTGTATATTATTGCAAGGAAAAAAGTAAAAGTGATAGTAAAGTAGAAAGAGTCTTCTGTGTGTCCCTGTGATGGATGACCTGTCGCCCTGTGTCAGCTGAGATTGGCACAGCGCCCCCTGTGCTGCATGTGGAGGATAACGCAGTAGAAGATGAATGGATGGCTACAAATACAAGACTACAAATCCATGTTAATTATTGCTTTAATTTATTTGTCACCTCCTGTGGAAGAACAAATCTATTTTGTGTCCCATACCTACAGTACATTATTAATCTAAGTCAGGGTTTCTCAGTCCCTCACGACCTGCTCTAACACACCTGATTCTAATCAGCTCATCAGCACGTACTGCAGAAGCCTGATAAAGACCCTTTTATTAGAATCAGGTGCGGTGGAGTAGGGGCAGTGAGTCCTACAGGACCAGGATTAAGAGAACCCTGATCTAAGTGAATTAATTCTATGACTCTTGGACAGGTCCGCCAGTGTCGTCCATCACAGGGCAAGGACAGCTCACTCTAAGCTAATCACCATGTTTTTGGACTGTGGGAGAACACACACCGAAAGACCCTCGGTAGAACCGGGATCTGAACCGGTGACCGTTTCATTAGTTGAACTGTGTTTTTATTTTGGGAACTGCAGAAGCATATTCTGAATAAAAGATGTATTTCCTGTTTAAATATTCTCCACAAGTCGACTCCTGCTGTCAACCCGCCTCATATTTACAGTACAGTCAGTCTTGCAGCCTTTCCAGGGGTTCCTGTCAAGATATGTGTGTGTGTCTGTGTAAAGAGAGAGAAGGGCGAGGAAGCCTTTCATTACCTACAATAATCTTAAACCTCGTCGTGACTCACTTTCCGATACAGAATGTTAAAACACTCTCAATAAAAGCACAATAAAACCAGAGAAGCACTTTGCAGTGCACTTAAACGGACAATACAGGATCTTACACTTTGTCCAGAAGGTTGTTGGAGACTTGTGGGAAAAATAAAACTTTAACTACATTATCAACATTGTCTTAACACAAAATAAATTGACAAATATAAAAACAACTATTTCAAAATAACGACAATTGTGTTTAAGAATGAGTTGAATATTTTAATCACTGCACTGATTTCAACAAATGGCGATACAATCAGTGGTTCAATTGTTTCATACGCCGTATGACATCATTGAACAATGATGTCATGGTGAGTGTTTTCTATTATTCAGTGTAACGCTCGGGTGTAATCTTTCATCCACTAGGTGGCAGCAGAAGTAGGAGTTTCAGTCTGTGTCAGGGTCTGATGAGAGTCGGGATCATCTCAGCAGGATTCTTCTTCAGTGCACTGATTACCTGATTACAGCTTCACCATGTTTGCTTCTGCAGGAAGACGAGAGTGAATTCACTTAAATTTGCATCTGGTATTTTCAGTCATTATCATACAGCATGAAAACAAGCGTGAAAGACATCATAGATGACATTTAGATTTATACACCATTAAAACTCCTGAATGTAACCTTTCTGTCTTGAACTTCAGCCAGAGGATACAAAATCAATGACATAATCTAACATTTATATTAAAGGTGTGGTGTGTAACAAACTCTGTGTGTGTTTCTCAGTGTAACAGTTTAGACCAGTGGTCACCAACGTGGTGCCCGCGGGCACTTGGTAGCCCGCGAGCAGCCAGCGAGGTGCCCGTGGGCTCATTTCACTTCACCTCACTTGCATGTATCCAAATGATCACTGAGTAAAATGTCCTGATATTATTTATAAAAACTGTGATAATCATTAGGAGTAAGCACTGGATTTAATGTGTATGCAATTAAATGCATAATATTCATCATTTCAATGGTAAATTGCATAAAATGTTAATATGGTAGCCCTCCATATTATTCTCTACCCTTCAGGTAGCTCTCGGTCTCAAAAAGGTTGGTGACCCCTGGTTTAGACCGTGTGGCGCCTAGCAACACTGTACACAGTAGAGCCTCCTGCAACAACTCAGTAGGAGGCTGAAACGCAAGCTACGACGTACGTCAAGACAGTTCATGGTCAAAACAATGGCAAGTGTGCGTCGCCGCTTCAGTGCCATACTAGATATAAACGATAAAGCGAAGCACGAAGCGTTGTGGGTCATAGAAATGTAGGGTCTCACATTGTGACTGCTGCGCCACCGAAAAAAGATATTGCATTTTAACGTAACTATCACCTTTAAAAATATGCAGTGGGAACTTAAAAACTCAAGGACGTCATGTAACAAGTGGACATGAGCAAAGTCTGATGCTGCTGAAGTGAAGCTGCCACCTGTCTTGCTCCCTTAGCCAGGTCTGATAGTCTTGCTTGATGGAGTCCATTTTCAACAATGTGACTTAGTTTCTGTTCATCAAGACCAAACAGAGGCAGAATAATTCAATTAAATTCAATTTAATTTAATTCAATTAAATTTGATTTGTATAGCGCCAAATCATAACATACATTACAAAACTCAGTGGAGAGAAAAAAACTCAGATGTGCAGCCATCTGCCTCGACCGGTTGGGGTGAAAGGAAAAATGGGGGACAGAGGAGAGGTGGGGGACAGAAAGGGGGAGCGAGACAATGGACAATATACCGATATCAACATAAATTATAGCATAATAATAATGGTGATGATATGATATGATAATAATAGTAGTAGCCTCGAAACTGGATCTGGATCCTGCAACCTGCAAGATGAGGACATAGAGAGAGAGAGAGAGAGGGGGAGGAAGGAAAGACACAAACTAGGGAGAGAGAGAACAAGGTTAATGACATATAATAAAGTCATATTCATACCCTGAGTGTGAGAGAGTGAGTGTGAGTGCACCACAGGAAATTCCCCCAGCAGCATAACTAACAGATGGTCCAGGTTTCCATGAGTCAGCTCTAACTAATAATAATATCTTCAAAGAAACATAAATATATCACCAAAAGTTGATGCACTGCAGCAACGTGCAAATTCTAAAAACAAACATGGTCATGATGACACACCTCTAACAACTGATTGGTTGTTATTTTCATTCTCCCCCCTCTCCTGTCCCTTTGCTCACCTCACACCCGGGTCGTCATCACAATCAGAAACACCTGAATATCACACACTGACAGACCATAATGATGAACCTGCCTCACCTGTCGATCAAACCAAAGCAAAGCAAAGCAAAGCAAAGCTCAGGAAGTCGCCTACCAGCTAAGCAGAGATTTTGATCCACTTTACCCGTGTTCGTCTGCAGTTTGAGCCGAGATTGTGTAAAACAGAAAGGTAACGAGATCTTTTATTCACATGCAATCAGACTGAAGGCATCACAGGATCATTACTGACTCTGGTTACAAAACACTTACGGATAATTGCATGCTTTATGTAAGCAATTCCTTTAATTTGCCTGTAGATTGTGCAAATCAAAGGAGAGGAGTGGAGCACTGGGAACATTTAAAGATTTGATGTTGAATTCATTAGAACTGACATTTTCAATCTTGTTTTTGGTCTATTTGCTTTATCATTATTATTACTATCATTATTATTATTGTTATTATTTAGCAGCAGTTGCAAAAGCATTTCATAATATGCAGAGATGGAAAACCATGAATCCTGAAAGACATTTGGATGAATTCAGATTTTGATATTGCCTAAAGAATGAAACCTAATATCTTTAGTGAGTCCCTGATTTTCTGTTTAGTGCCAGCAATTTGTCATAACATTAATTCAAATCAACCCCAGCCTCAGGAGGGAAATCAGGACATGGCACCAAATAATTTTACCGTACCTCCAGAGGCAGGGAGCAATTTAGACTTACCTCACAATGAGAAGAGAATTCACAAATTCATATCCATGATTAAGGTGAATAGAATCTAATAATACGCACTTTTATTAAATCTTAGGTCAGTGTGTGTGAGTGTGAGCAGTAAAGAGAGGCCAAACTCTAGGGTCATGGTGACTCAAGTGTCCTCAGATTGGGACGAAACTCAGTGAGTGCGATGTTCTCAGGAAAAGTAATAAGACGTGATGATTAATTTCATATTAATTTGGTCATATGCAGGGGAGGCATTATGGCTCAATAGCGCCCCCAATTTAAAGTCGTCATTTTTTTAAAGTTGTATCAATTCTGATGAAACTTGCTGGGAACACATGGATCATGCCAAGTTCTCACAAAACGGCACGCATATTTGTTATAAGTAATCCTTTAGTTTGATACCTCACTTACGCTTGGGCGTGGCACATTGGTTGAACCAGTATTCATGGAGTTGGCAACAAATGAATAAAAGTGAAGTTTTATTGGCTGACTGTTAAGTGAGGGGCACAGTGAGGTCAGAGAACTGCTGCACTCCCCCGAATTGTGTCATGAGTGTGTGCATAATGCAAGCAGTACTACTTCATTTTCTTTCACTTAACATTTTGAGCACATTTTGAGGGCCTTGCCATGCTAACAGAAAAAATACAATCTGACCGAGTTTGAGGGTGATCGGATGAACTTTGCAGGAATTAAAAGTTAAAAATGACATTTTCACATTTTGTGCTCCCACTAGCCATGCAGCAGACTTACACTGAGAAAGACACAGCCAACATACATCCCTAGTGATTAATATTATGATTATTAACCAGAACCTTATGTATGCCCGCCTTATGTATGCCCGCCCACTTCGCTCTGCATCGGCAAACCGGCTCGCTGCCCCCTCACTGAGAGGATCACAGAGGCATTTACAGAACTCGAGACTGTTCACTGTCCTCGCTCCCAAATGGTGGAACAAGCTCCCCATCGACATCCGGACAGCGGAAAGCCTCCACATCTTCCGCCGCCGACTAAAAACACATTTCTTCCGACTCTACCTCGACTAAGACGATAACGACGACGACAAAAAAAAAAAATATATATATATATATATATATATATCGCACTTATGACTAGCACTTCATAGTTTGATTTACTTGAAGCTCTTACTTACTTCTAGCTCTTATTTGTACCCAAATGTTTAAATGCACTTATTGTAAGTCGCTTTGGATAAAAGCGTCTGCTAAATGACATGTAATGTAATGTAACAATAAAACTATCACACGTATGTTATTTGTATGAAATAGTCTCAAAAGAGAGAGGCAAAATTAACACAACATTCCCATATCATGTTTCAGTGGGATAATGGTGGGATTGTCATCTGTTGCATAAAGGCCCTGAAGTTCGCGTCCAATTGCGTGTTGCATATCACGGACCCTGGTATACTCGCGTGTCAGGGTCTGGTAGCATCTGACTTCACCATCGGGTGGCGGTACAACATCTGGTACGAAAGACTCACAAACGAAAGGTCAGTCTGGAAGGGGAGTCGTGGTGTCAGCCGGTCCGAGGGTCGCCAGGTCGGGGCTTGGTGACTTCTTCTCTGTTGTCGAGATGTTTTTTCTTCCTGGCGAGTGGGGCTTACACGCTACCTACTGGTAAGGCGGAAATTCAGCTTGCGCTCTCCACATGTACCCAATAAATCTGGGCTGCACGCGTAGCCTGCGAAACATCGAGGCAGCGACAAACCCACCAGGACAAGGACAATGTCATTCGAATTTGACCCCTGTCTGTAATATTTGAAGCACTTTAGCTCCTATAATCTGTGGCCACATGAATATACGGCTTTGCCGTAGATTCTGCCTGCAATTTATTTGATCTGATCATTTAATCTTATTCCTGCCTGACTCAGCATATCTGCCAAATAAAGTAAATGCTTCGATCTTTGCTGTAAAAATTAAACTGAGCGGATGGCACTTGCGAATAGACCATTATGTTCTTGTGATGTGCTTGTGTCAGTCATCATTTGGGGGGGGGGGGGGGGGGGGGGGGGGGTAGTGGCATTTAAATACCTCTCTAATCTGCCATTTTGGCTTTCTGTCCAATGGGAGCAAAAAAGTTGTATTAAAATAGATCATATAACAGGCCAGGCTGGGTAGGCAGACAGACCTATATAACAGATTAAGACATGCAGAAGTAATCCTAAAGGTTTTAAATCTCTCCTCTCTCTCATACAAGTGATTATTAGTTGTTGTTTTATTTTTATCTTGGTTATTTAAGTCTGTCTGAGATGGACGGAGTGATTTGCTGTCCAGATTAGTCTGCACAGCTAAAATGACGATAACACGTCGGTTAACATTTGGTTTATTACACTCAAGTGTTGTAATTTGTTTAAAACGAAGAGTCAGCAGTGAAGGATGTGCAGCAGGGGAAACAGGAGTGAGTATTATTGACCAACAAGACCGTGTCCTGACTATTAAATTCAAAATAATGCCCTCGGGTCAGCGTCTCATGGCTCCAGCCACAAAAACTAACCCTTCTCTTAAGTCCTTTAATACGAGCTGCAATCAGACTGTTAAACCTGAGGTAGCACCATGTGGGAATGATCACCTTTTTATTTCTCCCTGGAATTTTATTTACTTATATTTTTGTTTTATCATAGTCTTCAAAATGGGTTTATGTGCTAAGTTATGTTCTTCTGTTAGCAACGTACGGTTTTTAACGGATTGTTCCCATAAAATATTTGATGAGAATCTACTGATGATGTCACAAAAAATCTGACATTTTCAAGAAGTCCCTATCTCTCATAATGGCCAAATCCTTATATGGACATCCTGGGGGTGTGTGTTTATAGATGTTAATACACATTCAGGCTTTAAAAAAAAATTTTTTTTTTCGTCTTCTTACGTGTTGTTGAGTCAAAGTTCTGATTCATTTTATATCATATTTTTAGTAGTGCTATAAAGTAGCAATAATTGTGCAGAAGTCACAAATTTAGACCGTTTTGTTCATAAAAACGAGCCGAGTGAACTGTGACGTGTTTCCAAATTTCACAAATTCAATCCAATTTTAAAAACTGAGTACTTTTTGCTCAGGTGTGTTGATATAGTTGGTGAAAATGAAAGACATTTTTAATCAGATTGCCTATAGGTTGTGCTGAAAAAGAGGATATAAGACATACTATGCTGCCCAGACTTATATCCTCTGTATATACTGTACATTTTAACATGGAAAAAAGCAGCCAAAATGCTCTGTTTTCTAAGGGTTAATAGCTATTGCAGTTAAAGTTCTATACAGATCTGGATCCAGTCGATCAAAATGTAAAAATAAAACACCAGGTGACAAATGATTTAACCCTTGGCTCCTGCACTCTTGATGTCTGACTTAGCCAACTCTTTCCTTATATGTTGTTTGTTTATTTATGGTAACCTTTATGTATGAATGGATTTTGTGACATCATTAAATTGCATCAGCAGGGATACACATGCTTCTGAGAGAGAACAGATCTTCACTGTGGTAAAAAACAGAAAGAACGTAGATTTTTGTGGGTGACTGCCAACTGTAGCTTTATCGTCTTGCAACGTGGCAACAAGGACACGTTTAGGCTTTAAGTGAAACAAACTCCCTCATACAAACAGCACAGAGATCAAATTATTTGGTTATGCAAAATAAACGTATGCCACTGCCAATTTCCCAGATAATAGCATCATTTTAGAAGACCCTGGTTCCTCAGAGACTGGTTCTCAGATGATTAGATTTGGCTCTTCCACTCAGTCTCTTCACAATTTTAAAAAACAGTTATTAAACAATCCAATGCATTGCAGAGACACACAGGGCTGATTTAAATATATGCATTTAATAACGTTTGAAGTGAAAAAAAGCTGTCGTTTATGAACAAAATGTCAAACCAACAAAAAGTCTACGTGTGCATCGTTGTTACATGTTCCTGGCATCGTAAAGCATTGCTTTGTGCATAGTGCATCTACACAGTTAAGTTCATACACATCAACATAAGTGGAGTACAGTATCTGAGTGACACTAATCCCCAGAACTAGATAAAATGATAGAATAAACCCAGCACGCACACAAACGCCCTTGACCTACATATATATATTTTCAGCTGTGAGTGTTACTGAGGCACATGTCTTCCGGTGTTTTGTTGAATATAAAAAAAAAGAACGAAAAATAAATAACATCTTTGGATGGAACAAAGACCCTTCGAAATGTGACGATTCGATAGCGTAGAAAAACAAAGACAGTGATCCAGTTTGTACCAGTATGAAATGGGAACATTCTCATGTACCTGATGCTACACTTTTATTTTTTCCTGCTACATGATCATTTTAAAGCAAGCGAGAACCAGCTGAAGATATAATGCAAAGCCAAATGTCCAAAATGGAACCATAAAGTTGACAATTATTGCGAGAAGTATCAAAAAGCTTTATCATTATGTTAAAGTTTTACAACCGATGAATTGACACATCATTCTTCTGTTGGTGAGCAAAAATAACAAACCCGAGGGTCAAAAGAGCAAATGTTCACTTGACGTAGGTCTGGCTTGTACACTATGTACGAATAAAACAAGCACCTGGTATGATTATGACAATGTAGAAACATCTGACAAATGCTTTAAACTCTCAAACTCTTCATGTGCAATCCTAATACCTGTGAAAACTAAAGGTCCAGTGCGTAATAGTGCAGTATTGTTTTAGGTAGCCTTAGAATAAGCCTTTGGGCAAGGGCTTCGCTTTAGGGGAGGCCGCCATCATGTTTCCATCATGATGTGCACTAGCATGAGCATGTGTTTCACATTTTGAAAAAGAACCGTAGATGCATATGAGGAAGAACAACCTCTTTTCTGGTATGTGAAGGCCACTATAGTACCCAACTGTCGTTTTGGCAAAAGGGAAGATTGAGTGAACGAGTCCTCTGCCACTAATCTTACACACTGGACCTTTAAAAATGGCTGGATACCACTTGTTTGTGTGTGTTTCCAATACGATACCAATATCACAACCTTGAATTTCAACCAATATCAGTCAGATGGAGTGTTTTAACGTAACTGTTCATAAGACATTTGTGCTGATGCATTTACCACTGAGGTACAACCAGCTACTTGTCACATGACAGTGCTGATGAACATCTCTCTTTGAATGTTTGCTGTGTTAAGTGATTTGTACGTAAATTGTACCTTATTTGGGATTTACAGATCATATCATATCTTATTATTTATTTTTTCTGATATCCAATTCAGTGATCGTGTCCATTGTCGGACTGATACCGTACTGACAATCATATCAACGCATCCTTATTAAAAAACAATTTCATAATTGCATGCTACATAAAAAATGGACCTGTGCTAGGTAAGATGTCGTTTGCTTGTTTGAAGCAGAAATTGTTGAAATCAAATGTGCATACATCTTCTGTTTAACTCTTTCTAGTTCAGGATCATGAGATATTCATTTGTATGGTGACACAGTCAAAAGCCGAACACACTGACTCTGATTTGCCTTTGAGTAGAAGTTGAACGTCTCAATGGCGTGTCCACTTTGCAAAGAGTCAATGCAACGACCACTTTCACCACTGCCCTATTTTTAAATAAGTTTCATGGTGAACCTGCCGCCGTCACCCTCTCCTCCCCCTCCACCCATGGAAGACCTTGGAACAAAGTCAATCGTTGCTGTGTGTTTGATCTGCCCCTTGCTCTGGCTCCAGAAGAACATGAAGACAAAACAGATGGCCACCGAGCTGAGGAAAGAGAGGAAGCCCATGGTGGTGGCAATGATCAAGGTCTTTGCATCAAATGGGTATGGCTTGGCCATTTGAGCCGAGGAGTTGGCTGCTTGAGTATTTGAAGACTCTACCCAGCCCTCGTCTGAGTAGAAAGGGATGGTTCGGTTACGAGGGAGGCCCTTCACATGGAGACCAACATTTAGGCTGTCATTTCCAGCCGCATTGCCCGCCAGGCACTGATAAGTGCCACTGTCCTGAACTTGGGCAAAACGGACTTCTAAAGTACCATTCGGCAAAACCCTGACTCTTCCTGTTGGAGAAACCACTTTCTTATTGGATGAGATCCAAGTGATGGATGGCAATGGGTCTCCATCAGCCTTACAGGAGTAGAGAACTGTTGTGCCCTCCTCTACTCTGGCCTCCTGTGGCCTGCGGTCCAAGATACGAGCAGGGCGGCATGTAAACAGCCTTGGCAGTTCCTTCTCTGAGAAGTCTTTGAATTTTCGCAGACGCACAGCATCGGGAGAGAAACAAGTGGGCTGATGTCCATCAAAGTTCAGGCGTAACCTGCGGCGGACCACCCAGAGAAGGCGGCAGTCACATGCTAGGGGATTCCCATCCAACCGCAACACCTGAAGGTTACCCACAGAGTGGAAGACACTCTCCTCCAATGAAGATAGCTGATTGGATGTCACATTTAGCATGCGAAAGTGGACCAGTCCCCTAAAGGCTCCTGGTTCTATTCGTAGCAGGCTGCCCCCTACTAGATGTAACTCCTGGAGTCTCAGGAGGTCACCAAGCAGATTGCCTTGGATAACAGTGATGGGGTTGTAGGACAGGTCCAGAAATCGCAGATAGGCCAGTTGACGGATTGCTGAGTAAGGGACAGCACTCAGGTTGCAGCTGGTAATGACAAGTGAGGTCAAATTGAGGCCGATCAGGCTGTTGCTAGCAATAGTGTCCAGGGCCGGCCAGTTTGCAATCAGGAGGCTGCGCAGACGATGGAGTCGTCTAAATGCATTGTTGGGAAGTGCTGTTATAGTGAGGCGCAGCATCTGAAGATGCGTCAGGCTCTGGAGCTGGGACAGCGCTTCAGTGGGAATAGCAGTGAGATTGCTGCGATCTATGTTGAGCTCCTGCAAATTCTGTAGACCGTAGAAAGCCCGCTGCGAGATGAACACCAGGTCATTCTCACCAGCTTCCAGCATTTGCAGGTTCACCATTTCTTTAAAAGTATAGTCCAGGAAGACCAGAATCTCATTTTGGCTCAGATCTAGAAAGCGCAGACTGGACAGGCCAGAGAAAACCCCGACTGGAATGATCTTGAGTCGGTTATTCTTAAGCCGAAGCGTCCTGAGATTCTGTAGGCCCTGGAAAGCCTCCACCTCAATCATGGAGATTATATTATCACTCAGATCCAAGTCTTGAAGCTGTGTGAGGCCAGAGAACTGGCGGCGGCTAACAGTCTTAATCTTATTGTGGGAAAAATCCAACCGTCTGGCATCGCTGGAAAAGCCCTCTGGCACTGAGAGGAAATGTTTGCCAGAGCAGCTCACTTCTTTAGCCTCTGGTCGACACACACAGCGTGAAGGACAGACTCCTGCAGAAACACCCAGTCCAAACTGGAGCAGGATGCTCCACGTCCCCCATCGTACAACGGACTCCACAAACATCTTACCCCCTGCCTGAAAGAGAGACAGACAATAATGAATAATCCGTAATTCCAATTTAATGTCTTTACTTGATTTAAACTTGTGCAAGGACTTACCGTTTCAGTCTTGTTGTGCAGATTTGCATAACCAGTGGCAGTCAAGTTGGAATCAGACTTGAGTTAAGTCTTTCGTAAAGATGAATTTTAGTCAATAACATGCCCTTTACCGTGGCCTGGAGAAAAGAGAAAGAAGTCAGCAACAGTGACTTTACGCAATGGATTCAAGGACAAAGTTTAAAATAACACGACATGCAAGACAGTTGTATCACAGCCATCG
This sequence comes from Solea solea, assembly GCF_958295425.1. Classification (NCBI taxonomy): domain Eukaryota; kingdom Metazoa; phylum Chordata; class Actinopteri; order Pleuronectiformes; family Soleidae; genus Solea; species Solea solea. The sequence continues at coordinate 23,244,593 of NC_081146.1, forward strand.
GTCTGTCATTGCACTCTTGTGTTTCTCTTTTAAAAAATGAAGGCAGGTGTAAGAGAACTATTAACGTCGTTTATCCTGTCAGTTTGGTGTTACAGCCTTTAGAAAACCAAAACAAACTAGACATAACAACATCTTTCTGAACAGACCGAATGACTGTCCTGTGACTAAACTATTCATTAGTAGCAGCTGGTCTAAAGTAGTGACCAATGTGTCACTTACATAAAGCCACAACAAAGAAATCCTGCACTTGAGTACGATATTTTTACTTCAATGTCCCTGTGTTTCCTGCTTGTTTTATTTCAGTGTTGTTTAAGGGAGAACGCAACAAAAAGAGCACATTTTGAGTAGTTAACTGTTCCCCCATGTGAAGCAGATGTTGCAGTTGATAAGACCGACCTACATCTCTGTACCACAGACAGCAAAATCCCTACTTAACTGATTATCAAAGAATATGTCACACTCTTGACTCTGGACATTTTATCCTCTTCCAAGGCTGAAAAAGCACAGTTAACAGCTCTTAATACCCCAGGAAGTGTCCACATATGCCACACTGCAGTGCTATGACAGTGCAGATGAGGCCTCGGTGGGATGAAGGCTGTGCTTCCCCTGGGCCAAGAAGAATCTGGCGAGTGTAGCCGAAGAGTTAGAGCAGTGTTTGTCAAACTTTTTATACCAAGCACCACTGAAGAAAATATGGAGTTCTCAAAGTAACAGTGGTGTAAATAGGCCGAGCAAAGTCAGCTACAGACTTTTCCCATGAGGCAGATTTATTCCCAAAAAGGTAATGTAATTTGCTCTCTCCTCATCCTCCTCTTCCTCACATATACTTCAGACACTGGTAGAGTGACATTAGATTTGTTATTTGTTTCCTTTTCTACGCACTCGGTCATAATTCCTCCCCTCCGATCACATACCCTGGTATAAACAGTAGAACAGTACTTAGCATAATCCTCCAAGTACCAGCAGAGGAAGCTCATAGTTTGAGAACCATTAAGCTACCAGAGAGTTATAGATTCCATTAATAAAATTACAACTTCTGTAAGTTTTTGGTCATTATCAGGCAGTAAGGACGCAGGGAACTTTCCTCCCACATGAAAAACATAATGGATACCAGATGAACACTATTGTCTTAATTATTACTCATATGTAATAGTGTTGTTCCTTTGTGCTGTGAATTGATTTGTCAATTTTCCCCAGTACCATTACACAGAGCAATCAGTTCATAAAGAAATGACAAACAAATATTGTGTGCTCTAAGACAAACAAACTGTATTACCCTATCATTTAAATGTATCTACATTCACAAAAAGAAGTACTGAGATGGATCTAATCTTTTAGGAGAAGAACTTTGTGTTTCTAACTGAATCCAGTATTTTGCAAAATGGTGGCCCCTCTGTTTTAATTACTGGGCACGAGTAAAGAGCATAATTCCGAACTATAGTGTTCGAGTTAGAAAATGACTCCACTGAAGGCAGCACTGGCCAGCTGTCAAAAATCCTGGCTGAATTTCATCTACACAGGCAATTATCCAAATGCACAACGTTTCAGATCATTACACACAAGTAATAACACACATTTGAATAACACAAACACAAGGTTTTTAAAAAATGAGTTGGTACTTAGTGGAAAAAAAAAGTACCAAATCAAGAGAGGGAACAAAACAAACTCGGAGAAGTCCAAGGAGAAACAAAGCTCAGTGAAATATTACATAATTACCTTATTTTTCCCATTTATATAAACCACCACTGCGACAGAAACACAAATGACGACCTTTAATTCTTTACCAACTGTGTCCCAAAGCAGCTAAACACGCCAAACTGAAAAACCCCACCGGGCAGATACTTTACATGAACATGTGCTCCGAATACAATCCCAACAAAAAAAAACAAAAAAACAAGTCCACCTTCAGACGGTTTCCCAGAGTGGACTGACCGGACTCGCTGCAGCCTCAGCTGTCAACAGTCCCAGAGCTGCTCAGTGTTTGTGTCAAAGCTCTGCTCCTCATGCACACAGCTCTTATAGTGGCCAGCCAAGAGGCGCTGACTCACAGACACCAGACCACACTTTTTGCTCTCAAGATTCGCCAGAACTCGCGTGAGAGCGAAACACACAGCATCAGTGAGGGCAAATAACAAATAACAGCTCAGTTTATTTGATCTCAACTGAAACGACTTCATCACTGTATTTGTGCTTCTAACACAATAAGATAATGTGGCATATATGTATATACATATATAACCAATGTGATGTTATTCAATAGTAATATAATAAAAGTTCAGCATAAAGGTATTGTATGGTATCGCACAAAAACACTGTGATATAAAACCTTTAATTTCTTATGTTTAAATTGTTTTACCTAAATTTTGTGAATTGTGTTTCCCGTTAAAAAACATGTTTGAAACCACGAGAGCAACACCCTCATCCCCATGAACGCATTTGACGAGTGGGCGGGGCATTCAAACCTCATGAGCACAGAGGACTGCCTCTTTTTGATAGTGCTGAGACACTATCGATGAGTGACAAAAAACGATCCTTAATCATCTGACTGTTATTATGATTATTATTAAGGCTCAACAATTTGGGTAAAATGTCTAATTAGCATTATTTTGACTTCAGTTCAATATTTGCTGATAGATTTAAAACAAGATGAAGCGCTACCACAAGAGATACGAGAACATTTTATGAAGACATGAGTACTTATTAACATATTTTGCATTTATTTACTGTACAATAAAACACAATGATAGAGATACAGAATGAATAAACTGCAGCCTTTGAGATTCTTGGATTGCAATTTCTATTTGAGAACAATTAGCTGTTCAGCACTAATAATCATCAACACCAACTGACCACGTCAGAAAGGTCGGCTTTTTACCTGTTCAAAAAATAAACAATATTTGTCTCCTCAGTTTACCCCCTCCGTCCCCATGGGAGGGATTCACAATTTAAAAGGGCTCGGACCTCCTCGTGAGAGACGGAGCCTGGCAGGTGTGTGATATCTCTGGGGGCGTGTGAGCCGTCAGTTGCTGAGCTCCTCCAGCCAATCAGGGATCAGAGTCGCTCATTCCTCTGTGACTCTGCACACATCATAAAGCGAGGGGTCCATCCAAGGTTCGCGACCCCGGGGTGACCCCCGTCCGTCAATTTAGAAAGTGAGGAGTAAAGTGCATTTGTAATTTTGACATGGATTTCACACCCAGAGCGAGACCGTGGTCACATGGGTGTCACGTTACGGTGTTAATTACACTAACTATTTTCTATTACACGCGCTGCTCGTTGTTTCTATTAATGAATGTTCAAAGTTAAAGTGAATGCAGGACAATGACTCAGCTGTTTCTGCTCTGGTCCAACATGTAAACACAGAAAACTAAAAGTATTCTAAACTTCAAATGAGTGAATGCAGGACAATGACTCAGCTGTTTCTGCTCTTGTCCAACATGTAAACACAGAAAACTAAAAGTATTCTAAACTTCAAATGAGTGAATGCAGGACAATGACTCAGCTGTTTCTGCTCTGGTCCAACATGTAAACACAGAAAACTAAAAGTATTCTAAACTTCAAATGAGGAGGAATCTCCGTTTATTAACTGGTTTATTCAACTTTCACAGGAGTGGAATTAGTTTAAAGTGATTATTACTCAATTTTGACATTAGAACATTATTATTATCCTCATATCATACTGTCGTGTCTATGGTTAGAACACTGAAGAAGAAAATGACTTGAAACAGTACAGTAACAAGTTCATTTAAACTAAAGCAAGCAATTTGCCTTCATAACTTGATAACTTCAGTTTGGGAACTACTTTTTTATTTTCAGTGTAGTAATTACATTTTGATCATTTTATTATTCAGGTCAATGGTACATTTGTTGTGTTGCTTATACCAGGGGTGATACGTTTTTGGTTTCTTTCTGTCATGTTTCTTGTTTCCTGTTTTATTGTGAAACTTACCTCTGCTCTCTTTTCAGATCACTTCACTTCCTGCCCCTGTGTGTTTTCCCTCCAGTCTTGATTGTCTGCCCCGCCCTCATTAGATTCACCTGTGTCTCGTTGTCTCCCCCCACCTCATGTGTATTTAAGCTGTGTTCCCGTTTGTTTTTGTACCTCCGCGTCAAACGTTCCAGCTTTCTAGCGATTCATCATGATCTGTTTTCCTGGTTACTGACTTCTGCCTTTGACTTGCCCTTTTTGGATTTGTTTGTACTGAACGTGCCTTTTGAGACAAGCAAAGTGATTTTGTTTTTTATTTTTAAATCTGAGCTATTTTGAGTCCTGCTTTTGTCGAGTACCAGTCTTTACAATTACAATGGGGGTGTCATTTCAGAATCAGTCACAATATGATATGCAACCCATGTCCCCAATACATGTCATTATGTGATAATCAAGATATCACAACACAAACATAAAGACACATCATGATTTATAATTGAAGAAAATGCCCCTAAAAGTTAAAATTGCAAGGTCTATAGGAATGCTGCTGAGTCAGACTGGCAAGAAATCAGCTTAGAGCACCATATTTATTAAAATTATAGCATATTTTGGTTATTGGATAACGATGTAGTGCTGTATTAAACTCTTGTCTCACCTCTGCTTTAAAATTTTACTTTTGTTTGTTTCCAGTAATGTTTTATGAAATCGACCCATTTCCATGAAGGCCACTGATCTTCTCTCCTGACTTGAGCTGAATAATGATGTTTTTTGGAGGCTGAGGGAAGTTCCTTGAATCTGTGTTACTGAATCAGTTTCCGACTCTCCTTTAAGTCCCTGCAAAAAATAACAAACTCTTTTTCATAAGTCAAAAACCATTCACTCTGCTAAAGCTGAGCCAAAATGCAAACAATATCAAAGGCAATTGGACGTTACCTCTCCTCAGACAATTCTCTGGCAGAGAAGCAACAGACTTTTGGACAAAGTCCCACTGTCGCTTAATTAACTGAAATAATTCAACTTTGCTCACTTTGCTCCCTCGATTCTGTCATCACGCAAAACTCATCAAAACTCTCAGCTCGGGCTTTTATCGCCTCCCGTTAATCTGTGAACGTTTCCCTTCCCGTGCTTAAAATTACAACCCTCACAGCTGCAGATTTTTTTTTCTTCTTTATGTTTCCCCCGATGATCGCGCTCATTGAAGGGAGTGAAATTAAAAAACAATCAGAGAACGGATTTCACCGGGCATCACATCAGTGAAGTGCTGTGCTGTGAAGGACGATCACTGAAGTGTTATTACCGACATGTGTGATGTTTGTTTGCTGCTTACGATGCTCCACAAAAGTCCAGATTAAACATTTCCTTTTCTCGTTCTCAAACTGCTGAGTGGGCATTTCTGCTCAGGTTCTGATTCACAAAAAAAAAGAAAAACGAGCAGCAATTCATGCCGTGTTGTAGTCAAGAGACACATATTAACTTTCTGTCCACATGGAACCAACATTCTGGGAGCCTTAAATTGCTACTTTTGGGAAAAATCGGAAAATGCCCACCTTGCATTAACGTGTTTTGGTTAAATGATGAACTGTCAAGTTTTATCCACATGCACCACACCTTCTTCTGTGTTTTTGATGTATTTCTGTTGCAGTGTTACAGCACCACATACAGGCCTGGCATATGTACTACAGCTTATTGGAGTTGTATGGGGGGGGTTCATATATAAAGACGTCCCTTGAAATAATGCCGTGTAAAACTTAATAAAAATTAAAAGATTGTTCTGTTTCCATGTGGATCCGGTCCAAGTCACCAAAGAGTCGTTTCATTTCGTCTACATTTACTGAGTACAGGACATCAATAATGAGTCTGAGTCCAGTTCCAAGTTGGACTCAGTAGAACAACCACTCTGTCTGTCTGAACTACTCTCTACTTTGTCAAAGTCTAACACCACTGGCCAGATTTTTCCCAAAGCTGGAAACTCTAGAGGAGGTGCAGAAGTCCAGTGGCCCTTTTCCACTATGGTCCAGGCTTGCCTCGGCACTGCATGGCACGGTTTAGGTTGCATCTACACTACAAAAAAAGTACCAACTCAACGTGGGTGGAATCTTCACTGCACGGCTTCATGAAACTGCGGTGACTTTGTTTTACACACACACACACGAGTGACTCAGTTGTTTTCAGTGTAACTGAATCATTAGAATCATTTGTCCAAATAATCCAATTACCATCCAATCATGGTCATCCCCTTTACGTCACCTCCCCCTCTTCTTCAGCCAAGCCTTATGGCAGCAGACTAGTGTCCCATCCTATGTGTCCCCGACCACCTCCTGAAGTGGTGTGGCAGATGGGATGACAATCCGTCCTCGGGTTAAGGGACCCCCGTTTGATTTTGGATGCCCCCGAGCATGAGTCCCCATGTGAGGCAGCCTGAGACAGAGCCCGCCACAGCCGGAGCCCTGCTGGGTTTTCTGACACTCGTCTGACGGCTATTTTTAGCTCTTCACAGTGAGAAAGAGAAAAGCCCGGATCAACTCCCCCAATTAAAGCAGCTGGAACAGAACAACAGCGCGGGGATCACGGAGCGCGAGCTCGCGTCTGTGCACCGTGTGTGTTCTCGTTGTGGACCATGTGTTTGAGTGTGTGTTGTGGTTGTGGTGGAACCGGTGCATTTCATTGTGTTTCTTTTATTTTCCTGGCACCTGCTGCAGAGCGATGGCCCCTGAGACCTCCAGCATGCAAGCAGCAAATATTAAAAGGATTGCTGGCAGAACAGCTGTTGGCTGCACGGCTGAAGAACCAACATCTCCTGCTCTTGTCTCTCTGCCTTTGGGGGTTTTTTGTCAGTGAAAGGACTAGTAAGCAAGTTCAAGACGGGAGCTCAACTTTGTTAAATGGACAAAATAAAGAAAACCATCTGCTTTATACTAGTTAAACTAAGACAAAAGACTATACAGAACAGCCTTAATTCAAACCTGTGTGGTCCAATGTGAGTATATAAACACTTGAGGTAAGATCCACCCATCACTTCTTCCCCAGCTCCACCCTCTCATCCAAATGATGGGCTTTGTCTCTATCAACTCGAAGGCTGGTGCCATTCATCATCAATGTCTGGTCTGCCCTGGATTTTCAGAGCGTATTAACAGCTGTTGCTGTCACAGATGCCTAATGGCACATAACGGTTTTAGGGAACTTATTTTGTTGAATCCAGGGCCACATGGCGATGCTACGGGTCGCCTCGTTGCCTCACAGCAGGATGGACACGGGTTGGTTCATACCCTGGCAGATCAGACCAACAAAGCAAAGAAGATTTATTTCAACATATTATCACCTGTACCATGATAAAGATCCTTTCCTGAGGTGTTTTAGCTGATGGCCTTAGTGTATATAGTGAAACTGAATCAGTTCTTCCAGGTTCTTGTGTTATATTGTTGTATAAAAGTGTTGTCCTTGGCATGCCATCAATCGGCTCGGCTGGGAAGGATTTTGCTTTGGACACGGAAGTACACGTTTGTCTGCCGTGTTTTGAAGTGCCTCAGAAGAAATGTTTTTTCCTGGTTTCAAATAAAACACCAACAAGACGACAGTGGGCGAACTGCAAAACACAGAGCTACACAAACAACATTTAACAGTTTCCTGTGCAGTGCGTCAGGGTTTTCCTCTTTTCTTTTGTTTTTAATGACACCTGCAGAGTGTATGACGAATACAGAGAGGGAGAGAGAGGGAGATGAATTAAGGTTGAGAGTATTTACAACCATGTAATATGTGATGGAAGTGGGTCACAGTGATCCACTCCTCTCAGTCTTGTTCCAGACTGCATGCCGGGGTAAAGTACTCTGCTTTAATTCCTAATTCAGACGAGGAGAGAGACGCGACTCTGTGCGATTGTCACGCAAAGTGCTCGGTCTGCAATATTAATAATAGCCTGAATAAATGAGGGATGGGAATTAGCCTCTCAGCTCTGCGCCTGTGTGATGTGACAAATTAGGTCGTCTCAGCACGCTGAAGTCAAGCTGAGGATCTGTCATTGTACATCAGGGGCGATGTGTTTAAGTCGAGGTGACGGGAGCCTTGTTAACCTGGAACAGGTCATATGTCAAACATCGACTGGACTAATTCAGAGCAGCAAACTTACTCACTGTAGACTTATTCACTAGCAGAGAGGAGCATGTTTTTGTTGAGTACTTGCCTCTGAAACAGAGAGGCCCATGTCACAGTCTAGACACCTGTTTTGTGCCTATTTGGCCCCTGAACTAAAAATGAGTTTGACACCACTGGTCTACATCATCGCCAGCTGTCCGAATATAGAGCGGATTAACACAGTTTTTTAAGCAAAGTGTTGCAGGTTTAATGATATTTGAAGCAGTAGTTCCTAAATGGTGGGGCATGGATACCGACAGTTTGGTTTAGTTTATATAAGGTATTGCACTACAGCAGCTATTCTTCTTCCCAGGGACCACAAAAGCCTCTACGATGTCATTAAACTGTACATCGATCACAGATGAGACAAGAAGTGGGAATCACAGGGTACCTCATCATACCATGCGATACCAATAATATCATGATACAATGATTCTGTGGTAGACAATGTATTGTAACACAATCATATCGCAATACATCACGATATCTGTCTCACTGAGGAAAACAAAACCAGGATTAAGGATTTCTCTGTTCATTCACAACAATAGAGAACAAAGTGCTTAAAGTCTTGGTATTGAACGTGAATGGAGCATCTCTTAACGTAGATTTCTCCGCCATTATCCCGCTGTAAACTCTCTCTCCTTCTTCAGTCAGGTAACTCCCTCCCATTTTTTCCCTCATTCATTTGAGCAGCGCCTTCACAAGGAGGCAGGAAGTATGAAGAAACGAGCAGGGATTGTTATCACAACCTAATATCACGCTGGAGTTTTCTGAGCAAAAAGCAGCGGCAAGAAAGTGATTTAACTCAATTTCCAGTCATTCCAAAGGCAGTAAAAAAAAAAACGTGTCAGACAATCAAAGAACACAGAAGAAAATAATCAGACTGGAAACGTGCCACACAAGAGAGAGACACATCTTTGATGAAGGCACAGATACGACACGTGAAAGAAACGTGCCACACAAGAGAGACACCATCAGTGTAAAGAATTTTCACGGCCAAACGACACAAAGCTCGGGGGCCAGTGGCATATTCAGCTCTTCATTCTCTGACTCCTTTTCCTCCAGTGGCAGCAAACATCGGGTTTTCCACAAAGAGCGACATACAAAAGGTTAATGTAATGAGACCTGAATGGTGCTCGTGTGTGCAGTGAGTTCACAATAGATTCAGGTTTTCCAACATGTTTGATTAAACGCTGCAGGGCTAGAACTCCAAAACTCCAGGTGCATTGCACTTAATGTTTACTTTAATAAAACAGGATTTTCCAGGTGATCATGCAGGATGTGTGGGGATTTATAAACATGGATTATAATATTATAATCATGTTTTAAGGTTGTGTTTTCATCCCCTTTAAATTTACATTACAAGGGGAGCAGGGGATTGTCATAGTTGTAGTGTTTCTACAGGAGCCCAGAATGGACAAATCCAACACTACCTCTAGGGAGGACTTGTGTTTTCATTATGGACCACATGTAAGAGGTTTGCATGTTTACTGGTGGCAAAGCACTTAACATTTATCTACAAAACTACACACCGCTGCCACTTTTTTCTTCTTCTTTTTAGTAATAATTTCCAGCGGGCTGTACCCTGAGAGGTTTATAGTTTTCTGTCATAGTTCGAAAGCTCGTCATCGCATCTCAAAGTCCTCTACCCCCTGCCCCTTTCTTAATAATAACTAAAGCATAAACATAAATGGCCATGATCCAAATAAAAGACACAGAACTGAGTCAACATTTAAACACGATCGACAATCATCGAACACAAAGTCTATCCAGCGAGGTCATATTGGTGTCTTAAGCTGCAATTCTGTAATGTTGTAATGATGTCTTCCGCCTGCTAAACATTGATTATTGAGCTCATGATTCACTTGGAAATGACATCACAAATTAAATTGCGTTATCCGTAGCTCCTCCAGCCTTAACTTAAAAGCTTCCTTGAGTTTTCTTTATGCTAATTTAAACGCTGGTTGAAATTCAAGAGCAAAGGAAAAACGTTGCTGTTCATGTATCATACCAGCAACTGACAGGACACTGCTGATCAGTGTCATTAGAAAACATCAGAAAAGTCTCAAGTGCTGTGTCCACGCGGCTCAAAATACACTTACAAGTCTGACTGTTTGCGTCGTCGAGCTAAGAAGTTAAAGATCTGTCTTACGGCTCGAGGACGAAATCAATTGGGGACTGGAGCGGCTGCTCGATTTAACAGTCCAGATAAATCATTCCCTAACAAGGAGACTGACATACTTCCTGTGCATAAAATGCCCTCTGATTAAATTGCCCATTTGGCAGAGTCCCAAGCGTCAAATCGTTGGTTCTCCCCTGATGGTGATCTACTCCTCTACAGCCACATCGCAACCGACGTGATGCGTGTCCTCGTTATGACACGAGAGGCCGGACACAGAGGTTTTGCTGCTGGTGTGAGCGTGAGCTCGAGTCCCTTCGTCCAAACGCTGACCTCGACTTTTTCTATGAGAGTGCAGGTGGAACGATAATAAGGTTTAATGTGAGGAGGCATCTTACAGCCGAACTCAAATCTTAGCCATAAACCTCACCTTTTTCTCAGAATTTAAATTCTGTCTCATTAGGACAAGGTTCTGGTCCAGAAAAGGTCATAAATTGTAGCAAATACAAAGTTATCTCTCTCTCTCACACACACACACACAGCCTCACACTATCCCGGGGGGAAAATGAAGCTGCAGTTTACTGCAGTTTGTCGGTAATCCTGCTCAAACGCTGTTAAAACACAGTCTGCTCTGGCCCTTTTTTTTTTTTAGGTTTATGGAACAAACTATCCCGAGGATTACTGTTCACAAGGACACACTGTAACCCCACACACAACAACAACAACAACAAGCCGAGGAACACATTTCACAAACCAATAAACTCGGCTGAATAGTACAGCATGTACATGCACCGTTGCACCAGATACAATAATGCAAGTTACTGTTGTTTTCTATCAGTATTTCATGAGCATTTGAGAAAACAGATGCCAGCATCTACATGCCATCAAAACAACGGTTAAAAGATAACTTAAAATTGTCTTTGTTCCATTTTTTTTTCACATTTTCATCCATTAATGTGATTATGGAGAGAATTAATCCACCTCCAAGAATCCTCATCATATGACGCAATAATCATGTGTGTCTCATATAATTATATGTATATAAATATACAAAAGAATAAAGGAAAAAGTTGTCAAAAGCGGTGGATTTAAAACGTTACATTTAACATAAAGTCAACGCTGATGTGTTTCTCAGTACAATGACACATTATGACCACCTATAGGAAGGGTATAGATTCTATAGGGGTGTGTGTGGTGGGACCTGCATCTAAACTCAGCTCATGCTATAAATACATGTGAGTGGAGCAGTTATGGAACAAGAACATCACCACATACAAGTGAAATGCTGAAAAAGTAGATGTTATGAAGTGAACTCACCTGCTGAAGCTCGCAGCGGAGGAAACATCGCGATAAAGATCCCGCATCGACAGAAAGAACGTGTGCGTCTGTGTTCAGGACAGTTTGCCTCCTCTTCCTTCTTCTCCTCTTCCTCTCAACCAGAGTTTTCCAACATCTGCCACAGCGGAGTTACTTCGCCCTCCTTTTCTTCATGAACTCCTTTTTTTTTTTAATTGTTTTCCTGCCGCTGAAAACCCACGGGAGTTCCAGGATAATTGCGATGCCACGTTAATTGAGGTCGACAGGTTTTTGCGTCTGTGTCGCTCTTCTGGTTGTTGAGCGCGGAGACGCTGCTGCGCTCTGACCGCGGCGATGATGATGATGATGGTGGTGATGATGCTGCTGCTGCTGATGATGCTGCTGCTGATGCTGCGACCTCCCCCTCCACTCAGGAGGATCAGGACTCACTGTATCCACGTACGATACTTTAAATCCACTTGTAACGAGTAGTTGTAACAAAAATAGATCCGTGTGTGTGTGTGTGTGTGTGTGTTCCAGGTATTACGCATGTAGTGAGGACACAGTCACATTATGAGGACAAAAATTAAGTCCCCATATAACATTTTGAGGTTTAAGACATTTGTATGGTTAGGTTAGGTCAGTAGTAGTGATGGTTAAGGTGAATAAGTTTCCAGGAAATGAATGTAAGTCAATGCAGTGTCCTCTGAAGTGATGGAAACCAGACTGTGTGTGTTTGTTACCTCTTTAGGTCTAAATGTCATAAACACTGACCTTGTCAGGAGCAGTAGTCCTCATGGAGACAAAAAGAAACCTGGTCCTAATGAGGCAGAACCTCATTTCTGATGAAGTGGTTAAGTTGAGGGCTAAGATATAAAGACATTAATGTCCAAATGCCTGCAGTGTCCTCAGAAGACAACCTGCACAAACCTTTGTGTGTGTGTGTGTGTGTGTGTGTTGTAGGTATTACTCCTGTTGTGGGGACCTAAATCTTTTTACACAGTCACATTATGGGGACAAAATGCAAGTCCCCATAATGCAAATGACTAAATTTGAGTGTGAAGACAGTTAGGCCAGTAGTAGTTAGGGTTAAGGTTAGAATAAGTCTCCAGGAAATTAATGTAAGTCAAGGTAATGTCCTCTGAAGTCATGGAAACCAGAATATGTGTGTGTGTTTGTTTGATTGGATTTACATAATGTGTTCATTCCTCTCCCGCGGTTTGTATTTGTAAGCGAAAAAATACTGAATTAAATGTGAAATGATTAAAACCCCCACAGTGAATCAGAGACTTGGCAGTCGAGCGACTGGGAGACGTTTTTATTCGAATTTGCAATTATGCGTCCAAACAACATCCAAAATAGGAAATGCATATTTGCAAGATGACTTTAAAATGAAAAGAGTTTCATGGTTTTCACATAAATTTCAAAAGAGTAAAAAAAAAAGTTTTCCAGCAACAAGTTTAGCTCGGCTAGGTGATAAATATTTTTATAATAGCATAATGTAAATTATTTGTCTTAGCCATTTTAAAAATTTCCAATTTAATCAAATCTATACAAGCTCAAGTGTACAATATTGTACAATTTTTCTCTTTGCAACCAGGCAGCATTGTCATGACCAAGAAAGCTGGTTGTGTTGAGTTGTTGTCTTGTGTCAATGTTGTCTTGTGGTTTCCTGTTTTAATTTGAAATTTCACTCTCTTCTCGTTTCAGGTAACTTGCCCCCTCCCCTTGTGTTTTTCCAGCCAGTCTGAGGTTACACACTGTAATGGGGAACAGGTGGAAACATAACACTTCCGGGTATGAGAACCGTACTCGCTGCTCGCGTCCTTGAGAACTGCAAAAGAACTTGGATCGCTTTGCCAAGCCCTTGTTTTTGCTAATAGTTTTTCCCTCAAAAAAATTTATTTTTTTGTTGTACTTTCAAAATAAAAGATGGTATATTTTTTTACTTGCAGTTGGGTCCAAGTCCTTGTTCAGTTGTGACAAGCCTTTTTCTGACAGGAAGTTACCATACACATGCCACGACAGGGGCAAACGCACCGCAACGAATCAAAACATGTAGAGAAACGAGCTGCATGTTCACAATTCAGATTCAAAGACACAAATGAAAACAAATACAACGTGAGAATCACACGCCGCAAAAGAAAAATGATCTGCAGAAAGAAACAAAACAAATGCATCAATGGAAACACGCTGCAAAAACCGAAAAACACACTCAAATCCCAAACACAAGCAGGAGCAAGAACACTAACGTGTTCGACTACGGAAGTGCTGATTTGTTTTTGTTTGTGTTTTTGGACCTGCAGCATTTGTGAATAGGCAGCTGGCCACTGTTTTGATCAAATAAATGTTTAACAAAAAAAAAATGTCCATACAAATGTTCTCTTTGGAGTCAGGTGCAGTACAGTGAGCAGAGTTTACAGTGTTTACAAACTCTTTTTTACAAATGTACTCTTTAGATAGTGTAGACTTAAGCTGGAGTAGATTTTATGAGGTGGGTTAAATCTGCTTTTCCCTGTGTCCCCCGCTTGCAGCCATGTTTTCAGTGAGCATCTGCCTGCCTGTCCCTGCCTACTGGGACTGTTAGTGCTATGTAACTATGTATCAGTACCTCATACACTCACACTTCAAAAAACATGAACTATTCCCTTTAATGTTTTCAAAGCAAGAATTCAAGGTTGTTTCTTTCAGCGGGTAGGAAGATAGGCAGTGTGTGTGTGTGTGTGTGTCACAGACAGAGGGGGAGGGGTCGTTTTCCTTACATCAACTACTCCAGGGTCGGGGCCTCGGAGCCCATATCCAGCTGTTCAATCCAGAGATTTGTCTGACCCGTGCACATCTGCCCATCTCTCCCTCCAAGCTGTGATAGTAATGTACTGTACTGGAAACATGCCAGCACTCACTAAAATAAAAAATAAAAACATTACAAATCCCCTCCGGACTGACAGCTTTGGGATTCTTATTATTATTATCATTATTATTATTATTATTATTATTATTGTTGTTATCTGCACGTCTCCAGCAACATGAATGTGGGCTGTTGAGAAAAAGCAGCTTTTGTGCAATATGGCTCGATGACACACCAGAGCTATATAGAGTTTGCTATATATAGTATAACTCCACCTGCTCCTGTACTAATTCCTCCCTGTCACATCTCTCTCAGGTCATGTTTTGTCTTCCTTCACAATAATCATATCCTGTTTTATTTTGAAACACTCACCACCCTCTTGCTGTCATTTCACGTCTGGTTCTTCATCCCGCCCACCAGCGATGAATAGACACGCCCACATTACGCGCACCTGTTTCTTGTTAACTGAACTCACTGTCAGATCGTCTTCTCAATCAGGATTCCAGCAGATTTCCTCGTGTATGACTACAGTTTTTGTCTTTTTCGACTCTTCCTTTTAGTCTTAGTTGTTGCCTGAACCGTCTTGTGTTGTGTCCTGCATTTGAGTGATTTGATAGTGAAGCATGTCGTTTAAATATTCTGTACAAACACTGATGAACATTCACCTGCTTTGGTCCCCACTAAAGCATTTAGGAGACGAGCATATTTGAACAATCCCTTGTCATTTTCACCACCTGTTATTCTGACACTTGGACATCATATGGCGAGACAGAAGACTGTATCAGGCGCATTAGGGAGCTAATCGTGGCTTGCTCGTCCATTCTGGCTGATGTGTGCACACATGTGCACATGGTCGTGCAAGTTCCGTAAAGCAACCGTACAAGCGTACATACACTACCTGAAACTTAATGGTTTGTGAAAAAGTTCCGACTGCACAACTTCCCCCTCCGTAATGATGAATTCACGAGTTCCACTTGAGCGCAGCACTAGACACAGCGAGTAACGAGCCACATGTTGGCAAAAAAGAAGCTTAAACATTCCGTCTGAAAGCAGCCCTCTGGTTCTACTTCCAAAGAGAACTCTTCTGCTCCTGAACCCATGAATAATTTGATGCATACATAATGTCACAAGCGTGTTTTTAAGGTCTGTTTTCCTGCCGGCATGGCTGAAATGTGTGAGTGTGTTTGTTTTGGCTTTGCGTTTTGCCCCTCAAAATTCATGACTCTGCAGTGTTATTTCTCGGCGTGTTTCGGGAGCAGCTATACCAGTGGTGAAATAAGAATTCTCACCTTCATCTTTCATGTCTCTTACACAGAGAAAAAGAAGTGCCCAGTGTATCATGGGACTTCGCCCGGGCAGCTGAGCCTGTAGCAGCTCAGCTACAAGGTGTTTCAGGGTCATCCGAGTATCTACTTTTCCAAAGAGCAAAGTTTTAGACCTGACTGAAAATGCACAGACTGTGTCTGCCTCCTGATCCCAAAGTGGGAGCTGGTTCCACAAGAGAGGAGCCTGGAGCTAAAGCCTCGTCCTGCCACTCTGCTCGCGGTGACTTTAAATGACCTGTGGGCAGTCTAAAACTTGATGGCTCTTTGAGAATGTGAAAATGACAACTGTGCTAGCTCACATCCGCTAATAGAAACGATTCACAGCCCCCACCAACACAGTCGGCTGTGGTTTTTGGTTTTGAGTCACCAATGTGGTCAAAATTCAACCAGGAAAGTGTTTTTCAAACAGTCACGTAGTGTGTTGTTCTTTGGAAGGATATAAAGCCCTTTGGACGGGATTAGTTTCACACGGACAGGTGGGGTAAAGTCATTATTCCCAGAGTTTCTCAGGGATTTTAGTCAACTCTGAATGTGCCATGTAAGGTTTTTATGGAAAAATGGACAAAAGCACTCAGTTACAGGACATTCAATGGTTCAATTAAAGGAGACATAGACCGGAAGCTCCAATTAACGCTGCGTTTGTGTGTGTATCTGCGTCATTACCTCGTTTATGAAACCCTAAAGTTTCAGAACAAACAGTTCAGCCAGTGCTGAGAAAATAGTGTTGTATTGTTTTCCTGGGCTCTGCGAAGTGGATCGGCACTTCCGTATGTTGATGTTGTCATCAGTATACCTCACCACTCCTCTCACACCGTAGCACCTCCTGGTGCGGCACTAGTCCTGGCACATCCGGTTGCGTACATTTAACTGCAGAAGAAGAAGAACTATTCTCGTTGTAGCTGCTGAGATGCAGAGCATCCACCGTGCCAGAGGGGGAGCTGTGTATCTGAGAGCTGGCCTACCAATTACGTCACTTCCAGGTACCTCGCCAATCACAGGACAGTGGGAAAGCTCTCGTTGGCTGGCCAATCACAACACAGTCCACGTTCTGGGGGTGTGATTTTGGTCTGAAACAGCGCGGCTGACGAGAGCGTCAGTGAGGAGATATTTTGATCGGCTCGTTTGCAGCGACTGGGAGGTTTTTAACCATGAAAACAAGTTAATATATGAAAGTAGACCTCCATAACTAACATATATGTGTGATACAAGCATTCTATGTCACCTTTAAGCAAAACAAAATAGTCCAGACGGACATTTTGAGGGTTAGGTGTTAAAGGATTAAGACCAAGTTTGTTACATTAATGGCAGCACTCACACAGCCCACACTGAAATACTGCTTTTTATCTGAAGGACGGTTTAGACAGACTTGCGATGGACTGATAGACAGGAACACTCTAGGATATTATAGGTTTAAAAAAATACTTCCTTCTCCAATGTGTTCCTTTTTTTTGACACTCCAGAGGGAACTTACCTCAGAGGCCACTGCTGAGCTGTGCCAAACCATCCAAGCATTCAGCTGTTCTAAACAGGTGCAAGGACATTTTCACTTGAGTGCGTCGCAGCCGGAAATGCAAAGTCATAAATCCAAAGAGACGTTCTCTCTCCGGATTCAAGTATGCATGTCCATCAGAAGTCCATTCAAAAGCCGCGTGCAAGAGTACAACACGAGGAGAAAGAATAAAAGGTAAACAGAGACCGAGGGGAGTGCAGATATCTGGAGCTGAGACTGTCAGTATGCAGAAACAGACAGAATTTAAATTCAGTTGACCTCTTGAAATATGAGCTGTATTCAGAAGTAGTAGCTGCTGACACCCGTGAGTGTCTTATCCGATCATTACACCGAGCCTCTGCTGCTCGATTCGTCCAGTGAATCATTCACTTTTTCCTTTCACCAGATTGTTTGGTGTAAAGGTTTAAGGTCAGTGCGCCTCGATAGGTGGCGATGTAAGCTACTGCGTATTGAATCAGTTTCCTGTTTACCTTTAAGTGACAACAGATAGTTGTTTCGTACCTGCTGTATATTAATCGTGATATGAATTAGATTGAGCTCTTGCCTCTTGTGGACGCTGTTTTGTCCAAAGAAAGATGGCGTCACCGTATAATTTCTGGCAACAGTACTGAAGTTTATATGTCGTCTCTTTCTACTTCCGGGTCAAGGAAATTTCTCTCCAGTCCAACTCCAGTCCGACTAAGTAATCACAGTATTCAGTAATCACACTGTAAACCGCATTATCCGGGTATGTTAGTCCGACTAAGACTAGCTCAATTTAATCAGACTAGCGTGTTTACGTGATGTTAAGAAAACCTAATTATTGTCTTTGTCCAACTTAAATTGGACTGATGCCGCAACTCCACCCACTGTCACCAGAGTCAGAGGTGACGGTGCTGCCCACAGGTGGCCCGAGACACAACATGACATCTCATGTCATCTCTTAGACTCAAGCTGAGCTCTGATGTGGATTTACTGCAACGATAAAGGGCTTATGAAAAAAGCAGTTTCCAAGCTTTCAAGACATCTGTCAAGGAACCAAACACCTACAGAAATTAGACATTTGCTAAATCAAATTGACTCATTGCAGTCACGGAGTTCCCTGGCCAATTTAAACAGGAGAAAACATGATAACATTTAAAATGGCTGCTCATCCCAATAGTCTCTCTAAAGCGATAATGCCTTGTGGGCATGGCACAAATTACCGTATAATAACTAGAGCAACAGTGTGGTCAGTTGGGACCGGAAAGAGAGAGAAAGAGGCATTTTATTCTCCCTCCTTTGTGTGTGCTGCGAAACTGGATCACCTTAGATCTTTATATTTGGACAAGGCAGGGGGCCAATCAGCTGCAGGATCAGCCCTTTTCTTCCAGTCAGATCCTCAACCTGGCACACACACATTCACAGACGAAAGAAACACTTACATAAATATGTAAAATAGTCACATCAGTTGAACTTGTCTGAAGCTCCCTGCTGTTCATACGATTGCTTTTCAAACTACTCCTTATTGAGTAATGGGTCACTCGGCTGTTTAAAGGGCTTACTGTAGTTTATTATTATTATTATTTAAAATGAAAGCCGTGCGTGAACACTGGTGTGTGTATGTATTTCACAGTGGAAAATGGAAATCTGATGGCTTATGTGATTATGCTACTTGGACGTGAGGAGAATTTGAACACTTAAAAATGGAGCTTTAAGTAACATGGACTTAAATCACGAGCTCAAGACCTGGTGTTGTTTTCATAAATACTATCAGAGAGTCTAATAAAAATGTTTATTACAGGAGGACAGTTTCTGACTCCTCCTGTGTATAACCTCCTGTTTTTCACTGTCTGATGAATCAATGAACTGCATCAAGAGTTTGCCTGTAATTGGACTCGGAGCCCAATCTCCAGGAAGTCCTGGTTCAGATTTATCCTCACTGAAGCTTTTTATGGCCAAAATAAAATGTGAGGTGCTTATTTATCACCTCGACAACGACTCCAGCAAAGATTTGACTTAAGTGTCCGCTCTGTGGGTGTTAGAGAGTGGAGGCAATCGGAAAAGTATCTCAGCGCCCCTCAGACCGTAAGCAGATTTTCAGAATGAATGCTTAGTGTTGGGTGTTTTTGCTCCCAGCAGGCGACGCTGAAGTGGAGCTCAACCTCACATTCAATTTTAATTAGTCCTCATTCATCCGCTTGCGGTTTTCTGATTAAAGCGAGGCAGGGTTGTGCGCTTCGTCTTTTCCCCCCGAAGCAGAGCACAGAGCATCTGTTAGTCAGGAGCCAGGAGGCAGCGCTCAGTGGTCGAGAGGACTGAAGAGACCGCGGCTAACACAGACGCAGATGTAAAAGGTTAATAAAGTAAAGTATGTCAGAAGACATCCTAGCTTTAGACCAGGGGTGTCAAACCAGTCTGGTCAAGATGGGGCCCGACTAGACGGTCATTGGCCCAAAAGTGGGGGAAAAATAACAACTGTTCAGAAGTGGGTGGACAATATGACCTTAAAATTATATCATAATGATATTTCACTGAATTTCAAAGTAAAAGTGCTTGCTTTGACATGGAACTGTGTATTGTTCCACATAATAACATATTTATGATGCAAAAATAAATGTTTTCATTATAACAAGTCTATTGGAGGGCCACCAGTTTGACACCTCTGCTTTAGAGCAACTTTATGCAAATGTCGGTAAATTGTAAAACAATGGTTTTCTGTATTTATTTGTTTTAGGGCTAGCACAACATAAATGGATAAATGTCAGTCACTCTGTCTCATTTTCTAATTGTATTACTCTGTGTACACTAAATTTGTTTTTCGTGATTCCCAAAAATGAATGCAGCCTCTATAAAAAAAACACATGTTAGTCTCTAATACTTTTTAAGGGTAAATTGGCAAGAGATACTTTTAGCTGTTTCTGTTCATAAGTCAAGTAGAAATGTCACTATTCTCGAGGAGAAAAGTATTTATAAAATCATAGAAAAATCCCACAATAGATGTGTAGAAATTCACCCTGGATTCATGCAGCATAGGTTTCTACTTCTCTGTGTGCAGCTCATTGACAGCTGCACATGAAAAGAAGAGTGTAGCCTGAAGGCAAACTGGAAATCTACATGTAAAGTTGCAACCATCGGGGGTTTTGGGAGGACAATGGTAAATTCCAGTGGGCTTCAATTATATTTGGTTCTCCAGGAAGGGTCAGCACTTCCTGAGATAAATGGGAGGCCAATTAGGAAGGAGAAATCATGAAGCTTGACCTTTGGCCTCGGGGAGGAGCTGCTGTCGAGGTCCCAGCAGCGAAGCTCCGGCAGACAGAGACAAGTTACTGGTCAATACGGAGCTGTTTATACATTCACACCACAGCTTTGTGATGAGGAAAAACCAGGTAAACTTGTTTATCAGTTCCGTGATATGAAAACGTACCTCGGCATCTAATTTGCTTCCATCCCCCTTTGATTTGAATTAGTGTAGTTTGTCCAGAGCACTTTCTGCACCATTAGGCAGAAACGTGACCTGAGTCTCAACAACACAAAGCTGAGGTCCATTCTGTCTGAGTTAATGTATGACCAGGTTTACATACTTTACTGTATTTTTCTGTCCAAAAAAAAAAAACTTTGAAAAGCCAGGGAGAAAAGAAAATGTCAAATGGTCCAGTGGTTTCAAGTGGTTGCTTCTTCAGTGGTTGATTGGTTGTTCAAACCTCTGCTGTGTTACACAAAACTCAGCCTTCAGTTTCTCTCCTGAACACTTAGCATAAAAGGAGGTTTGGAGAGAAGATAGTCTGCAAAGTATGAACATCCCATGGCGGGGGGGTGTAACCTTAGGCCTTATCCAAACGGATACAGAACTTCCCCTATACAATCTTTCTTATTTTTAAAAAGCTTTCGGTAAAGTAGCATTTTAGGGCTCCCAGTTTGTTGGATCCGTGCGGATAAAAAGCCGTTAAAATACATCAAATTTGCAGATTTCCCTAAACTGTTGGAGTTCACCTTTGTAGTCCAGAACAACAAAGCTGACCTCCTCGCACGGTGGATAGGAGCTTTGCATGTAGGTCGTCCACTTGTCAAAGTCATCCATTAGTTGATTGGTTGTATAAATCACTCTCTGTGTTCTTGGAAACCTTAGGGACTTACTGTACACACACACACACACACACACATAGAGGAGTTACAAGAACATCTCTTATATAAAGTGAAGGTTGTTTACATTATGTACAGCACTGTACAAAAGTCTTCAGCTTTGGTGTTGAATAAAGTGTTGAATAAACCTGGTGGAGAAGCTCTTTTTCAAAACAGATGTACGGGCCTTTAGTCACTTCATGCTCTGTTCTCGTCATATGCAGCTACATACCTGAGCTAAAAGTGACAATGACTGCCACATCTTAAGTTTTTTATCATATCATATTTTATCCGCATAAACTATCATTTTTGAAGCACTGAAACACCCATTTTTTGACAACGGGGTCACAGAGGGAAAAGTCTTGGAACACCAATCTTGCGTTTTCATGTTGATTTGACCAAAATGCTAATTTGGGAACAATGATGTCATAGTCCCACGTCTTTCTTGCTCTGGCATTCGCTTGGCTTGGTTCATTCCCTGTTTCTCTGATTTTTTACATTTGTAACGTACAGTATACTTGTTCAATCAAAGCTTTATTTTCTGTAAAAAAAACTTTACACACAGTGTACACACATGCTTCCTGCTCAATCTCTTCTTCCCCATTTTGGGTATCGCAGCACTGCAGTGCCACACACAGGCCTGGCATATGAACTACAGCGTTGAGTGTGTTTTGCTCCGTTTCCGTGTGAATGGGCCTAAAGTTTCGCAGGTTCAGCTATTCTCAAGGTCACAAACCGTCCCTGGTGTAGGCCAAGGAAACCCCACTGAGTTAAGATATGAGGTGTGTTAAGTGCAGCCGAGGCTCTGAGCTCGGCCTCTCATCACTCACAACCCACTATCTCTCTGTCCCATCGATCGATGGGTGTCTTCTCTCTCTCTTGCTCTCTCTCTAAAGTGTCGGCTTGCTGTATTTCACCAGGTGGGGGTGTGTATCTCAACCTCCTTTAAGACTCTTCCCTCTGGTTACTGTATGGTCACTTTAGATAATGAGACCCACCGTGGATAGTGGACTGCTCTATTATCCACATCCACCCCCACCCAGTCCCAATTTCAGCAGCAGCCAACATACGGTACCGTCAGACAGCAGGTCACGACCTGTGTGTGAGTGTAAGTGCATGAAAGGAGCGAGGGCCGCAGGCAGTGATAGAGTTTTAATCCAATATCCCTGACTAAGGTGGTTCCCAAAGCGGTCGATGGCTCTATTTTTATCCAAAGTGTTGGAAAATCTATGAATATCTTTGTAAACTCTGAACATCTTATACTTAAAATGCTCTGGTGTGAGCAGCGGCGGCCATTATCTTAATGTTCTGATTGATTTTCTGTTCTACAGAGGCCCCCGAGGGTCAGATCACAACACGGACTTGGGAATTTCAGGAAACATGATGACATTTCATAAAATAACAGCATTTTGGAAAACATGACATGATTGGAACCACTGCAAAATAACGTTCAGGAAAGACAGTAACAGTAAAAAACAGGAAAATGCAGTTAGAATTTTGAAAGGAAAGGAAAGGACTTTACAACACATGAAAGCATACAGAAACATGCCATTCTGGACATGTTTACAGGCCAACAACTTCAAACAACATTAAAATGAACCTTCTCTTAAGAAGTAAAATACAGATATTGTGAAAATTCTACTATTTGTACAACACTGGTTCTCGGGTAATGGAAAAACAACAATTCATAAAAGCAGGTGATCATACATAAAAAATGTAATGATCTTTTTCTTCAATTTCTGCCATATGAGAATAATTTCACCTAAATGTTTAATTTTTTTTAAATTTGAATAATAGTAATAATCTCAATTTTCTGCCATTTTCACATGCTTTCTACCTTTTAAACCCACTAAACCCACCTTTTAAAAAACATAAAACTACTCCATAATCCCCAAAACAACTCAGCTCCCAGGATCCTCTGCTGCTGTCATATGACCAACCTGCTGACTCAGACAATCATGGGATGCATACTCTCCCTGCTATTAACAGAAGCGCCTGCAATAACGGGAAGTAATCTTACATCACAGGGGTGTGCCATCACAGGGGTGTGCCACCACAGCGAAAACTCAATGACATCCCATTTTCTATATGCATCGCCCTGATCTATACGAGTCTCACGGGGACAGATTACGTAACGGTAATGCTTGTTTTTCTTTTTATCCTCTGGTGAAACGAGCTGCTTTGGCGATGTGGTGAGAGAGAGAGAGCAAGAGTGAGAGAGAGAGAGAGAGAGAGAGCAAGAGAGAGAGCAAGAGAGAGAGCAAGAGAGAGAGCAAGAGAGAGAGAGAGAGAGAGAGAGAGAGAGGGGGCAAGGGTTTAAATCCTGATCCAAACTGTGCACATTTTTCACTGACCAGTTCAGAGATTAGTGCAGCAGACACCAGAGAGGTTTTAAAGGCTTGATTTCCACCAGATTAGACTGTTGTTGTTGTTGTTGTTGTCTTTTTTAAAATCCAACCTCAGATTGTTCGTTGTGGAAAAAGTGGGAAGTGCATTCGAGGTAAACAGGAAAAAAAACAATCCAACAAATGTTTTGACTTATATAACTTGTCTACTAAAAGTGAGACATGAGATGCTGCTGCATATACTGTCATGCCCCGCCTTGCCTCCTCCTTCGTCTCCTCCCCTCTCTCCTGCTTTCACCTCCAGCATGCAATCAGCTCACCTGCAGCGGGAGCACACCTGCTCCCAATTCACTCAGCAGCTCAGCCTATATTCTCTGGTCCTGCAGGTCGTGGTGATGTCACGGCTCTCCTGAAAAACCTTGTTGTTAGGTTATGGCCTAAGGAAGACCAGGAAGATCAGGAAATGGATCAGGAGTCAAAATTTCTGAAAAAACAATTTCAGTTAATATGTCTGATGATGACGACAATAATACACTCTCTTATCTCTTATATGGTTTTTGCTACTGTTATATATATATATATATATATATATACATATAGATAGATAGATCGATAGATGATAGATAGATAGATACTGTAGATATAGTGGCAAAAGAAAAATGACACCATCCACAACTGAATTGATCTCCCATAATTCTTGTTCTTTACTATATTATTCTTTTGACCACTGGGACACTGTTTTTATGGAAAAAAAACCAAACAAAAACAAGGATTTGATTTACAGCACAAAGGAACTGCCATTCCTTATTTTGGAACAATGAAGAAAGAATCGTATTCTCCTGGTACCCATTGTGTTTTACACACAGGGCTCTGTGACTGTCGTCTTCTTGCTCACACTGCGTCTTCACAACAGTGACCCAACAACATCAATAAAATTCAGATAAACATAAATCACCTCCCATTATTTTGTTTTTTCTGCTTCTATCTTAAAAAATGAGTTTGTATCATAAATGTTTGATTGATTAAATGAAACCATGTATTAATGTGCACTTAGAAATGAGCGCACAACTGAACATCATTTACGGACGTCGCACTTTGTTATGTTGTAAATCTTTTGATCTTGTGAAATATTCTCATATTATTGGATTTTTTTAAAATAGTCAATAGAATAATTAAAAAAAAGCTTGAAACATCAAGGATTGTAACAGCTTCAAACCTTCTGAGTAAATTAAAATGTTCTGCTCATTTAAAGACAGTGAACAGTTCTGCGTGTAAAATGTGGAGGTGGAACTAACCTGTTCAGCGAGTTAGAGGCAGATGAATGAGTCAAACATTATTTGGACGCACAATACAGACAATAAGGACAAGGACAAGGACACACAGCACTACAGACAATAATAACAAACTCACACGCAAAAAAACAGACACACTCTGAATCACACAAAGGTCTACATCTGTGGGGCAGTTTGAATCAGGGTCAGGAGGTTTGTTTAATTTTACCATCAGCAAAGTTACCTTGGTTAAGTAAATTAAACACTATTTAAGCAGATTTCTAGATGCAGCAAAAGGAAACTGACCACTGACCTGGTGGCAATAAAAGGTGTATCATTTCATAAAACCACACATTAAGTGTGTAGCAGGCAGGAAAAACGCTTGATTGTTGAGTCTAATCTGGAGGTTAATGTTTTGGTTTCGGAGGCTTTCTGTCCTAAACCACATCATGACCCGAGGCAGTTTCTTTCAGATCCTCTATTAAGGTTGTTGTCATGAATGTGGTTACATTTTTGACATGAAAAACTACCTGAGGTCTAGGAAAGGGGATGTTCTTTCCTCATAGTGTCAACATTCTTTCCAAAAGTAGTAAAATAGTTTGTGAGAATAAAACCCACTGGTACTTACTGTGAACTCCTAAAGTGTAACTAAACCATTATAACACTTGTATCAACTAAAAAATAGTATACATTGGTATCTAGTAACATTATTTGCTGATCCATGTACAAATCTTCACACTTTGGTGTGTTAAAGTATTAAAATGATACATGTTGTGTTAAAAATCTGTGCATCCACTGCCTCTCTGGTCTCTGCCATTGGCTTTCTTGGTCTTTTTCACTGGCACAAGCTTTCATTACCCTCTTGTTTAATCAGTGAGAGGCTCGTTGTTTCCTTTTTCATCCCACCTTTTATAAAAGTCTGTGCACCTGCAGTCGAGATTTTCCACACAACTGAGTTCAGAAATCAAAAACATGTTCTGTGGAACATGGAGCTCCTCTGTCAAGGTATGGCATGCCAATTATCTGGCAGATTAACATATATAATAGACAGCAGCTGGGTGGTGTTTAGAGTGAGAACATTGATTAGGCTGCTGTTATTACCCTACTTAGCATTCATGCTTCAGGGGTTCAGGTTCCACATCAAATATGCTTCACTTTATTGATACCGTTAATCAGTGGGTTTGCTCAGAGCCAAAATAATAAAGAAATTAAAAGAAAATAAAAAAGAGAAAGTTTGGCATCAGGTTTCAAGTTTCTATAGTTAAGGGAAAACATGTAATTTCTAAGTACATGATGATGCACTTTGGACAGAGAGGGGTGAAGGTGTTGGGGTGTTACAATGTCCTTTCTCACCATTAGATGTCACTCACTCCCACCCACTGGCCATTTAACGCTCTAAAATGAGCTTTTTCTTCAGCCATGTTCAGTCAAAGTGAGCCTGTGTGTCTTTGGCTGGTTCTTACTCTGTATTTCACTCTGTACTTTAAGCTAGAGAATGTATGTTATCAAAGAAATTAATTCTGAGTGTGATTTGTTAATCGAAATTACGATCACTAACCAAAATATGAGTTAACGATATATGGTATAAATTTTACGACCATGGTGATATTACAATAATAATCCCTCAATTCAGTTTTGATACCTGGACAATATCTCTCCATGTCTTTACTCTCTGTGTCTATGATTCCTGATAGCAAAACAAAGTCATTCAGAATTCCTGGCATCTAATCTTGCCGAGTTGTTGTGCATCTGTGCCTTCCGTTGATGCACACATGTACAGGGATTAGAGTTTCAGTAAAACACTAGCTCCGACGTCACGTGCTGTTGATTTGTCTCCCCAGTTCACTCTTGAGGGATTAACAGTCAACACAAGGGTCGAGCAGCGCTGCAGTGTCATATGCTGATGTCGTTTTAATTCATATTTATAGACGAGAAACTGCTGACGGGAAAAGTAATTGAGCTTAAGGCTCGTCACATCGCCCAGTGAATATCAGCTGGGTCGTCATTAGAGGAGGCAACAGCTGAGGCCTCAGCGTGGATTTAAAGGCTAAAAGGTCTATGTGTGCTTGTAGGCTTTGTTCCATTGAAGAGCATTAGAGCGACCTTTAAAAGCAGTTGATCGTCCGTCACGTCTTCCATTCATAAAGATTTACATCAGCAGGGATATGGAGGTTTAATCATGAGAAGCTTCGAGGCTTTTGGAGCCACGAGGGAGAATGTTTAATAGAAAGACAATAAAACGTGGGATCAAAAAATTTACTGCCGACCTTTAGAAGAGTTCCTGCTCACGACCTGAGCTGCAGATCAAGCAAGATGTAATGTAATGTAATGTAATGTAAGATTGTTTACATGTTTTCATTAACAATTTTATGTATTGATTAATATAGACGATTTTGACTCCAAATTCTTCCATCAATGCCCACAAATGTAATTTTGTTTTTCATTCTTTCCAACTTCCTTTTCTGGAACCCATTGATATTTTGAAAACATTCTAAAATGGTTATTGTTAAGCTGAGAGTTTAATTTCCCCCATTTAATAATGATTTTTCATCTTAATCATCTCACTTTGCACATCCACTTTTGAACGGGTGTGTACAAGAGAAAAACATTGATCATTGAGTTGAAAAGAGTCTCGCAATCATTCTTACAAGTTTAAACAGTGTTCAAGAGTTTTCTTTGCTACTCAATCATCTGAATCTTCTCTCAGAACTCCAAAGGGCAGCTACAGACCAATGCTTCAACTTCTAAAAAGATGGCATGCCCAGACAATACCAAAAAAGTGAAACTGACTCCTACATTTTTATTTTAATGCCCCACTTATTGAGCATTCTTCTTCTTGTTGTTAAACAATTATAGGTTCATTTTAGTTTGACTATTCTAATGGAAACATTCAGAGGAGTTATATTTCTCCATGGTATGCAACTTAACACATATTTGTGATGGTGTTCAACATTACAGTGTTTTAAAATCACTTAGATTAGACACATTGGTCCACATTATGTAGTCAGAATTTTGGAGAATTATGTCCCTTGTTGATTTTCCACATATGAAACAATTGAAACAAATTTCAATATAAAAACAAAGATTTATGGGCATTCAGCCTAATTAGGTTTCCAATCATGGTGTTATTGCAGTCTTTTTGCTGATCATAGTTCAGTTGGATGGATAGATCAATTTACAATGACAACACATACATTTACATCTTGTCACATGTTTGAAATGGAGTAGGCAGAAGTATAAACATATGTACCTACCCCATTCCTATTACATACAACTCAATTTATACACTCCCATATCCCATCATCAAATATTTACATAGTATTTTTTACAGTGTTAGACACAGTTTGGTATGTTAAACAATTATTTGTGATTGCCAAAAGGCACATGTGAAGGGTATATAGCCTTTGGTATATACTGTTGCAAAAAAAAAAACATTCCATTTTAAAAGATGTAATTCAGTACCAATCAAACATTTGGACACCTAATGTCAAGATACTGTTTAATAACAAAGGGAACAACAACAACAGTTCAAGCAAAACCACCCAAAAAAAATGTTAAAAACGCTCCCATATGTCTAACTTGTTAATGCGAAATTGAACAAAGCCAAATTTCCTTTTATTCATAAAAACTGCTCCCACAGGACAAACAACCAAGATGAAGAGAGGAAGAGGAAGGTTATTATTCACCATCTGGACAATCTGTTCTCTGTTAAGAGCAAACTCTTGGCCTGCACATGACTCAAAACTAACACTTATCTATTCAATTTCTGTCAGGAGCAGAAGTAACACCATATCAACCGTTTGTGAATGAGGAGTCATCAGAGGAAGCATTTACGATAAATAAAAAATACAATTTAACACTTGGGAATGGATGAATAAGAGTGATTAAGACTGGGGAGAAAAATAAGAGAAAATACAAATTAAAGTGCTGGATTAACTGCCTTTAAAATTGAAACAGCACGAGATTCATTAAATAAAGCAGAGAAAGCACTCAAAGAGCATAAACCTCCAGCGGAGGCCACTTAGTTTCCCACAGTGTCAATGTACTCCCCCAGGTTAACACTTGTTTTATTTAATACTAAGTCTTAAGTGATTTGTAGGATTGAGTGATACTACTACCTCACCAACAGGGTATGGTTATGGTGTTTTCAGCTTGTGTTGGTTATATTATTA
Source organism: Solea solea (assembly GCF_958295425.1). Taxonomy (NCBI): domain Eukaryota; kingdom Metazoa; phylum Chordata; class Actinopteri; order Pleuronectiformes; family Soleidae; genus Solea; species Solea solea. The sequence continues at coordinate 23,273,615 of NC_081146.1, forward strand.
TATATATATTTAAATATATATATATATATATATATATATATATATATATATATATATATATATATATATATATCAATATATGTATATATATACATATATATATATCAATATATACATATTGAGTAGCTTGGATACATATGGATGGAAATGTAACTTTGATGTACAGTGGCTTTGGAATTAAGTGTACTTTCGCCACTATAAAAAAAGTTGTTTATGTTTTTACAGCGAACTACTTTATTTATGTTTTCAATTTATCTTTATGCAAATTCAATAATATGTCCTTGTTTTCTTCAGGCTTGAACCAGGTCACTCCAGCAACAAACATCAATATAGTCTGTGCCTCTGGGATGAAGTCCAACAAGATGGCAGCCCAGAGTCTAACGGGGGGACATCAGGTATCAAAAAAAAATGCTAAAAAAGAAATTCTTTTTACATGCTATATCTGTGTCTAGGTAAAAATATAAAAAAAAAGTCTAATTCAGAGCAAAATAATTTAGGATTTTATTGCAACCAAAAACACAAGCACCACACAGACTTTGCCTTTGTGGTATACACAGATGAATGTACTGACAAGAGACTCAGGCTGTCACTTTAGATTTGAGTCTTTATCAGTGTTGCCAGATTGGGCGGTTTTCCGCCCAATTGGGCTTCTTTTGTTTACGTCAGGCGGGGAAAAAATACATTGGGCGGGTGAATAAAATTTGGGCTGCTTTTGTCCACATTTGGCGGGTTTTTTAATATTGTAAAAACAGCTCTCTCTCTCTCTCTCTCTCTCTCTCTCTCAAATAAATAAATAAATAAATAGTTTAAATAAATAAATAATTGAGGTAGTTGTGGGCTATTCAATCGGCATGGCAACGTACCGGTCCGTGACGTCAGTTCAGCACTGTAGCCGCGCTAAATATGAAGCGGGTGACCCATAGCAGCGAGGAGGAAAAGAGGGGGAGGGAGGGAGGGAGGGAGAGAGGGGAAAAAGAGAGGCTGGGAGATGCGCTCTGTGCATTTTTGTTTGTTTGTTTTGCAAGTAGTCCTCATACGGGTAATTTGTGATGTAAATAATTAAATATATTAGGCCTACACGGTTAAAAGTGCACCTTTTTACGTGCAGCTGTTATTATTACTAATCTGGGCCTGGCGCTAGGATGCCAGAGGTTCATCTTGCAATTTGTGTAGCCAATGGTTGATTTACTGCGCTCTTGTTGGTTGCATTAAACCTGTTAATCTATCATTTATGTGTGGCTATTTGATGCTATATGAAGCTCTGGATGTCTATGTGTTATGATTTTACGGGTTTACACGAGTGTCTGGCAACTTCGTGGTTTGGGCTGGTTTTTATTGGATTGGGCGGGTTCTACGATGTGATTGGGCTGGAAACTGTCAATCTGATCTGGCAACACTGGTCTTTATAGCAAACACAGTCATGTAAGTTTATCAATGAGAACATTAATATGGGAATTTTTTTATTTGCAAGTAGTGAAGAACAAAAATGGGACCAACTCCATATTAGAGTTATGTAGTATATATACTGTTGGTGTAATGGTCAGGCGTCCAAATACATCTGTCCATATAGCGTATAGCAACATTTCTAACACATTCACATATGAGACATATGAACATGTCTCACAAGGTGATCTAAGTGTTTTTAACGTTTCTCATGACTGCCAACTTGTGTCCTAGACGAGGAGTGTTTACAGTTCAACATCATATGCGTCATTTTTATTTTTCATTTTTAGGATGTGATGGTGGCAGGAGGAATGGAGAGCATGTCAAACTCGGATGAAGCCTCTCTGGACTCTCAGTGGGAGCAGTGGAAACTCACCCACGGGAAAGAATACAACGGACAGGTCAGTATTAGCTCTTTTTTTTTTTATTTGTGTGACTGAACTGAATTTTCAGTTCAGTCATATACAGATGGCTGTTAAATGAGTTTAGCGAGTACACTACTCATACTTGACTGTAAACATTACACAGTGGTTGGAGACATTTGGTCTCATTTCCACTCTCAGTTAATTCTATAATTCATAATCAGATGACGTGGCCAATGAGTTTCAAGACCAGTAAGACACTTATGTATATGTAACTCATACAACCTCATTCCAAAATGCAGAACTGCCACTTTTACCTAAATTCTCCTGGACAAAACCATCTAATTTCCATTGCTAGGTTAGTTTTTAATTGATTTTAAAGAGCTTCCATTTCTTTGACTGACTCACTGAATACTCACTGAATTCCCATTCCTTCTACCTTCCTCAAAAACATGTTTGGTGAAGGTTAGCGTTCATCAATTAATGGACAAACGACCTCATTAGCATAAAGGACCGCCTCTTTTTGGAGTTCTGGCTCCTGATTGGATAAACCAAAGGTCTCCAACTAAAATGATCGCAGAGTATCTCATCTCAATCTGTGAAGTGGGTGTAATCACTCATGATACGCAACAACAATGTGATGATGTTTTTAAAATAAAAGTGTTGGAACGATATATTGGTCACAATAAGGGGTGGAGTAGCTCAGTGGTACCCTGTGTGCAAAAGACATCATGGTTGCAAGTTCAACTCCACCCCTGGCAGGTTGTACTCAATTTCCTTTGTAAGTCGCTTTGGATAAAAGCATCTGCTAAATGACATGTAATGTAATGTAACAATTAAAATAATCATAGATAAATAACTCTATAAATTGATATTAATTGGCAGGCCCCATGAAATCGATTGGCGGGCCGGACGTGGCCCACAGTCCGTGAGTTTGAGACCTCTGGGATAAAGCGTAGTGGGATACTGGCAACATTTCTCCTAGTTTTATTGACTGACCGGTGTAACATCAATGATAGCTGTCAGAATATAGACTTATTTAATGCGTACATGCATTAAAACTCAAGTATTTCACTGACTGCAGATTAAGCCTAGATTATCCTTGATAATCTGTCAGTACGCAGCTAGCAGGTGTCACAGCTTTCAGTGGAACTGTGCAAAGTCCCCTCTCACCTGTGACTCACCTGTGATTTGTTATTTCCTTCTCTCTAAAGAATTCCAGTCCTTTTTTTTGTTTTCTTTTATGACTGCGTTTTAGTTCCTGGCTGTGAAAAAGGAAGCAAATGTAGTCGAGCTGGTGTTAAACCGGCCGACTGCAAATCTACTTCCTGAGCATCTGCCATCGCTTCACTCCTCGCTGCTAGCCAGAGGTCACCGCTCCCCAGCTGTGTGTGTGTGTGTGTGTGTGTGTGTGTGTGTGCAGCCTCTCCACCGTGCTGCATGTGCTTCACTTCATGAGTTAAATGTCGCTTCTGTCTGTTTTCCGTGCGCCCGTTCATTTATTCATTAAACCTGAGCTCTTTTGCGTTGTTGTCGTCGTCAGCAAAAGACCCTCATCTCCTCCTCCGCCTCCTCCTCTCTCATCTTATGGTAATTTTAATCAGTATTCCCCCATTACTTCCTCTAATTCAAACTTCCTTGAACTGACATCACTGTAATAGAATCTGTCTCATCACATCATTTGCATTTTTCATTAGTGCAGACGATATGGAGATGGATAAAGTGGTCACTTTTTATGCCAGTGTGTTAGTTTTTTTTCTTTTTAGGCGACTGATCAAGCACTTGACTGCATCTTAATCACATATTGTGTGCATTTACATTATATAAATGCATTTCAGTCCACTCATGTGTTTTATTACTGTGTGGTGTAAGAATGGAAGACAAAGCATTATTGTAAAAAAGGCTCTGGACAGTCGTACAACTGTGTCTGAGCGAGTTAGGGAAAACTAGTTTATCACGGCCTAATTAATGAAATGGGGCAGTAACGCAGCTTTCTCTGTTTCCGTCTTGTCTTTACTTTTTCTGCTAATTAAAATGTAAATGTGGCCTATTTGTCCGGATGAATGTCTTTCAGCTGTCAGGTGGACGTACGTGCAGGCGGGAAGGGAATCTCACTCAACAAGACGCACACGAGGTGACAGATGAATAATTCTAAAGCCTGTCGCTGGCTCTGGGACACAGTGCAAACACTTGATCATAGATTGGATTTAAAAAAGGGATGTGGTCTCAGGTTTTTGGAACGAGAAGCCAATGTTGCTCAGGAGTTTATGATCTCAATCATTAGTTTTAGGTCTTCTTCAACAGAGTATTTTGTAAATATAGCATGTTTTGGGCTGTGAACGTTGACAGTGATTGACAACCTTCATCCCTCAAATTGCAGTTTTTGGCTGTCTTTTTTGGGGGTGATTTAACACCTTCATTGTCTGTGTCTGTGACAGGGTGAGGAGGGGATCCGCAGAGCCATCTGGGAGAAGAACATGCATATGATTGAAGCTCACAACAAGGAGGCGGCACTGGGCATCCATTCCTTCACGATGGGGATGAACCATCTGGGAGACTTGGTGAGTAGTGAAGCAAGAGACGGGTCTGCTTCAGTGCTTCAGGAGGCCTAATCCAGCAGATGTGGTTTGAAAAACTACATGATGTGATTGTTTATTTAATCCTTGGATTGAAGCTTCAGTTGTTCTGGGTTCTCTTCTATGATATCATTGGCCCAACACAGACGTCTGTCTCAAGTTAATCAAGGGAATAATGACCATACTGTACAGCAAATGTGTTAAAAACCAACCTGATGTAGACCTGATATAACACACATGATACAATATCTCATGAACTGTGTCTGTGCTCATGCAGAGGCCAGAGGAGGTCTGCTGCTGCAAGAAGACGTGCGACCGCAAGTCCAAACTGCCCAAATCTGTCGACTAGCGCAAGAAGGGCATGGTGACGCCAGTGAAGAACTAAATGTAAACTGGTGTTTTCTATGAAATTGAATAAAGGTTTCATTTTGAACTGGAACACATTTGTTTTTGTTTGTTTATGCCAAAGGCGGCAAAAAAAAAGTTCAACAAATGACTACAGTGTAACTGGAATGTCAGAGCATGAGTGTGTTTATGTAAAATTGCTGCATTTACAGTCCGGTCTCCTACAAAAACATTGCTATTTTATTTTCAAACCAGCTAAAAGTAACAGCGTGTATGTGTGATATTCAAAAGTATATTATATTGTAATGCATTTATTTACTAAAATGATGAACTTCACGAGTTCAGCCAAAACAAAACCACACAAAATAGTCGATATTAGCAGCCTTTGTCCACAGGAGAACTTACTTTTGTGATTGTGGAGTGAAAATGTTGATACATTCACACCCACAGAAACTGGAGGGAACAACTTTAATGGTCACAAGCTCCACCCAAGCTACACCCAAGTTACCTTCATCATTGAGGTTTATCTGCAGCTGCAGACACAGAGTAACCACCAGGGGGCCCCAAGAGCAATTAAAAAAACAATTAAATTATAATTTAATTTAAATTAAAAAATGTTTTGATGACACATATCAGCGAAACGTAGTGAGAACCCAGCTGAGAGCAGCCCAGTGTGTGTGTGTGTGTGAAAGAGAGAGAGAGCGGCCGCCGCGCGGTCCTGTCATGTTGTTTTATTTTATATTTATTTATAGGAGCGGTAAGATAACACATCATCAGCACGGCCCCTCACTCCCTGAACCTCTCAGCTGACAAAGTAATACATTTAATTAATTTATTTCAGGGGTCTACCACGACCCAGGGTGCTCCAAGAGGGTGAACAACGCCGTGTTAGCGGTGGCCTACGGCACAGACAGTGGAAAAGATTACTGGCTGATCAAGAACAGGTGAGACCCCGGGGTCCATGCAGAAAAGAACTTACAAAAGATGCTGTGACATTGTTGACAGACATTTTACTCAACTACATTAAGTTTATAGCTGTAGTTAGTTATGTTTTTCACATTTCAAGGGACACTTCACCAAAAAATATACAGTTTTTTTTACTAATTTTGATCATCAAACGGCCGAGACACAAGTTTTTTGACTGTTAGTCGCCCTATGCTGCTCTTCATTGAGTTCTTGTAAATTATAACAAGTGTTGTGAGTAAAGGATCTTCATTAAGTAAAATATATAATATTCCAGCGCCATAAGACAATGTGAAATAAACAAACAGCAGCATCACAAGGATCTTAAGTTCATTCTTCACTTGACCAAGTGGGGAAAATATGGGTGAAACAGTCCTTTAAATAACACATTGTCGAACAAGTATTGTTATTGTCTAAATACAAACAAAGAGAAATTCCTGATCCTTATCTCACAGCACTTAATGTTTATCTTTGTCACACCTTTGAAGGCTCACAGCCTCAAATAAAGTACACAAATGACTTGTTAGTTAGTAAAGCAAAGTTAGTAAGTTAGCAAAATAAATCTAAGTCTCTGTCTTTCAGTTTTCTTAAAAGAAACCTGTTCACTAAATGTCTGATTCAATCCACCTGTGTTTGATGAGTGAGGACATGCAGGTGTGAAGTGGTGGGCGTGGCCTAACATATAAAAGTAGCCTGGTTGAGCTCAGTTCCGACAGCACAATGGAGAAGACATGAGAGGGGGGGCAGCAGTGTAAATCCAGATTAATTTAATATATTTAAACACTTTTTAACAATCTTTAACACTCATCATATTCAAATTGAAAGAAAGTGTGTGGCCATGTGAGATGTGAAGTAAAAGCAAAGTTTACAAAATGCTTGCCCATAAATTGCCATGGGAATAATACACAACTCCTTGTGGACGTGGTATTTTACACATACAAACAGCGTAGTGACGTGTCTGTGGTTAAAAAATGAAACTATGTGTGCGACTGACTTCAAAATCAGGGTTCTTGTCGGCCCCAAAGCAGAAATCACACTTCTACGGGAGATGATGTTAAGTGCTTATGCCTTTGGCCGGCTCTGATTGCAGCGGTGAGCCACCGCAGTGAAAACTCAATGACATCCCATTTTCTATATGCATCGCTGTGATCTATATCTGTCCCCCGAGGACAGATTACGTAACACTAATGCTTCTCTTTTTTTTCCTCTGGTGAAACGAGTTGTGTGTTTGAGTGGCAGAAATCATCATTCACAGCGAGAGAGCGAGCAAGGGTTTAAATCCTGATCCAAACTGTGCACATTTTTCACTGACCAGTTCAGAGATTAGTGCAGCAGACACCAGAGAGGTTTTAAAGGCTTGTTTTGATTTCCACCAGATTAGACTGTTGTTGTTGTTGTTGTCTTGTTTTAAATCCATCCTCAGATTGTTTGCCGTGGAAAAAGCAGGAAGTGCATTCAAGGTGAACGGGGAAAAAAATAATCCTACAAATGTTTTGACTTATATAACTTGTTTACTAAAAGTGAGACATGCATATGTCGCTGCATATACTGTCATGCCCCGCCTTGCCTCCTCCTTCGTCTCCTCCCCTCTCTCCTGCTTTCACCTCCAGCATGCAATCAGCTCACCTGCGGCGGGAGCACACCTGCTCCCAATTCACTCATCAGCTCCGCCTATATTCTCTGGTCCTGCAGTCAGTCATCACCACGTTGTAACAGAGTAGTGGTAGTGGTGACGTCACGGCTCTCCTGAAAAACCTTGTTCACTCTAGTGCTTATCCTCACTGCTTCTTGTTGTTGTTTTTGCCTTTTTTGCCAATCCCTGTGCGCTCCTGTGTCTGGGGCTCTCTCCCGTGTGTGCATGCTGCTTTTTGACGTTGATCCTCACTACTGTTTGGAACTGATCGCCGGTGTTTCAACTATTTCCCTCACACTTGTTAGTAGTGATGGGCAGATGAAGCCTCGTGAAGCCTTGAACCTTTCCATCCAACTGGTTTAAGAAAAGGACAGAAAACCCCCTGCTGGTCAAAACCTTTATTGACATTTAAACTGTTTGTCAGGCCTCTTGGTGCATGGGAATAATCACTGCCAACAGAAATAAAATTGATTTTGTATGGTTCATTCATTCATTCTGTTTTGATTAATATGTGGGTAATGCTAATAGTGGTGTATTAGTAATTACTAATAACATATAATAATAAATATTAATAATAAATATATAATAAATTAAATAAATCCAATAGGACATGAGATATTTGTTAAAAGTGTTACAGTGTTTTCAAAGGATGGGACAGAGATGGGACATCAATTGTGCTTATGACTTTATTTGTTGTTTAAAAACAACAATTTCTCTACGGTGGCGGGACTCAGCCGGTTTCTTTTCTTGGAGACAACCTCTCCAGCTTTGGAAAAAACTCTTTCACATGGTACTGAGGAGGCAGGGGTGCACAAGTATCCCACAGCAAGCCTGTATAGGCTTGGCTATATCTGCCTCTGCCTCTCCCAGTACTGCAGAGGATCCTCAGTCCTGCCAATATTAGGTTCTGCCAGGTACCGTCGTGCTTCCACTGTCGCATCAGCAAAAACATTTGTTGTCTTTCTTGATTCGGATACCATGGCATCCAAATGGCTCCAGAGTTTATTTCCTGGAAAGCAGAAAAATATATAAATTAGGTCATAACTCCAAAGTAGTATGTAAATCAAACCAAACCTCCAGAATCCTGTGAAGTGGAAGCTACAGGTGGCAGTGAGCGAGAACTAGACCCTATAATGTTTGCACATTCAGCTGTGAGCCGTTTGATGGCTTCCTCTGTCTTCATTGGACAGAAGAAGCCAGGTGCCTTAAATCTTGGGTCCAGCAGTGTTGCAAGAGACAGGATGCTCATACTCTGCACCTTGTATAGCTTCTCCCTCAGGAGCCACCGGTACTGCTACTTTTGCAGTCTCCTCCTGGATCGTCTTCTCAATCATTTTGAGCAATGGCAACACTTTGGAGCCAGATACTTTTTTCTCTTCTGAGAGCTCAATTGTGGCCTCAAAAAAAGGAGAAAGTTCTGCCAGGCACTCACACACAATAGTGAAATCCTCTGAGGTCAGAGCAGGAATGTCAGTTTTTAGGCCCGCCAAAGCTGCCCCCACAGGCTCCCTGAGCTCTGCTACTCACACAACATATACAATTAAATTGAGGTGCACCTCCTAGATTGTGTTATGAGGATAAGGATACCCATCACCTATGACACCATAAAGGGACCATGTCCTCACATTCAGCCTTGCACAGTAAACTCACCTAAACAAGTTACTTTTGATCGCATGCCCCATTCCTCCATGAGGGAGGATTTCACACTGGCCAGGTTTTCTGCCGTGTGTGTCTGTGGGAATTTCAGTACACCAAGTAGTGTAGACTTCAGACATGTCTTCTCATCAATAAAATGGCATGTTACAGCCAAGTATGCATCCATGTTTAGAGATGTCCACATGTCTGCTGTTAAACTAACTGCAGCAACTTTCTGGACCTCAGCTTTGGCCTTCTCCTCAACCATGGCCTTTACAGTCTAAAGGAAAGGTTAAAAGAAAGGTTAAAAGAAGAAAATAGTACTCAAATGCTTCATCCATGTCACCAAACAAACCTTTCTTGTTGGGAGGATGTAGGTTGGATCTAGTTTAGCCTCCACTGTACTGAGAGACTGGGTGTCTTTTACTATTATTGACACCAAGGCATCATCCAGGTCCTTCTTTCTGCTCACTGAGAGAGAAAATAAGACATGTTTTTACAAAAATATAGCATTAGTTATGTCAATTATATTATTATAGTTGATTAGAAGATATGTCAGAAACTGAAAAGTATGTTCATACAGTGGCTGACCTGGACTGGGTCCAGCCACATTCCCCTCACTGTTTTCATGCAAAGCACGAAAATACCTCAACATGGATGAGGTGTTATTGTTGTATCCCAATTCCTTGGCACACAACAAACACTTCACCGTGGATTAAAAGAAAAAAGTGGGGGGAAAAATGAGTACATTGCATAAAAAAATAAGATTATTATTATTACTGAAAGTGTACTTACCTTATTGGGAGAGATCAGTTCAAAATGTTCCCACATGGGGGAAATCTTTCTCTTTCTCACAGGTTCCATGGAAAAAATCAGTTGTAGAACAAGATATATATCTATGTCACTCACAAACCAACAAATCACCAACACAAACGAAAAATGACATCCGCCACAGGACTGACTCTTGTAAACCAGGAATGTCCAAATAATTTCTCAAAAAAGATTTAATCCTTAAAGTTCACGTGTGTAACATTTAGGAGGGTTTATTTGCAGGAACTGAATATGCTACACCCATAAGTATAATTGTACAAGTGTACAATTATTTTAAATTATCAAAATTGTTTGGTTCCCATCGGCTCAGAATAAGATTTTTACATGTAAAACAAGGATCTTGCTTTATGGAGGCTTGAGTGTAAATGTTGCATTTTAAACGCTGGTTATGCATTTTTGTTAATCTAAAAGAATAATGACGCCACTGGTCATAGTTCTAATAATAGCCATAGTTGTGATATAGTGTGGCGCAGTGAAGTGAAGGCTCAGCATTCAAGCTGCAGTTCCGTTATATGAATGAGGAACATGCTGCAACGCATCCATGTATCACTTAACATATGAGGTACATACAGGATGCTCCTATATTTGGACAAGTGACTACGTGTGCTAGACTGCTGTCAGAGTCACACGACATGTTCATATATACACACGCAGACCTGACACACTGTTGACTAAGAGCATGAGGAAGTACGTATGTCCCAGACAATACGGCACAGATATTATATTAATAACATATTATAATGAGATTTGAGATGTTTTGGCACCACCGGTTTTTATGCCACTGTGAAAATGTTGACATGTTAACAATAATATTGAAATAGTACAGTATTGTTCAAGGCAGAATTCCACATTTCTAACAATTTGTGTATTAACTTTAATAACATTCAAATAAAAGCTTTGCAATCTTGACTTTTGCCTCATAAAATTTACTCTAGTCTTATGCTTATAGCTTTACCAGTCGAAATGTACATTTTAATTGCTTTGTATTACAGTGTATTGTATTGCACTGGCATATTACACATGCAGATAATTAACAGTGCATGACGTATATATATCTCATATCATATATATACAGTTGTAAAGCTTTTACAAGTGAAAAAAAAACATGCATGCATTTTTATTTTGGATTCCATTTCTTACTCCATTTAGTAAAGTTATTTATGTTGTCTATAATTGAAATGTGCTATTACAAAGTATCTTAAAAGACAAAAGCCTTTAGTTTTTATTTTATTTCTGTCTTTCTTTGTTTTATTTGCTCTCTATTTCTTAGTTTAATGACTTTGCTAATTCGGGTTTTGTTTTTGGTATTGGGTCTTGTTTTGTGTTGTCTCCTCTTCTCGCTGTCTATGTCATTACTTCTTAGTACATGCTAAACTTGAGGGAAAAGTGGGTTTAAAGATTAAAATTATAATAAAACATAAAAATGTGAAGGATTTCTTTGGTTTCTCCAGCAGCAAACTTCATCCCCAGCCCCTGAAAGTTTGTAATCTGACACCTGACATCATTTGGTTTAGACATCATCTGCCATCTGAGTGAAGCCAGATGTAATTCCCCTACATGGTTCAAAAGAAAAAAAAGAAAAAAAAAGAAAAACCTCCTCCCCAGACCTGGATCTCCAGTTGCACTTCCTCAAAATCCAGCAAATATAAACTCATACACTGACCTACTTCGACAGCAGAGGAAGACGGCATCAGACTCACAGGACTCAATCAAACTCTCTGATTTTAAGGTAAAGCTTGTTGTTGGTTGAACTTCTTTTGTTTACTTTCAGTTTTGTGAATTCCTTCACTCTGTTCGGACAGAGTCCAAATTCCTTTCCCACTTTGATCTGACTGTTTTCTTTCCCTTTGAGTGCAGGCTAAGAAAGAAATAAGCATGAATACATTCAGGATTATAAAAAACGATTTTAACTCTGTTTTCTTGTGCAAGGTCTGAGAGTTTCTGCCGCACAGCAAAACAGTTTCAAAAACAAAAAAAGTACTTTTTTAGTTTTTGTGCTTGTAGTTCAGTTTAACTCCACAGTGCAGTGGCCTTTACTGGAAACTGCAGAGTATAGAGACAGGATGTACTGGAACAGCAGGGATGAGTTCATGGGTGGCAGATGGAGGGAGCAGAGAGAGGAGGAAAAATAAAGGTGGCAAGGAAGTTTTTTAATGTGTGGAGAATGTGTCAGAATCAACAGATGACAGAGTTCTCAACAGCACAACAGGGAGTCGATTAGTTTGAATCTGGTTTTTATACATTTAGAGTGAAACTGCTCTTCATCTGATTATGTTTAGGGTAAAAGAAATACACAAAAATACGTATTTTCCATGTGGAGCAGCAGTGGCTTGTGTTGAGCCACAATGAATTTTTTAATTTTCTTCCCCCAAATCAGCTGTTTGAGGGCTTCCATGGAAATGTGGGTCAGACGATCCATGTTCCTAAAAGTTCCCACATCAGCGCTGCATGGGTCTATAACTGCTTTTGAAATGTAATTTTATCTGGAAATTTAAGAAATAATTATTAATTTTTTGTTCCACAAAATAATAATACAATATTCATCAACTGCAGTTAAAAACCCATGTTTGCATATTAATTCATACATTTTCTTACATAAGTTTCAATATAAATGTTAATTATTGCATATTTTGTTTCACTACACATGCATTTTATATTGATAATTAAAATAATGTTACAGATTGTTACAGAATTCTGGTACTTTGAGAGTTATTGGATTTGATTTGCCATCCCGAGGTCATGGGGAAGTTAAACTACAGTGAGAAACCAGTACAGTGTTTACCTCTTTTAATTTAGACACCACAGCATCTACTGTAGAAGGAACTAGAAGTATTACATATGAATGAGGTCCGGTTAATACATCTGAGTCCCGGTTAAATATTAGTATAGATTATATTAGCCCCTAGTGGTGGTAAGGGTTATTAGTGAGTTAGGTCCTCATAAATCAGTAGGTCCCCACTCGTGCGGTAAGAAACCAATCTTTTCAGCTCTATTAGCTTCCCTGCTAGTCAGTTAGCTTATGGCTTATGGGGCCTCCTTTGAATGGGATGTATTACATTTATGAATGACTTTTTACATATGAATTACATTTATGTTTCACAGAACATTGTGTACACATACATATATATATATATATATATATATATATATATATATATAATAAATATTTGTTGTTTTGTGCAGGATGCTGTTGTGTGTGTGTGTGGTGGTGTTGTTGGCGACCCCAGCTCTGAGTTACTTGGATGAAGCCTTTCTGGACTCTCAGTGGGAGCAGTGGAAACTCACCCACAGGAGAGAATACAACGGACTGGTCAGTATTGGCTCTGGTTTTTTTTTTATTTATGTGACTGAACTGAATTTTCAGCAAAAAAAAAAACTTACATAAGAGATAAACACACATGTGAAGTGTTAGTCAGATTAAAATTAAAGCCTGACTTGAAAAGCAGAGAGTTCCACAGACAACTCTAAACACATGTGGTACCAACATACACTGTAAGTCTACCTGTCGTAGATCTGTGGGGAACTGTGCACCAGATGTAGAGCGCAACCTTAAACGGTTGAAAAAAAAAATATTTTAGGAAGCTAAAATCCTATTTTAGAAAGGACACTAACCTCTGAAACCAGTGCTTCTACTTCTCAAAAGTGAATCTCATGAAGGCTTACGGACAGCTGCTGTTGTTTCTGGTGACAACAGCATCCCATGACTCTGGGGGATTTCGACATGTCTGACAGTAGACATGAAAGAATCAGAAACAAACCAACATTAGCTACTTATTTTCATGACCCTGTGTATACAGCTGAGGTAAAGTAAAACCTCATCATTAGGGTTGGGTATAATTTGAGTTTTCCACAATACAGCACAATAGTTCAAACATGGCTGTGTGATGCACTGACACATTATCATCAGCACTGAATCAGCCTGGAGCCTGGATATACTCACTCTCACAGATAACATGGCTGCCAGCACGGGCAGAAGGCAGTAATTTGGCCAATTCACAAACGTCTCGTCTAATAAATCTACACTTGCTTAACTCTGTGGTGCCTTAAGTGTAATGTTGCAGCATGTTCTTGCTGTTTAAGACCGACTTTTTTCATCTGGAGTCTCTCCACGCACCAAAGTCCATAGGAAAATCTGAGTTTGCAATCCATTAAAAGGATAAAAGTGACACACATTTATCAAAATGAAGTAGCAGTAGAATAACAGTGTCCTTAGTGAGCCAAAAACAGTGATTTTCTCGATGGACTTGTTATTCAGCTGGGAGGACAAAGAAAGCTCAGGGTAACATTACTATTTATCTGTTGTTTAAATGTCTGTTTTGCCCTTAACAGGCTTCTCTTCTACACTCCGTCTCCTGTCTCCCTTGTTCAAGCTTTGTTTGTTCCCTCTTCTCTCCCTTTGTGCTTCAGCGAGTTGCAGAACATCGCAGCCTTCTTCATGTTTGACTCACCGTCTGTCTGCGCCTGACTCAATTTCGTGGCCGGTCAGGTCGGCATTAAAGCGTCTCTGTTCCTGTCAGCAGTCTGAGAGAACAGAGAGAACAGTAAACAGAGCAGATGTTCCTCATAGAAATTTAAAGACGCCGTCATCAAATCTCCATTTGACTTTTTGATTATTATTATTATTATTATCATCATGTCACTCTGTTTAACAGCGATTGTTGTAATCATATGTTGTCGGGTCATTACTGTGAGTCCTCACTGCATATGCATTTTCCTGAGACTTTGTGCTGTAGCAGCTGAGGGAGATGGTGTCGAGGTGAGAATTGCGACCCGTTGATCTACTTCTGTGGAAACAAAACAGATGGCGCGAGAGAACAGGAGCAAAAGTAAAGCAGGACACGCACAATGAGAATTTGCAACACTTAAAATGGCAAATATAGGATGTTAAATATAGAACGGAAAAAAAAATATTTGAACCTATTAATAAATCTATTAATTAGCTTACTTAATAAAATCAACATCAGGTGAAGTGCACAGTATCTTAAGAGTATGTTCACTACTCCACTTTGCTTTTCGTTGTTGTTTTGCATGAAAACACACAGAATCTGCCCTCTGGTTTCTACCTGTGTGGAAAACAGAACAGGTGGAACACAGTGACCGTAATGCACCGGCTATCGCCTCTTTAATTTGACGCAGTCATATACAGATGGCTGTTAAATGAGGTTAGCGAGTACACTACTCATACTGTGAACATTACACAGTGAATGGAGACATTTGGTCTCATTTCCACTCTCAGTTAATTCTACAATTCATAATCAGATGATGTGGCCAATGAGTTTCAAGACTAGTAAGACACTTACTTATGTATATGTATGTCATACAACTGCCACTTTTACCTAAATTCTCCTGGACAAAGACATCTCATTTCCATTGCTAGGTTAGTTTTTAATTGATTTTAAAGGGCTTCCATTCTTTGGCTGATTCACTGAATACTCACTGAATGCCTCCCTCAAAAACGTGTTTGGTGAAGGTTAGCGTTCATTAATTCATGGACAAACGACCTAACCTCATTAGCATAAATGACCGCCTCTTTTTGGAGTGCTGGCTTCTGATTGGATAAAGCAAAGGTCTCCAACTCAACCCAACTCCAACTCACAGTGCAAACGATCATAGATTGGATTTAAAAAAGGAATGTAGTCTCAGGTTTTTGGAAAGAAAAGCCAATATTTGACAATTTGCTGAGGAGTTTATGATCTCAATCAGTAGTTTTAGGTCTTCTTCAACAGAGTATTTTGTAAATATAGCATGTTTTAGGCTGTGGACACTCAGAGTGATTGACAACCTTCGTCATCCCTCAAATTGCAGTGTTTGGTTGTTGTTGGTTTTTTTGGGTTGATTTCACACCTTCATTGTCTGTGTCTGTGACAGGGTGAGGAGGGGATCCGCAGAGCCATCTGGGAGAAGAACATGCATATGATTGAAGCTCACAACGAGGAGGCAGCACTGGGCATCCAGTCCTTTGAGATGGGGATGAACCATCTGGGAGACATGGTGAGTGGTGAAGCAAGAGACGGGTCTGCTTCAGTGCTTCAGGAGGCCTAATCCAGCAGATGTGGTTTGAAAACGACATGATGTGATTGTTTATTTAATCCTTGGACTGAAGCTTCAATTGTTCTGGATTCATACTGTACAGCAAGTGTGTCAAAGACCAACCTGATGTAGACCTGATATATCACACGTGATACAATATCTCATGAACTGTGTCTGTGCTCATGCAGACGTCAGAGGAGGTGGTCGATCAGATGACCGGCCTGCAGATCCCACTCAACCTGGACCGCAGCTTCACCATGGCTCTGGACGACCACGTGTCCAAACTGCCCAAATCTGTCGACTACCGCAAGAAGGGCATGGTGACGCCAGTGAAGAACCAGGTCAGAAAATACTATATATTATATAGAACATGTTGATATTTACCCACAGAAATCTTTTTCTCTGTCTTACTGCTGATATAAATCCTCATAAATGTCACTGGATGAGTTGAATGATGCTCCACACGGAATTTAAATATTGAAAAACACTGTGAGTGACGGTGCTGTGGCTTTGCAGCAGGATATTCAGCAAATGTTTTCTTTTGTAGCCTTGACGGGAAAACAAAGAGGAAACAGAAAAGATACGTGTTTTTTTTTATGAGATAAATACCTGGAAACCTCCTGCGGTGTTTTTTTTTCTCCCTGAGAAAACAGCCTGTTCTCAATGAGCCAATGGACGATGGAAACAGAATAATTGGTTTCATAAATGCAATTAGTCGTTATGAGCGAGTCGAACAACTGTGTTTTATTCATGTAAGCACAGGCCGAGACACAGAGTTCTAATATTTTGCTTGTTGTTATTATATTAGAGATGATACTGAAGCACATTTTTAATCAAATGTTCTATTTTGATTAGTTTTTAGTTTTTTTTTTTGATTGATTTTAGTTTTGTAAAAGTCTGTTTGACTATTTGAATTTTCGGAATGGCAGAAAGTGATGCAAATACAGGATTTTCAGCACAAAATCACTTTTTCTATGTAAGAAATATTTATATTCGAAACAGGAAAGGACAACTTTTTAGCTTAAACTAATCATTTTTAAGTACACGTGTACTGGCGATGGAAAGATGTCACCATCCACATTCATAAACTAGGTCTCCTTTAAGCCTTGACTTATTTTCTGTGATTCTGTGAGATTTACACACTTGTTGTTTATTATGACCCATAAAAGCCACCATATCTGTGTCCTCACTGGTATTTATTTATTTATTTTTTGCTTTTTTTTTGGTCAAAACACGTTTAAATCACTCTCATCTCACCAAAGGTCATATATTTGATGCCTTTGATAAATGAACCAATAAAAATGTACAGTAATTCTTTTTTTTTAAACTCTAAATTATGCCTTTTATAAAGTCTGTAACATTTGAGAACATTTATATTCTATATATATATTAAGAAGAGTATTGATAACTACAGGGAAACTTTGCCTATGTACATTTTGGCAGAATAACAATAGCTATTTGTCAGACAAGATTATTATTTTTGTTTCAATATCTGTAGTATATTGTGATCTTTATGTTTATGTGATGTGCTACATATAATAATATATTGCTTTTTAATACTTTGACATAGTGTAAATAATAATAACAACAAAGGGCTGTTAGTTAACAATGAGTTACTCACTTTGTTAATGTAATGTTATCATAATAATATTATAATAATATGTCTCCCTCTGCTGGTTACAAAGAACAATCTGCAGCGACAGTGAGGATTTATTGAGCCGCAGCTCAGCCTCCTCCGTCCTCCATGAATTATTCAGCAGAGCTGACTCCACTCTGTGCATACTAACAAATCCCTCTGCAGCTCCTTTTTTTTCATCACTCAACTGTGTGTTTTAATGTGTTTTTTTAGGCAGGTTTTAGTTGAAAACGCCCCCCAGTGGACTGATGTGATCATACATTTACACAGTTTTTAATTGGAGCAGCTCAGAAGAAGCACAGTGTTAGTGTCAGTGGTTGAGGACGAGCAGAGGGCGGACGAGACATTAGAGACACTTTACTGCAGCTTTACTGCTCCGACACAGTCAGGCAGCAGGGACACTGCACTTTAAATTGAATTGTGTTTTAATATTTGGATTTTTTTTTAATTCTCTCAGCCAGATTTCAAAGTAGATTACACATTTTTAACTTAGCTGCTCCAAACTACCCATAGTCTGGAATATTGTTTTGGGAGGTGTGGATACCTCTATATTATGCCCACATGTGATTGTTGATGATGTGTAAATTCTGCCTCCACACCTCCTGGTTTTCAGGTGTCAGCTGAATAATTCATGAATGTCATTTTTGACTCAAAGTTTATCCAAGTCTGCCCCCAAGTGGACAAAGAAGAGACGGCACAAACTGTTTCTTTTCTATTTTGAATCGCTCATAAATCAGTTTGGTCCCATTTTAGAATGCTGAGGTGTTCAGCTGCTGTCTTGCAGGTTTCCTTTTTAGTTTCTAATGTTTCGTGTTACACACACATAGTGTCTGTATTTGCAATCTGTCAGAATCGGGCATAAAATGGACAAATACTGTAGTAAGCAGCTTTATATTTCTTCTGATAACAGGGCTCCTGTGGCTCCTGTTGGGCCTTCAGCTCGGCCGGGGCCCTCGAGGGCCAGTTGGCCAAGCAGACAGGTCAGCTGGTGGACCTCAGTCCCCAGAACCTGGTGGACTGCGTCACAGAGAACGACGGCTGTGGAGGAGGATACATGACCAAGGCCTTCGCCTACGTCCAACAAAACGGGGGCATCGACTCAGAGGAGGCCTACCCTTACGTTGGAGAGGTAATAGGTCGTAGCTCAGGTGGAAAGAAAACAGAACAAACAGACTTACAGACCTTTCAAATATGTCATCATGTCATCATCACATGGTGAAGCTTCAAAAGGAAGTGAGGTTCACCACATGTTTGAACTCTTATCTTATACGAGTTCAAGTGGTTTGTGGGTTGTTGGCGTAACGACCACCATAAGTAGTCCTTATAGACGTGTCATGTCAACACAATACTAAAAAAGTAATTTACTTTATTTTTTTATCCACGTTTTACTCCTCAAGTGGATAAAGTGGTAGACAATGGAATAATGAATGAAAATGAAATAATGATGTTTGTTTTTTTGGTTACGTACAATCACCAGCTTATATGATTCGATGTTTACCACAGAATGAGTCTTATATATTAACAGTATAATCAGGAGCTGGGTCAGTTCTATAGAAGCTGCCAATTTCCAAAATGGACAAAATAAACTTAATGCTAACTGAAGGCTACGTACGTTCTTCAGTATTCTTAGAGGACAAGGGTGAGGTTTAACACAAAGTTTACACACTCTAACTTTAAAGCTAAACCAAAGAGGCAAACGACAACTTTCAGCAACAAGAGTCACTGCAGAAAATCCTACCTGGTACAAATTTTGCCCATTGACACCTTTAATGGTCACTAGCCCAAGCTTTATAGCTAAACTAACTATCTTCTTGTAGATTAACTTGAGTGTTACTCAATCTCATTTAACAGGAACAGACAGTGTCATGAACGTTATGTTTTGATACAATGAGGAAGTAAAAGTGCTTGTTAATCGTTACAGGCTGAGGTCACATTATGCATAATCCGGGAAAAGAACCGAGGCTGACACTCTATGCCATGTGAAAACCCTATGCCATGTGAAATGTGCATGTGACTGTAAAACCACAAGGTTTGATGCATACAAATTGCAACTGAAACTGTATTTAAATATGGATTTATCCAAATATAAGATTTATTTTCTATTTGACCATTATACTGCATGGACAACATGGATTTAAAGGTTTTGAATAAAATGTTATTTTCAGTCATTTTCTCGTCCTGTGTCTCCTCTACAGGACCAGTCCTGCCGCTACAATTCATCTGGCATGGCAGCATCGTGCAAAGGCTTTAAAGAAGTCCCAGTGGGTGACGAGCACGCGCTGGCGGTCGCTCTGTTTAAAGTGGGTCCGGTGTCTGTGGGCATCGACGCCTCACAGGGCACCTTCCAGTTCTACCAGAGAGGTCAGTGAACGTCTCAGGAGGTTTTTCATATGTCACCAGTGATTAAAACTAAAACATGGTTCAATGTTTTACTCACTCTTTCCCCCCCCCCCCCCGCGTGCTCAGGTGTTTACTTCGACCGCAACTGCAACAAAGATGACATCAATCACGCCGTGCTGGCAGTGGGCTACGGCGTGAACACCAAGGGGAAGAAATTCTGGATTGTCAAGAACAGGTGGGACACGTCACCTGCTTGAGTGGCAGCAGGTGGCTCATAAGGCCGCCAACATTTGTCCACTCTGACGACACAAAATGCTGTTTGTTTGACTCCTAGCGATGCTCAACGCCTTTAATCAACTGTCTTCTCTCTTTTTCTCGACCGTCCTGACACAGCTGGAGCGAGAGCTGGGGCAATAGGGGCTACATCATGATGGCCCGTAACCGCGACAACCTCTGCGGCATCGCCAACCTCGCCAGCTACCCCATCGTGTGAGGGGACGAGGGCTGAACTCGGGGGATGATGAGAGAGGAGGAGAAGAGAAGCGAAGAGAAGACTGCTCGTGAAAAAAAGTTAATTCAAAATCTCGGCGACTTCAGGAAAATAAACGTTTTTAAATTTGACCTTTTACAGTCTGTGTGAGTGAATCCTCTCTGGTTAAATGTTAAACACTTGTGTGTGAGCATGTTTGGTTATCTTTGAGTTATTTGATGCACTTTGATCCCTGAAGTCTGCTCAGGTTTACCTCCAAACTAACAACGTACTACAGGGTATGGTTGTTGTTCCACGATGCATTCAGTCTCTGCGGTTTTGTGAGAAATTTCAATTCCAGTGTGACAGGAAAACATTGCTGGGCAATGGGAACTTTTCCTCTCCTGTTCACACAGTCATGTCATGTTGTTCCTCTCGATCATCTCTGCCGAGTATTGTTGTTCACTGTTTTTTGTTCTGTTCGGCACTTTTCTGATCATTTTAAATGTAAACTGGTGTTTTCTATGAAATTGAATAAAGGTTTCATTTTAAACTGGAACACATTTGTTTTTGTTTGTTGCCAAAACAAAACCACACAAAATAGTCGATATTAGCAGCCTTTGTCCACAAGAGAACATACTTTTGTGATCCAGAAACTGGAGGGAATAACTTTTGTACAAAAGGCTCACTTAATGTGAGGGAGCTGGGACAATACAGTGAACTTGTTGCTTGTTAGGCCACACCCCCTTTTCATGTTGCA
Organism: Solea solea; assembly: GCF_958295425.1. Classification (NCBI taxonomy): domain Eukaryota; kingdom Metazoa; phylum Chordata; class Actinopteri; order Pleuronectiformes; family Soleidae; genus Solea; species Solea solea. The sequence continues at coordinate 23,294,638 of NC_081146.1, forward strand.
GCTTGTCCAGGCATGTCCGGGCATAGACATGTCTCGTCCGCACTGCTGGCCAATGGAGTCGAACGTCTGCATAGGGCGGCCATCTTGGCACAGTCAGCTCGCTCACCCATAACATGTGTTGTAGTGGTTCGTGGACTTTTTAAATAACCATAACTAATACATTTTCTACCGATTTCCAAACGGTTTGGTTTGTACGGAGCCCGTCTGGTGACATGGGTGGAAAAAAAATATTCCGTGGCCACGAATTAATAATGTGTGGCCATGAGATGATTCAAGTTCCAGATTGATGATTTTCTTTTGTTTTTTAATGAGATAAATACTTGGAAACCTCCTGTGGTGTTTTTTTTTTCTCCCTGAGAAAACAGCCTGTTCTCACTGAGTTAATGGACAATGGAAACAACTGTGTTTTATTCATGTAAGCACAGGCCGAGACACAGACTAATAATATTTTTGCTTGTTGTTATTATAGTAGAGATGATACTGAAGCACATTTTTAATCAAATGTTCCATTTTGATTCGTTTTTTGTTAGTTTTGTAAAAATCTGTTTGACTATTTGAATTGTCGGAATGCCAGAAAGTGATGCAAATACAGGATTTTCAGCACAAAATCACGTTTTCTATGTAAGAAATATTTATATTTAAAGCAGGAAAGGACAACTTTTTAAGCTTAAACTCGTAACTGGCGATGGAAAGATGTCACCATCCACATTCATAAACTAGGGCTCCTTTAAGCCTTGACTTATTTGCTGTGCAGATTTACACACTTGTTGTTTATTATGACCCATAAAAGCCACCATATCTGTGTCCTCACTGGCATTTATTTTTTATTTCTTTGCTTTTTTTTTTGGTCAAAACACGTTTATATCACTCTCATCTCACCAAAGGTCATATATTTGATGCCTTTGATAAATGAACCAATACTAAAACTTTTTTTTTTAATTATGTCTTTTATAAAGTCTGTAACATTTGAGATCTATCTATCTATATATATAGATAGATAGATATATATTAAGAAGAGTATTGATAACTACAGGGAAACTTTGCCCATGTAAATTTTGGCAGAATAACATTAGCTATTTGTCAGACAAGATTATTATTTTCGTTTCAATATCTGTAGTTTATAGTTTATGTTATGTGCTAGATATCACAATATATTGCTTGCAGACACTTTTATCCAAGAGACTTACAAGGGAATTGAGTACAATCTGCCAGGGGTGGAGTTAAACTTGCAACCATGAAGTCTTTTACACACAGGGTACCGGTCTTAACCACTGAGCTACCCCACCCCAGTTAGTTTGTTAATGTAATGTTATCATAATAATATTATAATATTATGTCTCCCTCTGCTGGTTATACAGAACAATCTGCAGCGACAGTGAGGATTAATTGAGCCGCAGCTCAGCCTCCTCCGTCCTCCATGAGTTATTCAGCAGAGCTGACTCCACTCTGTGCATACTAACAAATCCCTCTGCAGCTCCTTTTTTCATCAGTCAACTGTGTGTTTTGATGTGTTTTTTTTAAGGCAGGTTTTAGTTGAAAACGCCCCCCAGTGGACTGATACACATTTTGAACTTAGCTGCTCCAAACTACTGCATTCCCATAGCCTGGAATATTGGTTTTTTTTATTCACTGTGACATAGGTGTCTATCACTGAATATGGCCAAAAACATGTGGACACATTATGCCTATGTGATTGTTGATGATGTGTAAATTCTGCCTCTACACCTCCTGGTTTTCAGGTGTCAGCTGAATAATTCATGACTGTCATTTTTGACTCAAAGTTTATCCAAGTCTGCCCCCAAGTGGACAAAGAAGAGATGGCACAAACTGTTTCCTTTTCTATTTTTAATCGCTCATAAATCAATTTGGTCCCATTTTAGACTGCTGAGGTGTTCAGCTGCTGTCTTGCAGGTTTCCTTTTTAGTTTCTAATGTTTCGTGTTACACACACATAGTGTCTGTATTTGCAATCTGTCAGAATCTGTCCCCAGAACCTGGTGGACTGCGTCACAGAAACGATGGCTGTGGAGGAGGATACATGACCAAGGCCTTCACCTACGTCCAACAAAACGGGGGCATCGACTCAGAGGAGGCCTACCCTTACGTTGGAGAGGTAATAGGTCGTAGCTCAGGTGGAAAGAAAACAGAACAAACAGACTTACAGACCTTTCAAATATGTCACGTGTCATCATGTGACCGTGGTGAAGCTTCAAAAGGACCACATGTTTGAACCCTTATCTTTCTACAGGGTTCGTACAGCTTTTTAAGAGTAAAATTCAAGCAATTTTCCAGCACTTTCAAGATAAAATATCTTTAAATAATAGCTTTAAATATACTCTATATATACATATATATGACAAATAATCCTCCCTGTTTACATTAATGTATGTTTTACTGTTGCTCTTTTGCAGATATGACAACCCAATTTACATAGCAAGGGAACAATCTTTTATGAATGACAAACACAGGATTTACCAGTAACATTAATCAAGGTTCCACTCCAGTATTAACAGAGCTGTGTTATTGTTCAAGTCTAAGGGTAGATCACACTAAATACTTAACACCTGTACAGGATAGTTGTTGTTGTTTTTTTCTGAATTAGTTTTTTTGTTAAACAACAAAAAACTGCACACATATTTTCAGGATGTGTTCCAGTAAAGTTAAATAGAAATAAGTATCCTATTGTCAGTATAGCATTGCTAAAGCAACAAATCTAATGGTGGCCTAAGACTTCTGCACAGTATTGTGAAATCTAAAAATGTAGCTTCCTGACTAAAATGGACTATATGCAACAATGAAACAGTATTTACTGCAACTGCACGTTAAATTGTTATTTGAAAAAGAAAAGAAACAACATCAAAAACAGGTGATGGAAATATGACTACACTAGTGTAAGGAGAAGAAATGATAACAGAATAACCATCCCCCGGTGCGATAAGCAGGGTTGTACTGGCAACTTTGTTGCTGAAGTGTAAAGAAAGAGGAGGTTAACACTCACACGGTTTCTGTGAAAATAGAAATAATACACAATTCTACACAACAATGCCGTCTTTTTGGCTTGTGTTGTGTTGTATATGACATATTAAGTACTGACATTGAATGTGGCCTTGTATTCAACTTGTATTCTCTCAAATGTCCAGCAGGGGGCGTGACTACATTGGTTTGTATTTAAGTCTGAGGGAAAAAACTAGTCTTATGACATCATTTTCACTGGTTTAAGGTCTTTTTTATACTAGGTTTTGTAAATGATGGTACGGTTTAGAGTCAAACAGACGATGAAGCAGGTTATGCTTTATAGGCGTGGCTATATGCTACTCTGACAAACACTCGGGGTGTAGAACCAAACTGTAAACAGACAAAATACACAAACCCCGGTTCAGTTTGGGGGCACGGACCGCAATTTTTCCGGTGGGACATTTTGTATCAACAACTAAAGAAAATCCCTTTGAATACCTCATGTGAAAATTGTTTATATATAAAAATGACTCATTTGTAACCCAACACTGCTCTCTGCTGACTTTGTTCTGACCTTGCTGGAGGCGATAGTGTGGATTTCTTTGAAAGGCCAACACATCATTTTCACAGAGTGCAGTGACTGTACTCTTAAGAGCAAGTTTGTGCACAATATATTATTTTTTTCCATTTATTACAATGTTTAATGCCATTTCCACACCTAATGTCATCCATTTTACAAATAAATCTTGCATAAACGACTGTGAGTACTAAAAGCATCCTGCAATCCACTCACTGGGAATGAAAGCCTCCCAATTTCCCCCCCAAACACAGATTTTCGGTAACCGTAAACGTGCACGGGCACAGGACACAGATATTTACCGCAGACACAGGTATTGATTTTGGTTTCTCCCTCGTAACATACTGTCAAGTGGTTTCTGATGTGTTGTTGGCATTGCTGGGCAATGGGAACTTTTCCTCTCCTGTTCACACACAGTCATTTCATGTTGTTGTTTACTGTTTTTTGTTCTGTTCGGCACTTTTCTGATCATTTTAAATGTAAAGTGGTGTTTTCGATGAAATTGAATAAAGGTTTCATTTTGAACTGGAACACATTTGTTTTTGTTTGTTTATGCCAAAGGTGGCAAAACAAAAGTTCAAGAAATGATTACAGTGTAACATGAGTGTGTTTATTTGCTGCATTTACAGCCCGGTGTTCTACAAAAACTTTGCTATTTTATTCAAACCACCTAAAATTCATGAATTAATACCAGTGGTCACCCTTTGCATCTGTGTAACATCCCCGTAAATGCCAGGGGAGACGGGGAGTAACAGCGTGTGTGTGTGATATTCAAAAGTATATTATTGTAATGCATTTATTTACAAAAAATTAAATAGACGATGAACTTCACGAGTTCAGCCAAAACAAAACCACACAAAATAGTCGATATTAGCAGCCTTTGTCCACAGAAACTGGAGGGAACAACTTCAATGGTCACAAGCTCCATCTTTTCTCTCTGCTTCTAACTCTTTAAGATAAATATCTGCTTGTCGTTTAACTTTAACATCCACGATGTTGAGGTTTTTTCCACAGCTGCAGACACAAAGTGAAACCTGTGACAGTTCCTCGTTTGTCAGAAACGTACACAAATTCGTTTGTGTCATGTATTGTGGTGACAATGAGGAAGTAGAACTGCAGCTTAATCATTACAGGCTGAGCTCCCGTAAACAGAACTGAGGCTGAGAACATGACGTGAAATGCACATGTGACTGTGAAACCATAAGGTTCATTTCAATGTTGATCTATTCAAAAATATACACAATATGATGGTATTTCTTGAAAAAAAAAATCCAACGTTTCTTATCATTATCACCCCCAAAACATTCATGTTCATAACCATGACCAAATAAGAATAAAGAAGTGAGAATTAATATTTTAAGTATTTTTACTCATCTCATCTAGGGGCTACAAGTTAGTCCCACGAGGCAATGAGCAGGCGCTGGCTTCAGCTAATTATCCAACATCCTCCAACCCCCATGTGGAGGATAAAGTGGTAATTAAATAATGAATAAAGGGGTAAAATGTAAATATGTTGATCTGGTATAACCCTCCCTATTCTCTACCCTTCAGATCAGCTCTAGGTCTCTAAAAGGTTGGTGATCCCTGCCTACGAAAACCAAGCAATTCTTATTTTAAAGCAATTAAACACTTGCTTTTTGTTAGTATCTTCAGTTTCTGCCACTGAAAGTTTATGTGACTTCTTGTAGGACATGGTGATCTTCATGATGGTTCACAAGACATCACGAGAAGTCATGGCAACATCATATTCAAGCCATCTTTAAAGGAAAAACACAGTTATGCCCTCTGACCTCACCCCTCTCTCTTCATCTCTCGCTGTCGACTGATGACACTGAAACATTTTCTTTGACTCCTGGCGATGATGTTCAACACCTCGTCCCTTCTTCTCCTTTCCATCTCTGTCACTATCTTCTGCCTTTCCATCCATCCTGACACAGCTGGAGCGAGAGCCGGGGCAACATGGGGCTACTTCCTGATGACGTGTAACCGTGGCAACCCCGGCAGCTATACCCCATCATGTGAGGGGATGAGTGTTGCTGGACTCAGAGGACGACAGGTGAGGACAAAGGAGCTTTGCTCAGTTGGTTCGTGGAAAAAAGGATTCATTCAATAATGATTGATTACAGCTGATATATGAAACATGTACAACTGTCACTGCAACGATCCTGTTCCAAAACACCCCATGGGTTGCCAGGTTTGGCTACGCTGTTCCACTCAATGCTGTTCCACTGTCGCTGTTATTTTTACAAACGCTGAACCTATTTTGTTCATGTTCAAGTGTCAGCAGAAGGTGGAGATGGAGAGTGAAAGAGTGTTTGCTTTCAGAGAAGAATAATCACGTGATTGTACGAGGGTTTAATGCGTTAAATATTCATTGATACTGCTTTTTGACACTTTTCAGATGTGGTATAGTTGTGTGGTAATATTTCTGACCCTTAGCACCAGGTTCTTGCTCTCTGCTCACTCCAGATGCTGGAATCTGATGTTCTTCACCTCAGAATGAGCCAGATCACTTCTATAGAGGCTGCCAATTTGGAGCACCATGTTTTTACACTATGAACAAACTACACTTAATGCTAACTGAAGGCTACAGCCCAGCTAACAGTTTTTGGTTCCTAGAACGTTGCCTTTTGGTTGTGGGAAGGTTCCCTGAAGATTACCCCCTAGGTTCTCCTGTGGTTGCCACAGAAATTGTTCCTAACGTTCCCCTAAAGTCAGTTTTTGATTCCCAGGAAGTAACTGCCACAACCTTCAGAGAACATTCTCTAAAGGTTCCCAGAATGTTCCCCTAACGTTACTTTTCTACAACCTTCATACAACCTTGAGAGAACATTCTCTCAATGTTCTCAGAACGTTCATAGACATACTTGCAGTTTTAGATAAAAGAATAGGCTTGATAGAATTCTGAAAGTTTAATTTTCAACCAAAACATGTACAAGCCCACACTTTTCTCCCTGTTAAAATAAGATAAGCTACATATCTAATTGTAGATTAACTGGTGTGGGATTGATTCAGACTCATTTAACACAAACTAATAAAAAAAGACATGAGTCATGAAGAGGAAGTAGAAGTGCTTGTTAATCATTGACTGTATTTTATATTCAAAAACATATTTAGTGTTTTCAATTTCTGCCAATAAACCCCTCCCAAAATATCACACACTGGACCTTTAATATGTATGATTTGCTTTGTCTCTCCCTTCTTTATTTAATAAAAAGACAGATAAATGCATGTGTCTTCTCAACAAACACGCTCAAAGGTGATGATGACGATGATGATGCTGTGGTGCACAAAGAGGAAGAGAACGCGCCTGGAAACTCGTGACACTTTCTTCATAAATGTGAACCAGGAACGACAGTTTGAGCAGAGAAGCAGAGATGATGACACGGACTGACCGAGGTGAGTGAAACTCAGCCAACATTTGGCTTTTTTTACACAAACTTTCTGCCTTTTATTTCATATGGTGACGGTTTATTTAACGATTCAAGAAGGAATTAAGTTTTACTTTCGTTTTTGTTGTTTTTCCTGCTCAAAGTGCAGGTGTCGAACATTAAATAAAGTAAAGTAAAATCACACTGAAGCTCACTGTGGTTATTAATAATAACTTTATTTTATTCTTATAATACTACTAATAATAAAAATTATTATTATTATTTTACTTCCTTTTTGATATTTATGCCGAGTCTGATTCTGGTAGGAAGTCTGTGTAAATAAACACATCACAACTGCAACTATTAATCGATTAGTAGTCAACAACTAACTAAGAGTTGTTTGTTTTTTTTCAAAATAAAAGCGTTATCATCGAAAACAACCAACACATTTGTAAAGACAATGTCGTGTATTGAGTAAACATATTTATCAGACTTATTTCCTCCACTCGATAAGATGTTAAACTGGCTCGTCTGCATTGATACTGTGACCATGTGCACGTGTTATGATCAAATATGTAAAGTCTGTTCCAGTCTTTTAAAGGTGTGATAACAACGTTTCTTCACGCTAATGGGATTAAACTGCAGCAGTGACTTTGCTTCTTCATCAGTTTCAGTTCTGGTTTATATTGTGTGGATTCAATTTAAGTTCAGTTGGTTTCAATTTGAGGAAGTGTTACTTAAGGTATCTCTTTATCTAAATATATATCTTTCTATCTATCTATCTATCTATCTATTTACATATGTGTGTGTATACACACAAGCCAAGTTTACAGTAACATTTAAAGCTTTAAAGGTACGGTGTGTAAATTCATATGTGAAGTTGCATGTTGTAGCTGAGTATCCCTCTCTCTCTCTCTCTCTCTGTGATGGAGAAAACTCTAAATATGTTTAGTTTGTGTCCATGAAAAGAAAAAAAAACAATTGTTAGGAACCTGAAGAGTCAGTGTAACTCAAAAATAGGTGTTGTGTCATATTCTGGTTTATGAAGACGAGCAGAAAGTGGAGGAAGTATGCGGATTTCGCCAGTGTTGTGTTTACTTCCGCCTGAGTAACGTGGAGTAATGTCCTCCCACTTTGGTTCCTTTTAAACTGGTGTAAACGCCCAAAAGCACCACGGTTCTAAGGCTTCAGAACAGCACCAGAGCCAGAACCAGAACCGCCAACAATGTCCCGTCTCCTCCTTCACGTGTGTGTGTGTGTGCGTGTGTGGTTACAGGCATGATGTTGCCGAGCCTGCTGCTCGTGTCCCTGTGTGTCGGCGCTGTGTCCATGCTGGACAGCCAGCTGGACTTCCACTGGGAGATGTGGAAAAAGACGCATGAAAAAAGTTACCGCAACCAGGTTTGTTGTTTAAAATGTCTCGTTAGAAATGAAATGACAAGAATGTGAATTAAAATCAGTGTGTGTGTGTGTGTGTGTGTGGGCACAAAATCCATATTATCTTTAACATGTACCGTGTTCTGACCTTGTGCACTCTGTGTGTGCGTCTGCTTGTGTTGAGGTGGAGGATGTGCACCGCCGGGGATTGTGGGAGAAGAACCTGATGCTCATTACCATGCACAACCTGGAGGCCTCGATGGGGTTTCACACCTACGAACTCGGCATGAACCACATGGGAGACCTGGTAAGATGCTTGTGCACATAACTTTACACATTGCTTCCTTTTTCTTTTTCTTTTTTTTATCAAAGGGAGCACGGCGGTGGTGCAGTGGTTAGCAGTGACCTCAGAACAACAAGGTTCTGTGTTTGAATCTCAGCTTGCATGTTCTCCATGTGTGTGCTTGGGTTTTCTCTGGGAATTGTTTCCCCCAGAGATGATAATTAGACATTGAAGGATGCGTGCGACACATAAATAGAAGAGCCAACAGGTGGCGCTTTCTGCTTCTGAACTGACCTGTGATTGGTCAAAGATTCCTGTCAGAGGACTGTAGAGCTTAAACATTTACTCGATTATTAATCTCGACAATTACTCGATTATTAATCAAATTGATTATCAAAATAATCGTCAACTATTTTGATAATCAATTCATCGGTTTGAAGCTTTTTTCATTATTAAAACACCATTTCTGATAGTTTAAGCTTCTAAATGTGAATATTTTCTAGTTTCTTTGCTCCAGATAACAAAGAAATCATTAAAAACTGAATCACTTTGGTTTGTGGTTCTCTCTCAAAACACTGAAATTTGAATACAAAAGCATTTATTTCAATAACAATTAGACAAATTGTGCCTCATTTCACAGCGTGTCGGACAGACTTTAGGTTTGTGGCTTCACTGAACTTTATTTAGGACCCAAACAGGAAGTAACCTCTCGCTCACATGACTCACCTCAATCGAACACGTTTACCTGGTTGAATTTAACTCTGTGCATAAACAGGAAGGATCAAAAACCGCGAAAAAGCACTGATTAAACTCTATATGACACAGGACGTTTGATAGGTCACATGTTTTTCGTTAAGGAACAACTGTCTAAGATAATTTCTTTCTCTGTTTATGCCACTTTAGCTATTATTCAACTCTCCCCACAGTTGAATGGAAGCTCTTATCATAAATAAATGACCCTGAAAGTGAAAGAACAGGCACATTTTAACTGAATTTTAAAGCCACATTGATTCATTTTTACCTTCATTGTTGTCGTCTGGCTCAGTCGTAAACAGCAGGACAACACGTGTCATCATATCACGCTGTAAAGTTGTTGGCAAACATTCCAGGGGGACGTGCACTGGAGTCGAGTGATGAGACCTTTGCTTCTTTATCTCACTGAGAAATGTGATTCTTACAGTTATAAAATGATGCATGGACTTTGATGAAGGGACAGCTACAGTGCGTTAGTGTTTGATCAAACGTCATGGCTCTTGAGTTATTAAAAAGTTTGAAAAATAAAACAAAAAGGTCTGTGTGTTAAAAACATCAGAGCAAAAGCACACACTAAAAACAAAAAATGGTCAATTTGGACAGACAGGAAATTAGAAAAAGAAAATTCAGCATGTCTCAGTTTTAATTCCCTTTTTCATGTAAAAGGAAGTCAAATGCAGCTTAATTTCCTGCTTCGTGACTGTAGGTCACCTGATTCTGCTTGTTTTTTCTTACTCTTTCTTTCTTGTCGTACTTCCTCATAGACAGAAGCGGAGATCCTGGAGTCCTACGCCACACTCACTCCTCCTGCTGACATGCAGAGGGCGCCATCTCCCTTCACAGGCACATCAGGCGCTGATCTTCCAGACACCATGGACTGGAGAGAAAAGGGCTGCGTCACCAGTGTCAAAATGCAGGTAAAGAAAAAAAAACAAACACAAACTGTGAAGAATCTGTTTGAGTCAACACCTGCGATGGAAGACAGAGGCATTTAATTCAACAGACGTACAAAAAAACAAAACCCACATACAGTACTTCCTGTTCCTTGTTTTCTGAATCATGTTGAAGTTCGTGCAGGAAACTGTTGCCACAAACACTGGTTTAAGTCACTCTCATGTTGTGTGTCGAGTTGTGAGACCACTGTGTTTAACACAGAGTGACACCGCGAAGACCACGTCGCCTTCTGACTTATGTCTAATTCTTATTAATCCAAGTTTAGTAAAAACCTGACATGGAAACAAAAGTCATGCAGTGTTTGTGTATAGTTTGGTGGATTTATGGCCCAAAATACCAAAAGTCACCTTTATTCAACCAAGAAAACCCAAGTGCGTTTAAGGGTTGTTACAATATTTTGTAGTGTAAGTAATAAGTATTATAATTTAGATACAGTAGATAGATAAGGTGAAAGTAATAAATAATAAACATGCATTTCCTCATCTATCAATGTACAATACAGACAATTAAGTTTCAAAATATGCAGATCATCCACTGTGGTGGACCCCCTAAACGTTGAGTAACCAAAATAAATACAGCGTGGGCTTGATATTTACAGTGTAAAATTGTTAAATTATCATGACCTGAATATTAACATCTGTTTACCTGACCATAGAGTGAGCCGTTTAGAAAGTGGACAATGGACAAATCTCAGTTACTATATGTGATGTGCAACTTCCACTAAACCTTTTATGTGAGTAATATCCCGACAAATAAATTCACAACATGATAAAAATATAAACAAATCTGATCTTAAGAACCGTCTTATTACCGACCTGTATTCTGTTCAGCATCAGTCAAGCAGACACGTGACATGAGAATTGATTTTTTTGGCATTTCTTCTCTTCTTGTTCTACAAGTTAAATATAATTGATAAAAAAAAAAAAAAGTTCTTTAACCTCATAAACTGTGCTGGATCCTCCAGTGGCTCCGTTCGACACTCGAGTCTGTTGTGTTGCCAAACATGGAAATTTGGAGAATGTGATAAAAAGTGCTGCCTGTCCGTGTTAGAAACTCTTAAATTAAACATTGAATCCGCAGCAACTGGTTTAGGGTTTAGTTCTGGTTCTGGACAGAAACCAGAACTGAAGAAGTTTCTTGTACGAGCGGTGAAACATCTTCACGTCCAGATGCTAGATGTGACGTCACAGTAAACACACTTTGTGTACATGCAGGGTTCCTGTGGCTCTTGCTGGGCCTTCAGCGCCGCGGGGGCCCTCGAGGGCCAGTTAGCCAAGAAGACAGGGAGACTGGTGGACCTGAGCCCACAGAACCTGGTGGACTGCTCTAGTAAATATGGCAACAAAGGTTGCAACGGCGGCTACATGCACCAGGCCTTCCAATACGTCATTGACAACCAGGGCATCGACTCAGACGCTTCGTATCCCTACAAAGGACGGGTGAGTGCATGGTATACAGTATATGCATGTGGAAGATACGTACATAAAAATCATCATGTATCATCATCAATGCTTTCTTTGCTTTATTGTTGTTCTTTTGTGGCTTTTGTGACACAAAGAAACCGATTGAAAACAACCTTTTGTATGTTCTATCTTTTAATAAGTGCAAATGCAATCATACAGACTTTTCAAATAACCTTTTACTATAACATAAATCACAAACAATAACAATTTTACAGCATTTCTTTGACCAATGTCATCTTATTTGCAGATGACACTCAACTAATTATTGCCTTCCTCCACGACTACAGTGGATTAGTCTTTAGGTATTTTCTCGAAAGATGAGGCGTTCATCTGGGACAGAACACTGATGTTTTTGCGTTTCTTCCCTAATTTTATCATTCTTTTGTGGCTTTTGTGACACGAAAACAACATTTGTATATTCTATGATTAAATACGTTGCAAATGCAATCTTACAGATTTTTTTTATACACAAGTTTTTATTGGGGCCACACGGTGGTGTAGTGGTTAGCACTCTCGCCTTGCAGCGAGAAGAAGAAGGTTCGAGCCCCGGTTGGAACAAGGGCCTTTCTGCATGGAGTTTGCATGTTCTCCCCGTGTGTGCGTGGGTTCTCTCCGGGTTCTCCGGCTTCCTCCCACAGTCCAAAAACATGCAATGTGGGGATAGGTAAATTGGACACTCTAAATTGACCATAGGAGTGAGAGTGAGAGTGAATGGTTGTTTGTCTCTATCTGTGTGTGGCCCTGCGATGGACTGGCGAACTGTCCAGGGTGTACCCCGCCTATCGCCCGATGTAGCTGAGATTGGCACAGCACCCCCCGCGACCCTCTAACGGAGGATAAAGCGGTAGATGATGACTGACAAGTTTTTATTTGTTTCTATGACAAGAAAAGTAACAGCACAGTGCAATAAAAAAGGCAACATGACCAGGCACTTAAGATCTTCTACATCAGCATTGGAAAAGGGTCTCCACATAGTGGTACTTAGTTTGTACAATAAGTATCACATGGAAATAAAATGAAAATGCAAATGACATAAATCCTTGGCTTTTGTGATGCAAAGAAACCTATTTAAAACACCTTTTGCATATTCTTTCTTTGGAAAAGTACAAATACAATCATACAGATTTTTCAAATAACCTTTTACACTACCATTAATCACAAACAATAACAATTTTACAGCATTTCTTTGACCAATATAGCCCAGGCAATGTCATTGTATTTGCAGATGACACTCAACTAATTGTTGTCTTCCTCCTGCAGTGGATTAGTCTTTAGGAATTTTCTCTAAAGAGAAGGCGTCAATCGAGGACAGAACACTGATGTTTTTTTTTTGCCTCATGTAATGCTGAGATCCTAGAAATAAAAAAAAAAAGCACAATGTTCCTTTAAAGTGTAAACACGTAGGAATCCAGTGCAAACTCAGGTTTGCTGTTAACACATTCCCTTCACGAGACAACAGTGTGGGTGTAGCAACAGCAACAATAAGTTAAGCACAGCGCTCCAGGCTGTAGACAGCAGCACTCTTCTCACTAGTCTGTGGTCTGCTGTTAATGTCTCTTTGGAGCAACAATAAATTAATCGGAGCGGACAACATGTTTGTCCTCCAGGCTCCATCATCTGGTTTGTGTGGAGGAGGAAGCAGTTCCTTGTGGATCCGACAGGCTGTTGAAGCCTGATGTGACGACCAAGTGTGTCTGAAATCTTCTTGTCTTACTCACCTGGAAAACATCTGAATCCAATGAATGAAAGAGGAGATGAAAATAAGTTCATTTTAAAACGTATGCCTTTAATAAAAGTTGTGGGAAATTGAGGATCATTGTGGAATATGTAGTAATGGTACGCTCCATGAATTGGTTTTTCCTGTAGTGTCGGAGATTTGTTATATAGAAGAAACCAAATTAAGTGCAGATTTGGTTTGAGTGGAGCCTCCTGGTGGTGGTGGTGAGGATGTTAAAAACTCCATGGTTATGTCTTTGTCTGGACCAGACTTTGTGGGTCTTCAGTGGCCGCAAATGTGTACTTCCTCCAGTTAAAAGTCAAAATAAACTCAGCCAGCAGTGACAGTAAAAAAGATACTATGTTTCCTGTCCTACCAAAATTAAAAACAAAATTAGCTCCAGTTTTTTTCTGAATTTGTGGGAAGACAGAGGGAACTTGAACTTTCCGAACGAGTCCGGTCTTCCTCGTTCCTGCCAACTTTTCTTTTCTGTCATCGCAACAATGTCGTGAATTGCAATTATTTTTACACTCTTTAACACCCGAAAAATTGCAGTTCGCGCTCCCAAACTGAACCATGGTTTGTGTATTTTGTCTGTTTTTTACAGTTTGATTTATTACTCTAATGTTTGCATATAGCCACGCCCTAAAGCATTACCTGCTTCATCGTCTATTTGACTCTAAATGGGACTAACATTTACAAAAGACAAAATAAAAAAGACCATAAACCAGTGAAAATGATGTCATAAGTCGAGTTTATTCCCTCAGAAGTTTCAGGCTACATTCAATGTCTGTACTCAGTACTTAATATGTCATATACAACACAACACAAGCCAAAAAGACGGCATTGTTGTGTAGAATTATGTATTATTTCTATTTTTACAGAAACTGTGTGAATCATGAGTGTTAACGCCCTCTTTCTTTTCACTTCAGCAACAAAGTTGCCAGTACAACCCTGTTAATCGCGCCGCCAACTGCTCTCAGTACGAATTGCTGCCTCAGGGCGACGAGGGGGCTCTGAAGCAGGCGCTGGCCACCATCGGACCAATCTCGGTAGCCATTGACGCCTCGCGACACACATTTGTTTTCTACAGGAGCGGTAAGATAACACATCATCAGCACGGCCCCTCACACCCTGAACCTCTCAGCTGACAAAATAATACATAACGTTTAATTCATTTCTTTCAGGGGTCTACGACGACCCAGGGTGCTCCAAGAGGGTGAACCACGCCGTGTTAGCCGTGGGCTACGGCACAGACAGTGGAGAGGATTACTGGCTGATCAAGAACAGGTGAGACCCCGGGTCCATGCAGTACTTATACATGAGTACATGTGTCGTGAATACATGTCCCCAAGATAAAACAGGAAGTGAAAAAAGGGGGAGTCAGGTTGTTGCACTCTGTTCCGAGGCTGGTCTGAGAAGTAGTTTCATTTCTCATCACTGGTTAACGTCCACTGTAGAGCTGTTTGAGGTGTTCAGCCTCCGTCCAGCGTATTTCTGAGGCAGTTCCTCCTTGATGCACATGTTTTTATCATTTTGGTTTGAAAAGAACTTACAAAAAATGTTGTGACGTTGTTGACGTTGTTACTCAACTACATTAAGTTTACAGCTGTAGTTGGTTACGTTTTTCACATTTTAAGGGACACTTTACTCATTTTCAGAGTTAAATGTGTCATGTGATCATCAAACGGCCGCCCTGAGACACACATTTTGTGACTGTTAGTCGCCCTACGCTGCTCTTCATTGAGTTCCTGTAAATTATAACAAGTGTTGTGAGTAAAGGATCTTCAATAATAAATAATATTCCAGTGCCGTAAGACAATGTGAAATAAACAAACACAGCAGCATCACAAGGATCTTAAGTCCATTCTTCACATGACCAAGTAGGGAAAATATGTTATTATATGTGTTAAAATATGTGTTATTTAAAACATCTCTTTAAATAACACATTGTAGAACAATTATTGTTTTATTGTCTAAATACAAACAAAGAGAAATTCCTGATCCTTATCTCAAAGCACTTAATGTTTATCTTTGTCCCACCTGTGAAGGCTCACAGCCTCAAATAAAGTACACAAATGACTAGTTAGTTAGTAAAATAAATCTAAGTCTCTGTCTTTCAGTTTTCTTGAAAGAAACCTGTTCACTAAATGTCTGATTCAATCCACCTGTGTTTGATGAGTGAGGACATGCAGGTGTGAAGTGGTGGGCGTGGCCTAACATATAAAAGCAGCCTGGTTGAGCTCAGTTCTGACAGCACAATGGAGAAGACATGAGAGGGGAGGGCAGCAGTGTAAATCCAGATTGATTTAATGTATTTAAATGCTTTTAAACAATCTTTAACACTCATTGTATTCAGATTGACAGAAAGTGTGTGGCCATGTGAGATGGCCCTTGCCCTTGGTAAATTGCCATGGGAATAATACACAACTCCTTGTGGACATGGTATTTCGCACATACAAACAGCGTTGTGACGTGTCTGCGGTTAAAAAAATCAAACCACATTTTGGTGGTCTGATTTAATCCGAAACAAATATGACAAAAGTGCCATTAAGGGGGAAAACAGAGAATAACGTTAGGATATCAAAGGAGAAAAAGCCACAATGACTGTATCTGCACCAGCTCCTGTACTGTGAAGGAATTTGGATGGAAGTGTTAAATCAGGGTTCTTGTCAGCCCCAAAGTAGAAATCACACTTCTACAGGAGATGATGTGAAGTGCTGGAGACTGTGTGGGTGTCAGGAAACTCAGCCACTGGCATAATAATCTGGGACTGTCCAAAAATAACACAGTGCTGGTCAAACTCGCAACAGGCTTTGGAATTTATTTATTTATTTTTTATTTTTTACAGAAAAGCACATTTTCAGATTAATCAAAATTCTGGATCAGTTCATTAATATCTGTGTGGTATTTTGATGGTGTTTGGTAAGAAAACCAGCACAAGACAATGGTCGAGTCCTGACACCCCCCCCCCCCACACAACAGAGGAATGGATTGGCTTAGTTAACGAAATATATGCTTTTTCACTCTTAAAATGGTCACATTTAAAAAATAATGGTCAACTTCCTTCATACGCACAAGAGATACAGCCATCACAAATGAATGGACCCTTGGTGGAAGCTTTATTTGTCTATTCTACTCTTTTAATTTGAATTATAAACGTTCGTCATTTATAATCTGTGTCTTTAACAGAGTGCATAATCTCCTTTTTAGTTTGTACATAGTAAAGGACAGCATAGAGCACTTTTTGCAGATGATTTGGCTAATCTCTTTTGTAAGCAGACAGATTGTCCTCTTTCATCATTTACAGTAAATAAAGACTCAAATTCACCAGGAACTGCATTTGCGTCCCCTTCTTTTAATTATTTAATTTTCTTTTTTTTTTCTGTTCCTTTCATCCAGCTGGGGAATCTCTTTTGGAGAGTCGGGCTACGTCCGGATGTCACGCAACAAGGACAACCAGTGTGGCATCACTCAGTACGGCTGCTATCCCATCATGTAGCCAGAATGATTTCACGAGTCCCCCCCCTACATGTTTCAGTTCTAAATAAAAGTAGAGATGTAATGACAGGAGGAGCATGTTAAACCCCTTTTCCACTGTATTGGAAAACCAACCTCCTGTGTAGAATCAAATCTGTGCGACAACAACAACGCCTCCAGTAAACCAATGAAGCACGCTTTGGTACTTAAATTCTTTGTTTTGAACCTGTGAAACTGACATGTTTTCCTCTCAGAGATGCTTTCCAGTGTTTTGATGATGCACAGATTTGGCCATCAGGTCCTTTCACATCTGCTGAAAACGCAGTGAAGGTGAATTGAGCTGATTTCCCCATCAGTGTCTCGAGGCCTCGTCTGTTAAACCTGCCATAAAACCGTCTGAGAGGAAACCATTGACGTGGGGGAAATTGGTGCGTTGGTCAATTTAGCATTTACATGTTACGAGGGAGAAACCAAAATCAATACCTGTGTCTGCGGTAAATATGTGTCCTGTGCAGGTTTACGGTACCGAAAATCTGTCGTTGGGGGGGAAATTGGGAGGCTTTCATTCCCAGTGACTGGATTGCAAGATGCTTTTAGTACTCGCAGTCGTTTACACAAGATTTATTTGTATTTGTTGTAAATCATCATCGAAATGGATGACATTAGGTGTGGAAATGGCATTAAACATTGTAATAAATGAAAAAAAGACTCTATATTGTGCACAAACTTGCTCTTAAGAGTACAGTCACTACACTTTGTGAAAATTATGTGTTGGCCTTTCAAAGAAATCCACACTATTGCCTCCAGCAAGGTCAGAATAAAGTCAGCAGAGAGCAGTGTTGGGTTACAAATGAGTCATTTTTATTTTTTTTTTAGTGCAACATCACAACAAACAATTTTCACATGAGGTATTCAAAGGGATTTTCTTTAGTTGTTGATACAAAATGTCCCACCATGATTGACGTTTAAAGTGTTGTGTATCATCTTTTTAAAGCCTTTGGTTGGTTAGCCACATTCATTAGTAAGTCTAACACATGAACAAGAATGGCACGATAAAGCATGGTGGGTCGGGGTCCGAGCCGAGGAAACGTAGACTCAAATATAATATTTCCCCCCGGCTCCTCCCCCGTTTAAAGCTTTTTGTATGGATTTCAATAATTCCTACTTACAACAGTGGGATCGAACAGTATTTCAACTACACTAAACATTTCGGAAAAACAGGGTATGGGAGGGGGGTGGCTTACAAATGTGGAAAAATAGCTTCTGTCTCCTCTGACCGTGTTTCTTTTTTTTTATTCGGGGATGGGTGCTTGATTCTTGGGCTTTTTTTCTATTACAGCAAGTCACGTGATTCTAGTTTTCGGAAAACGGGGAATAGGCAACGTTGATTACAGCAAGATCCTCCTTGCTTGGATTGTCACCTCCCCTTTTTTTTGGTCTTGACATTTGTGCATATATATATACATATAATTATATATATATATATATATATATACATATACAGAACATGGGTCAATGGGACACTCTAGCATACTGGACTTAAGCTTTGGCTGGACGGGCGCCTCGTTTGGCTCCTGTTTGCGGATTGATTCCAGCACATTTGGTTTGAAGTAAAAGGCATGAAGAAGAGACGGATGAGACAGACAAGAGATAGATTGATAGATAGATAGACAGACAGACACCCTGACAGGATGGATTCTTTGGTTAAGGAATATCTTTGCCACACAACATCTCACACAATTGAGGTAGATGGGTAAAGTCTTCATGTACACACAGGGGGGAGGAGGAGTGGGGAGGGCAGGGACAGACGGGGGGGTGGGGACACTGGGGTTTACAGAGTCAAAAGACTTCCATCTGAAGACACTGCCTCATGTCAGTTTCTCAGTTCCAGCTCAACATAATACTGTTTTATGCAACATTAAAAAAAAAAAAATCAGCACGGTGAACCCACTGGTGCTTTCTTTTTTATTTTGAATCCTCTGAGTGCTACGGTAGCTGTGATAGGGAACTGCTAAAACCACCCATGATACATAACGATTCAGCAGTTACCCATCAATCTTTGGTTGTTTGTCTTTTTTTTTTTCTTTTTTTTTATTATTTGGTTTAAACATTATCAAAAAAAGTGTTGTTGATTTTTTTTTTGTTCTTTTTACATTTTTTTTTATCTGAAAGGTATATATTAGCTTTCAGTTCTGCTATTTCATTATTTAAGCCCCCCCCCCCCCCCCACCAACACCCCTCCTCTCACTACTTTGCTCTTGCAACGGCCTCGGCTGGCAGCCAGCCTTGTTTCAGGGTCAAGTTTCTATAAAAGCCACTAGGGGGTGCCCCAGGCTAAAATGGCAATGTGGATCACCTGCAACAGCCAAATGGATTCACTCCCTCCCTTCTGTTCTCCCTGATGCACTGAAAGGGAAGAGCTTCCCTGCTTGACACGGAGCAGAAGGTGGCTCAATACAAAAAGCTCTGTCTCCATTTTAGGCTTGCAGTCAGAGACAAAGAGAAACCTGAAAGGTGTCACCTCCGCTTTGATACAATGACAGTAGTGAGCCGGGGTCAGCAGAGGAGCTTCCAAGCTCTTTCATTTTTCATTTTGCCCCTCTGTACTGACTCAACTGCACGCCCCCGCCATGGCCCCCCCACCTTTGCTCTCAGCATGCTTACAATTGTTGCTCATTAAAGTTTAATTCAGCTCCATGCCCCACTACTTCTATACCTCCTGTTCCTCAAATAACCCCCCCCTCCCCTCCACACACACACACACACACACACCACTACCACTGTCCTCATTCTGGACGATTCAGCCTCCTCTCTGATCTCCCTCCGCCCTCTTTGAATGCCCCCTAAAGCCCACAGGTCTGGCCAAGAGCAGACCCCAGACCAGATACTCAGAGAGGAGATAGGATAAAAAAAAAAAGGCCTTCCCTTTGAAGTCTGAGAAAAAGTCGATGGCCTCTTTCATGACTGCCCGTCTTTCAAGTGCATGCTGTGAAGGGGGCCCTGGCAATCCACCCCTTCCAGTGTTAAAGCTAGAGAGAGAGAGAGAGGGGTAAAGAAACAACAGAGAGAGAGAGAGACGGGATGGAAAACGGCCTCGCCACTCTTTGGCAGCAATTACACAGAGGTCAGAGGATTCGATCTTTGGTGATTCCTCCCGGTTTAAACATTAATGCAGGCAAAACATGAGAAAAATCACGTTACCTAACGCTTGTGCAAGGACAAAGCCTTCAGACAAAATCCAGGATTCCTCCAAGATGAGGTACAAACCCTAAGAACCTCAGACGTTCAAGAACAAACAAAAAGCCTGGGAGGAGCAATTCATGCGACTGTCACAGTCCCAACAAACAGTCCAGGAACAGAGCCAAATCCACAACTTGAGCCGAACGCTTTCAAAAAACCCCAGGGACGGGAAGAAACCCCCAAGATCCTTAAAGAAACCTCTAGAAATCCAGGAATGAACCCTTTTTCTTTTTTCTTTTTTTTTTTTGGAACTGAGACAACTGGCAGACGGGCACAGGGATGTGGAGGAGAGTAAAGATCACACTAAACTGGACATAGACGAGACTGTCTGCACTGCACTGGGGAGGTGAGGGAAGATGGGAGGGGAGGGGGGTCACAACCATGCATTTCCCCCAGGCAGACACACACAGTATGCATGTTTTCATGTGACCCTCGAGGACTTGCACTCGACGGGGGCCTTCAGACGGCACTTTAAGTGGGTCCCCAGACACTTAACACAGTCCGCCCAGATGGCATTGGTCTGAACACAACTTTACAAGCAACCTGTGAACCTATGGGACGCCACATCGTCATCATCATTATTGTTGTTGTAATTATTCATATTACTATCATCATCGTTATTATTATTATTATTATTATTAATACTGTTATCAATTATAAATATTATCACAACATTCTAACAAGCTTTGGCCTTGGCGTTAAGAGCTGACCGCAGAGACAATCGCGAGAGTAAAGAAAACCCCAGATATTCTACAAAAAGAAAAACAAGAAAAAACAAAGGCCAGGCCTCGGAGATAGAGGGAGATACGTAACATCACTGGGTGTTCGGGGCTGGATCGGGGTTGGGGGTCAGGTACAAGGGTTTCGGGGATTCAGGCCGTACATTCAGGGAAGCAATGTTAATCTTTGGTATTACGATGGGATTCTACAGCTAAAAGTGCCCATCAGAAAAAAGTCTTCAGTTTCACACAGACATACAGAGCATCGTTTAAATAAATACTTACAGTATATAGATAGCATAAATAAATAACCAAATAAATTAGAAAGAGGGAAAGTAAATAGGGGGGGGGGGGAAACAATAAATACACAAATGCAGTAATAAATATGTTGATCAGATCAGCAATTGCATTTGAAACGTCCTCGGGTTTTTGATTTTTAAACGACTGGCTATAAGGAGGCGTGTTAAAGCCGTTCCTTTGTCGACCAAAAAATGACCTTGTACGTACGTCAGCGGGGCGGGAAATAATTTGCCCCGCGCTTCCAAAACGCGTGTGTCTATAAATAGAGTGATGTGCTTGAAATCTGTACAAAAAGGGCTGAAAGAATCACATTCCTCCAAATTTTTTTTTTCTAGACATCTGTAAAAAAAGATTGAAACATGGAGCAGAGGTGAGCACAGTTTGAAAATGAGTGGAGAAAAAACGTCTACAATGTCACTATACATTGTGTCGGGTTGTACCTCCTCCTCCTCCTCCTCCCCGCTTCGTCTTCAGAAGCTCCTCCTTCATTTTTTTTGTTTTGTTCATTTTTTTGGCTTGATTTTGAGTCAAAAAAAATGGCTGGAGCTTTCGTTTGGAAGCTCGGCGAGAGTCTTTATAGCGAGACGTTTGCACCAAACAAGTCCGTTTTTTTTCTGGCTGTGTTTATTGATTCTTGTCCTGGCATTACGGTGAGCTGCGCTGCGGTTTCGACCCCCCCTTCCCCCCACCCCTCCCCCTCCTCGAAAACTCTGATTCATTCGAGGTGGGAGCGTCTTCACAAAGCACAGGAAAAGGCTCAGGTTGATGGTAATTGATTGACAGTTGGGAAGTCACGGACGCTACAGAGCCCTCCCGGTAATTCCAGGCTCCGAGACTTGGAACAGCGCCACGCGGACGTGGGAAACCATCACCATGGAAACACATGCTAACAAATTGGGATATCAAGTTCTTCAGAAAAAAAAAAACAACAGAGATAGATAAATAAGTAAATAAATAAATTTAAAAAATCGCCTCTTCTTCCTCTTTCACCTTGATTCTCGAGGAAAAAACAGGGCCGCATCTGCAGACCACACTTGGGGGCGGGCGGGCGGGGGGGGGATTAACGTCTTTGGATGAGAAGTTTTTGATTAAGATGTGACACAATGGAGCTCTCCAGACATCGACATCTCTTGATTCTTCACGTTTGGAGAGATGACGATAGATTTTGAAGGTACACCAAAAAATATGTTTCCTCCTGATTTGTAATACCCTCATTATCGCTAATCTACATAATCAAAATAATGCAATGAGATGGTGTCTATGTAAGGGCGTGACTCTTCCGAGTCAAATCATCTTTGCACCCTTGGACTATACAAGCAGGACCTCGCGCCCCGCGCTCATATCACTCTGGGTATCGCCCCCCTTCCATTTCAAGGGAGCGATCGACTTTGGTTTAGGAAAATGCTTCATCTTCGTAATATCATCTACAACAGGCTGGCTCCGTCGCTCCTTCTGATAACGAGGAGGACATTTTAATGACGGCCGATCTCTGCTTAGACCAGTCTATGTGCCCCCTTGCTCCCTCGGCGCCCTCCCCACCGCACCTGCTCGGCGGTCCGTCATCACGCCGTGCTGCAGGACACTGCGGAGGAGGAGACGCTGGAGCCTGAGGAGCCCGTGGAGGAAGGGCGGCCCTCGTCTGCCCACTTGTTGAGGTTACGTCGGCGGGCGTTCATGAAGAAGTTGCTGACGGTGGAGAGCTCCAGGCCCAGCTGCTGGGCGATGGTCACCTGCAGCTCTTTGGTCGGGCGGTGGTTCTCCCTGAAGATGGCCAGGAGCGTGCGCCGCTGCAGGTCCGTGAACACCAGCCTGGTGCGCTTTGGGCCTTGATTGCGCTCCAGCTTGCTCTGCTCTTGCTCCTTTCGCTTGCAGGCTGCAGGCAGATGGAAAAAAGATAGCTAATAAATAAATAAATAAATAAATAAACATATATATATATACACATATAAAAAAAGGGGGGGAAACAGGTTAGCTAACAGACTAACTGGCTAACTGGGACAAATGGATTAAGCTAAGGGAAAGTGGATTTGCTGAGAGAAAACACATTAGCTAAGCAACTCTTATTAGTTAAAAGAGATGAATCAGCAGTGTTGCTTCATTGTACTGTAAAGGAATCAAGATGTGCAGCCGATCACATCTTATTGCCAGAGAGCCGCTGTGAGGCTGCCGGGATAAAAACCAATAACTACATGCAGCTCTGAAGTTTCCCATCTTTGCTTCTCATTATTCTCTCACAGCTTTTTCTGCTTATACAGATCTGACTTTAAGACAAAGTGCTAAACCGTCATCAACTGACAATGGCCAAAAAAATAATCACATTCATAGACATAAACAGATGCGCCGCACATTTGTTTTTACAAAACCCCAAAAACACTAAATCATTTTCATTTGCACCGCCTTTTTTTTTTCTTTTCTTTTGTGACAAGAAAATCACTGCAACCCATTTGTCTCCAGCGGCGGAATTTCAAAACTTTTTCAACTTTCTCCACACGTGTGTTTAACACATGACTGACATAATTATCCAAAGATTCATTCTCACATGTGGATTGTAGCAAGTCAAAAGTGCAAAAGAGTCTGTCTGTCTGTCTCATTATAACTCTGTCCTCAGAGGATTAAAAAAAAAAACCTCATTATTTCTTGCTCGATTAGCCCCGCGTGTCAAAGTTGGACGTAGTTAAACTTTTTAAGTGGTTATTTGTATCATAATGTTAAGTCTTGCTCACACCAGCACACGCGAAATACTAACTCAGGGGTCACTGCCCGCTCAATTACATAATCAATATTTCCTCAGGAAAAGTCTGAAATTAAATTTAAAAAAAAAGAAAGAAATCTGGGTATAATAATAATGAAAATAATAAGAAGCGAGGAAGAGGAAAAATACCCTGGTGTGTGTGTTCGTAGGAGCTTTTCTGGCATAAACACTGACCTTGTCAGAACCAGTAGGCCTCATAGAGACTAAAAAACCTGGTCCTAAATGAGTTTAGGGCTAAGATTTGGATTGTGGTTAAAGGTTAAAGTTAAGGTTAGGCATTAACTGGTTATGGTTGAGGTTAGGGGTCACGCTTTGTTCAAATGAAAGAATGTGTCCTCAGAAGAATAGCTGTGTGTGTGTGTGTGTGTGTGTGTGTGTGTGTGTGTGGGTGGTGTGAGCTCAGATCCATTTTGAGAATCAGACGATTGTGGTGGGTTTTTTTCTGAACTCGGGCTGCTACGTGTTCCTCTGCATATCCATCGCTGAACTCTTCACCTCCAACACGCTGTAATTCTGTATTTACAGGAAACACAACACCAACCTCTGCCTTTGTGTACCGAGCCAACAACCACTACACCCCCCCACCCCCACCCCCCCCTTCTCCGTCCATCTCCCTCCACTTCCTCTCTCTCTCTCTCTGTCTCTCTCTGTCTTGGCCGTTACTTTAGCAGACACTTGGACATCATTAGTTTCTCATAGAAGTCATTTACATGTGGCGGCAGTGAGTGAGCAATAATCACTTTAGGGGGGAACTAATTTATTTTCTATTACAGGCAGGTTGCGTCAGGGGTGAGTGAAACGAGCAGAGTCTGCACTGCCTCGGGTGTTTAGAAGCCTTAAGTGGACTAAAACATATTTGGAGAGGGGGCGCGGGGTGGGGTGGGGGGGTTGGAGAGAGTCATGCAATTACCTAAATGCACACTTTTAAGAGGTTTCAATCAGCACTGTGTGGCTGAGCGACTGTTTTGCTGATGGTATCAAAGGCGTTTCTAAGTGTAAGCATCGGTGTATGTCTGTGCACTCAACACACACACACTCAGCAGGGGAGGGAGGATCGATGGTGTGGTGCCCATAGTGGACTTTTATTTAACACTGTAGCCTGTCGACTGGAAACAAAAGTGCACTTGTTTTTTTGGGGAGGGTTTAAATTAACTTCAGGAATGGCTGATGTGATTGGTATCAGTGTTGCTCCGATACTCGTCAGGTGAACCGCTCAAAAAAACACTAAACATCAGGTGAATTTCCCTTCTTTTAGGACTCTGCAACAGTGAATCGATGATTAATCTACTACGGAATGAATGGCCAGCTATTTTAAATACTGATTATTCAGTTTTCCAGTATTTTTTGTGATTCAGATTCTTAATGTCCTGATTTTCCTGACGGACAATATAAGACTTTTTTTATGAAAGCAAAGCAGATAAATTGATTTTGAGCATATGCTTTTCTTGCTGACTTAAAGGGGAGATGAGCACAATCACTGTCATGTGACTAAACTGTCAGTCATTGATTCAAAGTTCAAAGGTCGTGGCTTACATGTGTTACTTACAGCGCGGCTGTTTTGAAAGGGTTAAAAAGACTCTATTGACTGATATCAATATCATTAGATGTGCAATAATGTATCATGAAGAAATTGCATTGAGCCATCGCTAACTCATCTAAACGTGCAATAATGTGCAAAAAATCATTTGCGTGAATTTAAATAAACAAACCTGCTCTTTTACTACTTGAAGAATAAACATGTGTGATTTACTACACAAAAAAACACAACATAGGAGTCTTTTGTTGTTCATTTCTGCCAAAACCACAAATATTTACGATGAAGTATCGTAAATATTTGGAATAACGGCCGGAAAATGACAATAAAAACAAGCGGAAGTGGAAACTGGTGGAAATAAGGATGACGGGCACGCTGCCAGACGCGTTCACTTGCTTTAAGAAAACAAGGTTTATGAACTCTGTTATTGACTCTGTTATTGATCTTGATTAGATGGACATATCAGCTGGCAATGGGCTGCAAATTCCATAATTCAAAGCCTAACACACACACACACACACACACACACACACACACACCTGCTGGAAACATGTGCCATATTGAGCACAAACGCCGCCTTTTACTGTGAAAACAGCGACGACACGTTGACTTGATTGGTTTACATCTTCCTATTGAGAAACATCTCACACTGTCTCGGACTCTTCACTCCACAGAAACCCCCGCTGTGGCAAATTTCTGTCATTAGCCGAGTGCTTGACAAATAAGTGTGACCTCAATGAATCGACGACGCCTTCCCCATCGCAGTGGTGGCGGCGTGGGCCGCGAGCCTTGATTGCCCCCCCCCCCATCCCCGACATCCAGCTGAGTTTCTGAAACTTAAGCACTCGACTCGACGTGAATAAATCTGGCCGATGCGTTCGGCACTAAAATCATTATCTGAAGGAAATGTTTTGACTCGGGGATGCGCTCTTGTCAGCTCAAGATTACAGGGGCCTGTTAGCGTTTAGGCATCCAGAGCTTGTTTGCATTTCTGAGAGTTATCGAACGACGTCTCATTAAAATCTGAACAGGCCAAGATGTCAGCGGCGCGTCAATATCACTACAAGTGAATTTTTTTTCTTTCTTTCTTTTCTATTTTTTTCCCTCTCTCTCCAAATGCTACATTTTTCACAGACGTTACACCATCCCAGCCATCAATATTTCTGAGTTGGGGGGGGGGGGTTGGGATGGACGTGGGCTGCAGCTACAGAAGGTATATACAGTGGTGCACTCTGGGCTCATGTAGTAATGAAAGGGATGACATGATAGCGCGGGCTAGCTTGCTTGTATCGTGGATTTATGGCTCGTTGGAGGAGTCGGGGTGTCCTGCAGCTCTCCTCCTCCTCCTCTTCCTCCTCCTCCTCCCTGCTTCCGTCGGCGCTTTACTGACGAACACAACGGCGACCATTAAGTAAATGCTTCCTTATGCTGTAATCATGTGTAAAAGGCTCACAATTACCATGCTATAAATCCACGGTGCGAGGGCTACTCATGGAGACATAAATATTCCCCTATAGGCTTCTTATGATCGTGGGAACAGCCCCTAATCATGATGTACGCCCCTGTCTCGTGTTGCTGAAACGTGATCGAAAGCCCTTTCCCTACCTTACACCCCCCCCCTCGGCGTCTCAACCTACACCTCCCCTCCCAGTCAGAGACCGCCCCCCCCCCATCCACCCCACCCTGCCTCCCCTCCCTGCAGCCCCAGCCCACCCCCTGCTGATTTCTTGGGCCAGGGGCTGATAGAAATTATTGATTAAATCTGTGCAGCTCAGACTCCTCGACCCACAGAGGCTGGTTAACCCCTTCAGTGCCGGAGTGAGGGAGCTGCAAGAGCCAGATAAAAAACAAAAAAAAACAACAAATAAAAAAACAACAACAACGACCCCCCCCACCGTTTGGTGAGTGGTGTAATGCAGCAGCAGCAGCTTAGGCCACATGCGCCCGTTTCCTGATATGTAAATGGAATCAGCGTTGACCTTTGAGCCGCGCTCGCCGAATGTGAACTGTATTGCAGCGCGAGGTGGACAAGGCTTTGTGGCTTTCATTACCGTGGGGGTGGTGCAGGCACTGGAGCCGACACGTAAACCGCATTGACCTTTCTTATTCATTTAGACCTTTAGTCAAGGGCTTCGGCCATCATCTTTAAAGTTATAGTCTCTGATCCCCCCCCCCCCCTCCTCCTTCTCCTCCTCCTCGACTTTAAGTGTCGGAGCATGGCTGCACGGTCTTTATCCCGCCTTCTCCTCCAACTAAATCCTGATTGCCTCCTCCACTGCCTGAGGTTGGGGCTGGAGATGCATCTCATATGTACAGCACAGTAATCCATAGAGCACACACAAGCACGCAGAGAGAGAGAGAGAGAGAGGGAGAGGGGGGGGAGAAACAAACAGGATTCTGCAGATAAATCCTGGAGATCACCTCCTCTGTGTTTAGCAAAATGTCTCTGCAGGAAGACAATTATTTGAGGAGACAAAATGGCAGCAGCTACATGGCGTTCCATAATTGCCGCACGCCGGCAGAACTCTATGGAAATATAACAATAAGTGGGCCCTTCTGTGCATTTAAGCGAGCGTTACATTAAAAGCAGGTGATCTTAAAACTTGAAGCAGGGCGAAACCTCTTGAGCTGCTGCCTTCAGCGCGAGGTTGCACGGGGCGCCGCACATTCAAATTCCAGTCTCGATTTTTTGTTTTTTGCCGATGCAGGCGAGGTGTGTGTGGGCAAGGCGTGCTGCTCTTTCCCATGGAAATCAATAGAGGCTTGTAATTAAACAAAAGGGGGTTGGCCAGGAAAAAAAAAAGGAGGGGGGGGTGAAGGGGAGGTGGCATTGAGGGGAAAAAAAACACAACAACCCCCCTTCGGAAAGTGGGTTATGTAGAAAAGTGCCGAGCTGTCTGAATTGCGGCTTTGCCAAGAACTACATATGCACTTTCCGAGTGTGTGGGAGCCGACATTGTCAAACACAAGCACACTACACTCCTGTGCAGGGATGTAAATTTTTTATGACTCTGATTGATTGGCTGCTCCTCGGACGACTGCGAACACTGACTCGTTAAAATAACGTTTGTGTTTTGTAAAAAGATGGAGGAGCAAAAAAAAAAAAAGAAAAAAGAAAAGACGCCGTGACTAAAGAGAAACGCACGCTGATTGACGACTGGAAATCTGCTCCGAGGAACAAAGGGGGTGGTGTTGGTGGGGGGGGGGGGTTGTTTGGTCACCAGGAAGGTTTTGTTTTTTCTCTCCCCCTGTTTTGCATACAGAGTCTCGACAATCACAGCGTCGGCTTCATCATCAAGCAACATTTCAGTGGAATCAACAGAACAAACCCAGAGATAAAGCGTCGCCTGA
Source organism: Solea solea (assembly GCF_958295425.1). Lineage (NCBI taxonomy): Eukaryota > Metazoa > Chordata > Actinopteri > Pleuronectiformes > Soleidae > Solea > Solea solea. Next base: position 23,323,463 of record NC_081146.1, read on the forward strand.
TAAGAGGCTTGGCGAGTGATTGGTGTAGCGTTTCGCTAAATGGAGGATGTACACATGTGCTCTCAGAGCCAAACAATCAAAGATCAATAATTGTGAAGGGATTGCAAGAGTGCACAATCATTACCTATGAACCCTATTGTGTTGCCGGGCTTAATCAGTCGGGGCTGCTGACAGGGAGCGAGAGGCGGTGATCAACTGGGCAGCCTCGCACACACGTACGGCTCACAGACCCCCGCAGTGAGCAGACACACACTCACACACACACACACACACACACACACTCGTCTATGCTCATCTCATATTACTGTGTTCACTTGGATCTCTGTCTGTGTGCCGTGTATCAGATGGGCCCGGAGTCCCTATGGAGGCACAACACTGTAACACGGCACTGTACGGCGTGCTGTTGTGTCTTCAATTCGCATCCCTGAAGAATATTAAATGTCAAGTAGCAGATTACAATGTGCCTTTCAAAAAGAAAATCTGAAACATCTGCACACACGCCAACGCACCTGTAACTCTCTAAAATATTGGCTATCAAATCCGAAAATTAGAAAATGCAACAGCAAATTCTCCCCCTCTCTGTCTTGAGATGCTAACACTGAAGCGAGCTTGGATTTTTCTTCACCCCCCCCCCCCCCAGACCTGGACAACCAACAACACTCAGTATTTAGCTGTTTCGCTGTAATCGCCACGGTGACGACGCTGATAAAAGACGCCTTGGCAGAGGCTCACGCTCTCATTTGCATCGGCTACTTTTGCCAACTCAACTTCAGGCCGGCGCACTGAGCCGATATAAATCACTGCTCCAGTTAATCAATCGCTCCACAGTGAGTGGCATTTCTGCACAAATTATTTTGTGGGCTCAAAGGCGATTAAATTGCCAAGCCCCTGCTCGGGCTGATCTTCATGGTTCATTTAAGAGGAGGGCAAATGTCTGTGGCTTTTCTTTTCTTTTCTTTTTTTTGTATTATTGTAGCTACTGTACAGATCAATAGATGCTGTTTGGCAGCAAAGTAAACAAAGGAACGGCACATATGGCCCCTTTCTTACTGCAAACTGTCCTCAGTGCACTGATGAGTTCTTATTACCCAAGCTGTTGAGACAATGGTGAAGGCAGTGGTGTGTGTGTGTGTGTGTGTGTGTGTGTGTGTGAAGAAGAGAAACATCAGTATGATGCTTTTGCTTTTCCTCATGTCTACACCTGAGCTGCATACTGATTGCTGGAGAGAAGAATTTATTTTGGAAGACATGGAGAAGGAGGGTGTTTGGGGAAAACGAGGGGAGAGAGAGAGAGTGTGTGTGTGTCTGTTTGTTGTTGTGATTTCTGTGTGTGTGTGTGTGTGTGTGTGTGTGTGTGTGTGTGTGAGACAGATAGAGAGCAAAGCCAGATCTTACCCTCCAGCCGGAGTGAGGCCATTCTTTGAAACTCTGGCTCCTGGAGCCAGCGGGACATCCTCTTAAAGGTCTCGCGGCCGGACTTGAGCTTGCCCCAGGGCTTGGGGTTCCTCAGGAGGTCAGACAGTGTGCCCTGTGACCTACACAGAACCCTCTCGGCGAAGATGGCCTGGGGGATGCTGTACCTCTTCAGCTCGGTGATGATCCTCTGGGCCACATCCCTGGTGTTGATCTCCTCCCCGCTGCTTCCCCCGCCGCCCTGCAGCCCCGGCAGCATGCCCTCACCGGGTGAGGACGCCATGGACGACGAGGAGTGCAGGTGCTCGCTCACCTTGGAGGTCTGATGGCTGGGGTGATGGTGGGGTTGGTAGTGCTGGCTGTAGATGTGAGGGTGGTGGCCCGTGGCGTGCTGGTGAGCCTCCATTTTGTTCAACTGGTGCCCCAATGACACGTCGCCTCCTCCCAGGCCCGGCGGCGATATCTCGCGGCCAAAATCCGACGTCCTGCAGAAGAGGCTCCCCCCATGGACGTCGTAGCCGCCGTGGAGCATCTGACCGCCGTTGCCGTTGGAGCTGTTGCCCAGGCTGCCGTAGCCGTGCATGGTCGAGCTCAGGCCCGAGCCCGTGGTGGGCGGTGACAGACTTTGGGTCATGGCGAGGTCTTTGCCGTAAGGGTTGTAGAAGTTGGTGCTGAGGCCTCGGTCCTCGCGCATGAGGGTGAAGCTGCCGATGACGTTGCTGACCGGCAGGCAGGGATGGTGGTGATGGTGGTGGTGGAACTTGTCATCAAAGGGCTGCAGGGGGGTCAGGGTGGTGTAGGTGCTGCCCGTGCTGGACGGGGAGTCGCCGCTGTAGCCCAGTGCCGACATGGAGTGGTCGAAGCCCGGTGGACGAGGCTCGGGCTCCAGGGACATGGAGGGGCCCCCAAGGGAAGGCCTGGGGAAAGCAGCTGAAAGGTCTCGCGAGTGCAGCATGGCCCTGCCATCCTGACTGTGAGCCAGATCAGAGTGAGAGTGAGCGTGAGTGTGCAGGGACATCTCTCCCAGACTGACCCCGTCCATCTTCGACAAAATAAAATCTGGAATGTGTTGTTTTTTTGTTGTTGTTGTTGCTGCTCTCCTCTTCTTGTTATTGTTGCTAAACAGTCGGAGCTAGCAGTCTGGAAGGTCTCTTGTTACACCAGACTATGGATTTATTGATTTGTGAATTAATTGATTTCCAGGCTTATGGGGTGTCTAATTAATTATCTGATAACGGTAAGTACTGTCTTCAAACTCCCTTAAAACTCCCACAAATGGAGTCAGCAGCAGCAGCAGGAGGAGCTTTGGTGGAGATTTTTTTTATGTTCTCTTGTCTCTTTGGTGCTCAGCTGTGCTCCTCGGTTGAAGCCTCGCTTTTGTGCCTGCGTGAGACAAGACAGGCGATGGTGTTAGTGCGCTGCCTTTTTAAACTTTCAACGCTGCAGAGGAGGAAAAAAAAACACACAGACGAATCTCTTTCGTTTTGGGCGCGTATTTTACGCACATGCATCAAAAAATCGCAGAAGCATCACAGTGATCACACACACACACACACACACACACGAAGGAACACAGACAGCGAGGCTTTCATCACTTCAGCCTAATCTCGTCAAGGAATGAAGCGGTTTTTGTTCCATTCTGACGCGAAGTTACAGGCTAAACTGCACAGTGAACGGCGCGTTTTCACATTTACAACATGTGAAATGAACGAGAGCGACGCGATAAAAACCATACACAAACACGCCGGAGATTCACAGACACCGTGTCAGACAGACACGCGTGCAGTGGAGCTCCACGGTCCACACTCCTACCTTTTTTATTTCTTTCTCTTTTCCCCCGTTACTGTCCACTTCTTAGAGCGCGTTGTCCGCGGCTGTTGTCCGTCCTGAGCATCTCTCCGTCTGTGTCGCCTGCCAGCGCCTGCAGATCCACACAATCGGTGCGCTGCGCCCCCGGGGTGCAACGTTCACCAAAACCAGAGCGCAAAAACCATCTGCGGTGATTACACGATCCTCCTGCCTCCGTTTTTTCTAAACCCCACTCTTTTGTGTGCGTTTTTTTCTCCACCTTCGAAAACGATCTCGTGCTTTACGGTCTCCTTTTCTTTTTCCTCTCCTCTTTTTTTCCAGCTCTCTACTCTATCGCAGCTCTCCTCTTCTTCTTTTCATTATCTCGTGAGATTTTCCTCCTCCTCCTCCTGCCTCACTGCCTGCCACTTCATCGATCTCACCACCAACTCTTTCTCCCTCTCCTCCTCATCCCCCTCCCACCCCCCTTGCTCACATTGACTCCCTCCTTTCAGTGCGTCACGGCCTTAAAAATCTGACAGATGTGCGATGAAATTCCTACTCCAATTAACCCTTTCTCTCCGGGGGTGGGGGGCGGGATGGAGGAAGGGAAGGGAAGAGGAGGTGGAGATGCTCCCTCTCTCCTAACCCCACAGGTTAAAGCCTCCTTCTTCAGCTGATTGCAGCGCACAACTTATGAATTGTACGTGGTCGTTTATTGTGGCTGATCAATGGAGGCTGCGGCTAATGTTCAGAGTAACAAGTGATGCCTTCACTGCGCTCATTGTCACTCGGGTTAAAAAATAAATATCTGCAACATAGAAAGGGAATCAGTGGAAGAATAAAAAAACGTGTTTCTTTAAAAAATAAATAACAATAACCATGATAATAAATGTAAAATATGAGATTACAGAGGCCCAGAGATTCTGAAACAACTGCATACAGGGTTAATATGCAATTATGCGAATCGCCTCACTTACTTATTGACTTTTACAGGCTTGAGTTTCCCTCTCTGCTTTTCACCATTTCCACACCATGCAGGCCTGCATGCGCGTGCACTGTACGTGAAGGCAGCACCTTACGTTTTTATTTTTCCTGACTCTTTGCTGGAATTAAAGACAAATAGAATCCCACTTTGCAGGAATAATAATACTAGTAATAATAATACACGCATGGATGGATGAATAATTAATTCAATAAATGAATAATTTACAGAACAGTGCAGAACCAACATTAAGAGATTCGGAGAGACACAGATACACTGTGTTCTCTGCTCTGTCTATGAATGTGTGCACGTGTCTAAATGGAGGCAGTTGCAACGCGTGCGCACATCTTCCATAATAACAATAATAATAATTATGATGATGATACTGCAATTATAAATGCTGTATCAAGTGAGGCTCTGTGCTTCTTCTCCAGCTCTTAATCAGCACTCGGAGGCTCAGTGCACTCACACATCACCGACACTCAAATCTGGAAAGTCCCCAAACCAGATCAATCCCACCTCACCTCACCCCCCACTCCCACTCCCACCTCATCTCCACACCTCATTCCTCCCGGAAAACACCGTGGAGCTGCTGCTGCTGCAGTCAGGCCTGCTGGGTGCGCGTGCACGCCTATATATGTGCTTTAAGAATCCAATATGCGCGCGCTGACGCCTGCATGATTGTATGTGTTTTTTTTAGATATATAAGAAGCATAAATGCATGTACATTAAAGTCTACGTGCGTGTGCGTGCGTGCGTGCGTGCGCGCAGCCGGCCTCAAAAGACAGGAGCAGGGACTGAGGCAGCGCGCGCATACTAATCGCATCTGTCTGTCAGTTTAATTTTCAGAGATGAGCAATTCTGGCGTTTGGAAACAGCGGAGCTGCAGCGCGGTGTGGGACCGCGGGCTTCCCGGAGCAGATGCTGCCCTATCGATCCGCGCTGTGCGCGCTCACGCACGCACGCAGCCATGGAAGGAGGGTGTGTGTGTGTGTGTGTGTGGCTGGAGAGTAGCTCGAGGTAAAATGGTCAACGGCTACACAGTGAAAATAAAAAAAAGGAGGTCGGGGTGAAAGTTCACCTTCTGTGGCTGGAAAAAAAAAGGCTTGACACCCGAGATGCAACTTTTTTCACTGCAGGCCTCGAGGACAGAACTGATAACACCCGGTGGGGTGTTCAGGTGTTCACGTGTTCAACAACACCCTCAATTCTCCATCATCATCATAAAAATGATGATTACAAGCTGCAAATCTGGAAAATATAGGTGTGGATTTTAACCAGTGGCGTGCACAGACATGTCTTGGGACAGGGGCTCAAGTGAAAAAAGGGGCACCTCTTTAGATTATTAATTTTAAAAATAATCCTTTCAAAAACATTTTTACTATTTTTATTAACATTTATAATGTGTGCAATAATGGCTGGTTTTGAAATAGTCATTTTGTAGAATCTTGTTCTACACCAATTGATTAAACATCTGCACAAGTGTAGTTTATTGAAATGTGTAAGTATTATTTAAATGTTTATTTATTTGAGTGGAGATATTCCACATGAATGAACATCAGCATGTAACCAATGATAGCCATAAATCCCTGTATGTGAGCACAAGAAAAACACAAACATGGCAATATATATCTATATATATCTATATATGTATATATATATATATATATATATATATATATATATATATATAATAGTATAATATAAATGATGTGATGAAGCAGGGCAAACCTTGAAATAATGTGTATAAGTACTTACATGGGTACAGTGGCGTGCACAGATGTTTCATGGGTCAGGGGCTCAAGTGAACAAAAGGACACCTCCAATTATTATAAATAAATAAATAAAAATGTAGTATATATTTATTTATTTATTTATTTATTTAAATAACCACAAAGATGTTTGATACACAGAACAAAAACATAATCCATAAATCCACACATAATTTATTCAAACTGAAGTTACCAAGTTAAATTAAGAACAACTTCATTACTTTAGTTTCAATTAGTTTAACTATTTTCCCAATAGAAGTCTTTTTTTTGAGTTTGTAAACCATTTTTTCTTTCAGTGTGATGAATTGGAGGATTAATTCTTTAGGCTGAATGTAAGCACAGATCCTGAACCATGCGGATGACGTGTCCTCTCTGTTTTTTGTGCCTCATAAAAATCAATTTTCACTTAAAACTGTGTAATAATGGCCAGAAATGATGATGATAAATTATGAAGATTACAAGCTTCAGATCTCAGTAAGGTTGTTTCCATGTTAAGGATTTTAGCCAGTGGCGTGCACAGACATTTCATAGGGCAGGGGCTTAAGTGAAAAAGGGGGCACCATACTTTAATTATGAATAAAAAAAAAAAGATACAAAGGCAAACAATTTTATTTCAATAACTGCACACTCATACAGATGTTTAATATGCTGATATGCTGACTCGACAATTTATGTTTTTACAAAATTAAAGTCTAAAAATGTACTAACAGAGTAGAAACAATCATAAAATTATGCACAATAATGCTCATTGTGATACACATGATCACAAATTTCAATTTCAATTTGTCTTAAATAAATGAGTTGTTTCTATTTCAAGGATTTAGTCAGTGGTGTACACTGATATTTCATGGGACAGGGGCTCAAGTGAAAAGGGAGGCAGCACACCTTCATTATGAATCAAAAAAACAGGAGATAGGAAGCATTTTTTAAATTATTATTATTATCATTATCATTATTTCAATAACTGCACACTCATGTAGATGTTTAATATGCTGACTCGACCATTTTTTTTTCACAAAAGTAAAGTGTAAAAATGGAATTTAGAAACATAATAATAATAATAATAATAATACTAAAGCTCATTGTGATAAATATGTTCACAAGTTTCCTTCTTTCTTTAAAAAAAAAAAAAAATTACTTGTTTCTATGTCAAGGATTTTAGCCAATGGCGTACACAGACATTTCATGGGGACAGGGGCTCAAGTGCAAAAAGGGGGCACCACACAAAAAAGACACAGAAGCAAATGTTGTACTTGGAAATATTTTATTTTTTAGTAACTGCACACTAATACAGATGTTTTTTTTCTCTAAAACTTTACTACTATCTCTCAGAAATCAGAAACAAGCATCCACTTCTGCATAATGATGATGGATTATGATGAATATGACAATTATGAGTTTCAAATATTTAAAAAATGCACATCCTGCTGCTCTGAGAGCATCTCCACAGTGAGAGACACTCAGAGCCTCCATTACAGAAACAACACAACACGGGCCATAAATAAAGTGAGGTAAAAACTCACGTTTGAGCCATTTAGCTGCAGCTCTTATCCAAAGTGACTGTGGCTGCAGAATAAGCTTTTAATCTAAAGTCAATATGGAGCGTGTTTAGATGTGAACCATTTAGCTGATGCGTCCCCATCCTGTGGGACACGCGCACTGTGTGTGTGTGTGTGGAGCCGCGTCAAAACCTTGTATCACCAATATTACAAGAAGCCCAGAGTGACCTGTGGGGTCAGAGAACACGTGGCCAACGTGTGACCTTAATGGTGATCACGCATGTGCTGGAAAATGTGCAGGATTATTTAAAAAATGGAAATTGTGACGTGGAAAGAAAGAAAGTGACGTGTCATGATTCTTGAAAAATCACATTTTATAAGGTAAGGCGATGGAGAAAAAGCAGGGGTGTGGATTTTCGCAGCGTGCCGTGGACACAGTGGGTCCCCACGCACAGGCCTGCAGACACACTTACTGCTGCTGCTGCTGTTTCTGCTGCTGCTGCTGCTGCAATCACAGAAATACAGTGTCACATTATTCATCCCGCATTCACACTCGCCCCTCAAATCTGCTCTTTAATCAGCGGCTAAACGTGATCACTTGTTGGTAAATGATAATAGATGGAGCGAGCGCACGCACGCGCGCGATCTGCAGCCACACATTTGAATGAGATATCGACTCCTTGTTTATAGCAGCTGAGAAGAGGAAGAGGAGGAAGAAGAAACAACAACAACAACTCTATGTGACGGCTAGAGGAAAAATCTAATCTGAGGGATTAAAGAGGTTGCCTTCTCTTATTCTCATTACTGATGTGTGAAGAAGGGAGTAATAATAATAATAATAATGATAAAATAATAATTTTGAAGAGACTGAATGTGGTGGTGTTTTACTGCTGCAATCCTAATCTGGTGGTTTTGTCTTAATCTGATTTGGACACACACAGGCAATAAACACAAAACACAGGTCTTTGATTTGAGGATATTTATTGTCATATACAGTATCATATACATTGGATTATTGGATTATAGTCTGCGACAGTACAGATGGACATATTGGTCGGCCATTTTCTTAGTCTCTTATTTTGAAAGGAAATTACGCTGCAGCAAATATCAGAATTCAATACTGAAGCATAACACACACACACACACAAACACACAAAAAAGGGAATATAAGTCGTGTAGATGAAATGTGTTTCCTCTATTTTTTACTGTGGCTCAAAAACGCCAAAGTTGTTACATAATAAACATCATCACGTTAATCGATAATAACCATGTGATCAATGCTGTTGATTAACGTATTCATGTCTCCACTGTCGTTACTCTCAGTGTTGTCTCCTCACAAACATCTTTACGGCATCAGTGGTGCTTCTGTGTCGAATATCGTCTCATTTTTCACTCATTTGTGTCATTTTTTTTAAAAAGAAAGTCGGATTTTGTTTGTGTTTTTGACGCAAAAACAACAACAACAACATGCAAGGAAACATGAGAACGTGGAGCTGTGGATTTTTTTTATATATATATATTTATTTTTAACGTTTTTCTAAAACGTTCTTAACTCTCCATGTGTCAAACACACACACATACACACACACACACACACACACACACAGAAAGTGTGATATTTGCTCATTAAAACCAACGAAACCAGTAATTATTGTGATATCAATAACATTATCAATATTAATCATGTCAGAATCAACAGTAAAGTCTTCATGAAATCCTGTTTTGGAGTAGTCAACTTTTTTAACGAAGTCAAACTTCGTTAAAAAAGTGATAACATTTAAATTTAAACTTGAACATTTTAAACCTATATAATATCAATAAATAAAAATGCTATATCACATTTTTTTGTATACATATTTTTCATAATAGCTGGCTCTGAAATACAGAGTGTAAATTGAAATACTACAGCTGTTATAAACATGTATTATTTAATTGTTTAAACACCATGTTTATATAAGGAAAGAAAACACAATAGTATAAATGCAGCATGCATTATATAATAAAAAAAATATACATTTCAATGTTTTATCAAAGATAAAATCGACTTTGAACATATTTTATTGTGACATTCAGCAGCACATAAACATTTAAATATATGAAACTAATTGTCAACAGTGACGCTGCTGTTTTTCCTCTTGTCAAATCACCCCTTTCCTTCCTTCCTTCCTTTTTTTTCTTTTTTAATTTCTCTCCCTTCCCTGCACGAGCAATCGATAAAATCAATTATTACAACGAGACCTGGTGATGCAGAGATCACAATGTGAATAATCGATAACGGGATTAATTTCAGCCGATTACAACTGCTGCGAAATAATGAGAATAATAATAAAAAAAACAATACAGTTAGAATACAATTGTGTACACACACACACACACACACACACACTATGCGTGGCTTAATATAATAATAAAAATAATATTAGTATTATTACAAGAATGATAATAATAATAATGGTAGAATTTAGGCCACATTTTAATGTCAGTGATGCAAACACTGACTGTGCAGCAAAATTATTGATATTGATGATGATGATGAGGTTAAAACAGGGTTTCCATGCATCTAATCTGATCTATTAATAATATAATAATACAATTGTGTTGCATATATATATATAAACATTTTTCTGTAATAATTAATTAATTGTTTGGTCCATAAAATGTTAAAAAAAAATGTGACTTTATGACAAATGTATGTCTTGTTTGGTCCACAAACTAAAACATGTATTCAGTTTAAACGATTTTTCTTTGTTAAATGGGACTAAAAAAAAAAAAAAATGTAAAATCTGTATAATCTGAAAGCGTGTTTTATAATAAATAGATAAATAATTTTAAAAAGTATCAAACTAGTTGAGGATTTATTCAGTACATTCAGGTTATAAATTCAGGTGTGTGTGTGTTCGTGTGTACAATCAGACAATATCTGAATAATTCAACAATAAAATGAATAATTACTTCACAATATATTAACTTTATACTACAATTCTAAGTTTCTTTGCCCCCTCCCTCCCCCTCCCACAAAAACCAGTGACATAAACAGATGCAATTAAGGTGAATTCATCCGTTTCCACAGTCAAAACTGTCTCCATCAGGTCGAACATGTAAATGTAAGCAGCTGCATCTGGAAACGTTGCAGTAGCAGCGAGTGCATGAATGATAATCACATTACATTACCCCCCCCCCCCCCCCATAATTTGCAGATTTAGTCGCAGTAATGATCGTGCGTGGGTGCGCGCGCGCTCCCCCGTCTACGTGAAACTCGACTTCGCAGCTTGAATAATGTCGTTATCGATCAAATCTGCTTTCATGCAAATTCTCCAGATGAGCCAATAAAAGCAGGAGGAGGAAGAGGGAAAAGGCCTCAAGTGTGTGTGTGTGTGTTCAAATACATACATTATGTACAAACTAATACTTATACCTGCAAACTTTATATCATGCTTGAAGGTAAAGGCTTTTAAATATTTATTTATATTTCACTTTTGCTTTATTTACTTTGGAGCAAACTTTAAAAACAATCATTGAACATTCACTGCTGCGGGGATAGTTTTTATTTAATTTTTAAAAGCTTTTATTTTAGAAAGTTCTGTAATTAGAATAGAGGGGGGCGTGTGTGTGTGTGTGTGTGTGTCAGTATCGATCCGTGCATTTTAAACAGCCCCTGATTTTGCCCTGCAACTATTTTTTTCCCCTTCTTTCATATAAAATGTAAATATGCGTGTTGGTAATTTGACTTCGCTTCTTTATGCAAATGAAATTATGTGGCAGCTTGAAACCGCGAGGGGGGGTGAATTGATGCAAAATGCTTAAAAAATACATAAATAATGAAATAAATGAATGAATAAATTAAGAGAACGCAGCTCAGGGCGGAGCAAAGGTCGATAAGATGCAACTTTGTGTCTGAGTTTATTTATTTCCACCCTCCCTCTTCTCTGCAGGGTCAAGTTGTTTTTTTTGTTTTTTTTAATTTATTTATTCAAAGTTTAACAATTAGCTTCCTCCATCATTAGTCACTCAGCAGCAACAGCAGCAGCAGGAGGAAGAGGAGGAGGTGGTGAAGAAGAACTCTGTGCATCTGCTTATACAAGTGAAGTTTTTAAGGTTTTAATGTGAAAATATCCAGGTGTCACTTCCTGTGTGCTTTTATTTTCCAAACCAAAAATTAAAGACTGTTTTTGTTCTGATTTTGTATCTTAAATAACTGACTCGATCAGTTTTGATGATCAATAAACTCACGTTTTAAGTGCTCTAGTCTTTATCTTGTCAGTTTTTCCTCATAATCAATGAATCTGTTGATCGACGATGTCCTCAAATGTCTCGTTTTGACCCCAAAAATCAAATAACATAGAACATATTCATATTTGAGGATGTGAAATCACACACCAGTTTCTATAACTGCACTCAAACAAATGCAAGAATTTAAAATAAAACTTTATATTTTTGCTGAGATTTTGAGTCACTTGAGTGAATCGATTGTCAACTGTGCTTGATTTTAAATATTAAAAACCAATAACTTTTAATTGTTTGATTAAATATACATATATATAGGATATTGGCTCCTATTTTACAGAATATAAACCAGATTTCAGGTAAAAAAATAATTATGTTGTGTTTATAAACCTAATTCTTTTGAGGTAAGAGCAGAGTTTAAGGACAGAGAGCTCACATGGAACACGTGGATTAAAGAGATTATACACATATATACTCATAGACAAGCTCTCAGTCAGTGTTGACCCTAATCCTAATCTAACCACTCTCTAGTTTCTCAGAAACTGAGGTTCTGCCTCATTAGGACCAGGTTTTGGTCTCCAAAAAACTGACAAGGTCAGTGTTTATGCCACAGAGAGGCAACAGATACACACACACACACACACACACACACACACACACACACACACCTGGGCCTTCAGGCTCCATCAAAGCCACATTAAACACAGCAGGAGTCACAGCAGCTGCCATTGAATCACACAACAACCAACCTGCACACACACACACACACACACACACACACACACACACACACAGCAACTGCCTCATTCAACTTCTTCATAACTACACAACCACACACACATGCATATACTGAGCTAAAGTGTCACGTCACCACCAGATTTATTTGTTACTAGGTGTCAAATTCTGTGATGATTGACATGTGGATTGGAACCATGTGACTGACAGTGGAGTCTTGAACACACAGTGCGACGACGTGTGTGTGTGTGTGTGTGTTGAATGAACCTGGTGTAAAAGAATTATAGGTCACACTTTAACCTGTGGAAGCTGCTAAATGTGTTACATTTCGTTATAACACGTCGATATGAACATCTTTCTGATCCTGCTGCATCAACGCTCCTCCTCCTCCTCCTCTTCCTCATCATCCATGCAAACATCCTAACAAACACGCAGACACACCCACTCGTGTACAAAGCACAAATAAACAAAGTCTGCGTCCGCCTGCGAGCGCTCTGTCTCCCCTCCCTCCATCTTGCCCTCCAACGCCTTCTTCTTCTCGTCCCTCATGGAATTAAATAAATACATAAATAAATGAATTCCTGGCGTGCGTGCATCTTCAGAAATCCCTCAACGCCGGCTGCTTAACACGGTCACTCAGGGATGGGGAGAAAAAAATAAATAAATCACCTTTCAGGAAAGCATCTACATATTGACCACACACACACACACAGGTTTGCACAGCTATTCTTCTAAAGACACTGCATTCACGTCTCATTCATTTTGGACTCGAAATAAATAAATAATAAATAAACCATAACCAGTTAATGATAATCTTAGCCTAACCTCATGTTACGGTCTTAACCAGTTCCTCAGAAAATGAGGCCCTGGCTCATTAGGACCAGGTTTTGGTCTCCAAAAACCAACAAGGTCAGAGTTTATGCCACAAAAGAAGGCACAAATACAAATACAAAAACACACACACACCATCTCGTACAACAGTCTTAGTGAGGACATCATGCATTCCCTAGACCCTTATCCTTACCTTAACTCTCACGACCCTTAACCTAACCTTAAAACTAAGTCTTAACCTTAAAAAAAACTTTTAAAATCAGCAGAAGCAGCAAAAATGTCCTGTTTCCCCTAAATGTGCACGTGGATTATACAGTTATTTTGGTCTTCACACACACACACACACACACACACAGAGCACACAGCTATTTCCTGCTACAGTAATGCAAGCATTAGCCTCGGCGGCCTGCCAGTCTTCAGTGTGGGTGCAGGTGTGTGTTATGTGTGTGTGTGTGTGTGTCCAGCTGCAGTAGGCCAGTGTAACTCAGTGTGAGATCAAAGACATCACGGTTCTTCGTTTCCCCGTCAGGTTGTTGCCCTCCCCTTCTGCCCCCCGCCCCCCCACACGCCCACCTACCCTCACACCCCACCACCACCACCATCCTCACCCTCCTCCTCTTCTTCTTCTCTTGCATCCGCTCCTCAGCTCCCCTCTCTCCTCCTCTTCCCAATCACTCCCTGATTTTCCTTCCCTGCTCTCGGCTGTTAAATCCACTCTGCATCCTCTTCCTCATGTCGGGCCATGGCTGCTGCTTCCTCTCTCCGTTCGTCCGAGGCGAGGCGAGGAGTGTGTGCAGCCTCGTCTGCCTCTCCTTCACTGCCTCTCCCTCTGCCTCTCTCCCTCTCTCTCTCTCTCTCTCTCTCTCCCTTCTCTCTTTAATCAGCATGTTAATAAGAAAGGTAACTAATCAATACATTCAATGGCCTGGCTTGGGCGATTGATACCATCTCCATCCACCTCCCCCTTGCTCTCCGCTGCCTCTCACACACACACAGCTGCAGGACTGTTGTGGATGCTGGGCCCTGAGCTGTAATTTAGTCAACTGCACAGCTGCAAGTTTGTGTTGTTTTTTTTTTTGGTCAGTTTTGAAAGGGAAGGAGAAGAAGAACGACAAACAAGAGACAGTGTTTTAAATTCTCAGCTCGTGGAGGCACTCTCCTCATACCTCGGCATATCCATGACAGCAAACACCAGCAGTGAAACCTGTCCTTAATAGAAAGAAGAAGAATAAAACACCACAGTGGTTGTTTAAACACCAGCAAAGACCCACTTAACAAGACAAGGACCTCTTGTGGCCGCGCTACTTATGGCTTTAGTCTCCCACAAGCAAATGTATTGAGTAGAGCCACTTTTCCCACTAGAGACGGAAGAAAAATCTGGCTTTTATCTGCAGCGGGAATGAGTGTTCTTCTCAGGTCCACCTGGCTCCGATTAGCAGTGATGTAAGAATGACACCCAGGTGAATGTGAGGAAGTTGTATCCACACGGAATCGACGTTTCAGGAGCCGTGAAACACACATTCATTCTTCGATGAAGGTCCCAGAGTGCGGGAAAATCTCAAAACACCACCCGTGTGTTTTCGTGTAGAGAACCACGATGATGTCATAGCGCCAACTACTGTGCAGGAGGATTCACAAATGCAACTGGCTCCTTTCGACAAAACGTGCGGTGCCGTGACATGTCAATCAACTGGGGTGGCCAATCAGATTTCAGGGGGGGCCCAGTAGTGCCACCCCTGCCTCCCCTCGATAGCTAAACTTTTTTAAAAAACGACAGACAGAGGTCGTTGGCCGCGAAATCTGTCAGTTAATGCGAGTTAAGTTGAGATTCTGAGTTTGTAACCATGGTAATATTGTCCCCTATTGTGACTTTAAAAAAAGCCTGAAAAACCAACATGATGCAGCTACTGTGCTGAAAAAAACCTGGGATTCAGGGCGGATGAAACAGAGACCACAGTCCATCTCCGACCCACAATGACGATTTTTCTTCAGGGACAAACGACTGATTTTTTTTTTTGTTTACTGGGGGAAGAGTTAACGTTTTCGGCCGAGAATGCGAAGCAGCTTTGGGTCGCTAAAGACTTCGGAGACCACTGGAGGAGATTTGAAGATTTGAAAAGGTCAGAGATGTAAGAAGAGGCCGCGTCGCCTTTAAAACAAAACAAAAAAAAAAGTAAGATTTTAAAATCAATTCTGTCCTTCACTGTGAGCAAGTGTAGAGTGAAGGATGACTTATACTACATAAAGAATTCTAATGGCGAGGCACTTATTTATCATTATCGGCAAACCCTTTGTTGACTATGATTAGAAAATGAGATGACAAATACCAAGGTTTCTCTGGGATATGTCACTGAAAATCCTTCTAATCAAATAAGAGACTAAAAAGGCTTTAAAGGGTTACTGTTTGTGATATTTTAAAGAAAATTCAGTTCAGTTATTTTTCAATAAAGATTTCTTTGAGCCATGGCCACAAAATAACAGTCAAAATATTGGTATCAAGAATCAACCCAGAATTTCTCCACATTACTGGGTGAAAGTAATGAATAAGGGTTGGGTACCAGATCCAGTGCCTTGGATTTAATACTGTTATTCATTGGGCCTTTATCATAATGTAGTCGTGAAAAGAAATCTTAATTTCCACATTTAAAGAATGGTTTCCCAAAGATTTGAATTCTTCCTTAATGCTTTTTAAGCAACAATTAATGAATATAACAAAAGTTCAACTACGTAAATACACCGTGCAAAAAGATAGCAAACATGTTAGACTATAAAGGTTTTGTCACAAGGCGTCAGGTCTGTTTGTGTTTTTGTCTTGTTTAGTCAGTTCTTGTATTAGTTTAGGTTTAAAGTCACGTTAAGTTCATGTCACCTTTGGTGTGGGTTTGATTTTCACTTCCCCTTTTATTTTGGTAAACGTTCATGTCTTCCTGTTGCACTTCACCTGGTGATCCTTAAGTAATCACTCGCACCTGACCTTGATTCCCTCTTCCCTATATAGTGTCCCCAGTCCCTCTGTCATGCGCCAGTGTGTCGTTTATGCTTCCAGAGAACACTTCAGAGTTCAAGTCTGTTTTGCCTTTTGCTTGTTTTGCTCTAGTGCCAAGTTCTGTCTTGTTTAGATGAATGGAGAAGATGAATGGATGGATGTTTTATGCGTGTTATTCAAAATGTAAACACATTAATCTTAAAGGAAAGGTTGGGAAAGACCTTACACGTAAATGTGGAATCTTTTTACTCTGGGACTATTACTATATATAACCAAAACCATTAAGAGTTCTTTTTAATGCTCAGATGCTAAAAATGCTAAAAAACCTTTTCCAAAAATAGCGTTTTATGGCAACAGAAACGTCAGCTCCATGTGGATAAAAAGCCGATTCCACACAAAACTTCTGAGGATTCTGCTCCATTTCTATTTCCAGCAAGTGTTTGCTTTTGTCTGAACATGAAGAAGTTTAAAATTACAATTAACTGGTTTCTTACTTTCATTCAGGAGCAACCGGACATTAATTGTAATTATTATTATTTGTATTTAACTGGGAAAATATAGCAAAAAGGGCCGGAAGCCAAACTGTCAAACTCATTTCTCAAAGCTGATGTGAGAATCCCGAAATGGCCCTAAAGATATCTGGCGGAAGATTTGTGCAGTCTCTGTGTTTTTTTTTACTTATTTGGAAGACTTGAGAGTCAAAGATGACAATCTCTTATAGTCAACGACCTCATCCTGAATGTGTGGAACATGACTCAGTTTATGTCTTTGGTCTGTTCCCTTTTTCCTGCTCTTTCAGCTGCTGTTAAAGGTATGTGGATATTTGGCCAGGGAGGTCTGTGCAGCCCTTTAGGGCAAAAGATAGTTTGTAGTCACAGGGGAAGCGAATATTTAAGAGCGGAGTACTCGCACTGCTTAGGGCTGCAAACAGAGAAACATCTCGCCCTTGTACCAAAGCAAACATCCACTTCCATCTCCCCACCTCACTCTCTCTCTCTCCCCAATATTATTAATAGATAGAAGGGAGGAAAACACACACACACACACACAAACACATAAGACACATAAGTCGTTCCTCCTCAGGATATGGAACTCCAACAGACATGAAAAACGTTCAGTCTCCTTCTGAGGAGGACATGAGAGGCATGGCACAGGATGAAGGGAAATCCTCCATACAGGAAGAACACAAGCAACAGCCAGAAGAACACGAGGTGGCCTTTCAGGGCCGACGAGATGGGTTTCTCCCCATGACCCTCAACCCGACACAGACGCACACAAACCTCACACACTTCTTTTTCTTCTTTTTTTTTGCCTTCTGGTAATTTTTCTCTCTGTGCAGAGCCTCCAGCGTGATGTAGCTCCTTTTACATTTGTCTCCCGGTTTATATCCACCCTCCTCCTCCTCCTTCTTCTTCTTCTTCTTCTTCTTTTCCTCCTCATTCTCCTCCTCCTCCTCCTCCTCCTGCTGCTGCTGCTTTCCCTGCTTCTTCTCGCTTGCCCTCCGTATCATTTTTCACTCGCACAGTGGAACAATCGATATGTAGAAAAGCGCTAAGGTATCATGTATCTTTGTGGAATATGTGATATAGATTAAGGCCAGTTCATGTTTACAGTATTTTTCTTTTGTACCGATCATATCAGGGAAGGGGGTTGTGTTTTTTTAGAAGCCCATATCTTGTTGCTTTTTAAAATGGAAATCTGTGGCAGTAAAATATATATATTATTTTATGAAATAAGGTCTTATCTTGAGTCATACTTGCAGACAAAGCTGCGAATGTTCTACTTTATCAGTTTAAATGATCACGGATACCTTCGTAATATGAATAAAAACACCCCGTATTTCATACACTTTTACAATATGAATGAACAAATGTAGACTCCTATGATAAACCTATGACGATAAATAGCCTTGCCGGCGTCTGTGATTTACTGAATTGCACATCTCAGTGAATCGCTTTCGTCTCGTAATGAGAACAGCGGCGTGTGCTAATACTGTGACTGTGAAAAGCACCCCTGCAATCCCTCATCTTCAAATTTAGGCAATATGTTTTGGACAATGACTATTTAAATAGCCCTTTGTTTTTTTTTTCAAATCAATATTTCCATGCGGTCAACGGCTTGCTTTAAATCACACGGGTGCCACGAGTGTGTTTTTTTCGGAAACATAAAATTGAATAAACAGCTCTTTGGCTATTTTATGAATCTATAGCGTGCGTCATAAACACACAGCTACAGTGTGATTTCCAGTTTCAAGTGGAACAAAGATGGTGGACGTCACTCTCTCTGAGATTGTCTTTCTCGTATTTCCGCTCCACACTCGTCTTTTTCCCCCGTGAGCCGAGGTCCAGTTTCATTGCATTATCTGCATGTCCGGAGCGTCCCAAAGGGCCCCGCAGAATGACCAGTGGCCCCGCTGACCCTCAGAGCTGCTGTCACCCTTCATCACGCCGCTCTCCATCTTGGATGGTGTGGTCACCTAGCAACCGGGGCCAGGGTTCGCCGCTCATGGACCAGAGGCTATTGGGAAATCAATCGATACGCCTCGGCCCAACCTAGTGAGCTGCCTGGCTGGCTGGCTGGCTGGCTGACTCCCCCCGTCCCTCCCCCTCCTTGCTCACCTCCTCTCCCTCTCCCTTGTTATGGCCAAATGAAGACGATGCAGTTCTCACTTTTCCACACCTCGCCGTATGTGGATATCCTGTTACAGGATAAGAAATGCCTCTGCTTGCCAGGGGCTTGTGGCTCCCAAGGCTGATGTATCTGTCCTGTCAACCGGCCTCCAATTCCACCAATGTTTGGATTGAGAGGCGGAGAGACAGCAATTAATCAAATTTCAGATGAGGATTTCTTTCCCCATCACAGTATCGGCCATGAAGAAGTGCTGACCAAAGATTACACCGGTGCACGGTTGCAGCCCAGCCCGCCCTTCCACCACGTTTATGAATTTCTTTCAGCACGTCGGAGGGGTACACTGTTGGTGAGCAATAACTCCACCACCGCGTTCCTCCCTCGGCTCAGCCCTTGGAACATATCCACACGGGTCCATGTCAATCTAATTAGAGACCTATCAGACATGGACGCAAAGATCACTTTCATTAGCAGAACAATGATAAATGTTTTGGGGATCGCAGGATTCCCAAAAATAATAAAAAATCAAGACAAAGACTTTCTGAGTGTGTAGATGTAGAAGGTCATATCAGTTTAGCAGGGACCTCGGTTTATTATGGAGGTTCCCCTCCACAGCCTTCACAATCAGGCTGGGGTCAGCAACCTCTGATCCCCTTCCGACCACTTTGGGAGGATGGGCAAAATTCGATCACCTTAAACAGTTTAAGATAGTGGGCTCGGGGAGAAGGAGAGGATGATGAAAGGATGGGGGTGGACAGAGGGGAGAGGAGGAGGAGGAAGAAGAAGAAGAAGTGGAGGAGGGGGGTGACTTTAGCACTGACAACAAACCAGCGCTAATCTGTTCACCGATCAGAGCCGTCAAACCGAACGGCTCATCTGAGGGAGAATCTGGTGGTCCATCTGGGCTGCTGAGAGAACCCCGCCCCCTCCCCCCGCCCTCAAACTCCTCTGCACTTTAGGGGAGAAATTATATCTATAATCACCTTTAACCTTTCACATATGCCAGTTTAGATGTACAGTCCGAGGGATGTTCACACTGTAGACGTGTTATTCACAAAACATGTCAACTGACCAATCAAATTACAGTGAGATGGAGAAAAAACATTTGGTTTTACTGCATTTCTAGGTTTTTCTGCAATCCTCGGAGAGTGGACTATTGATTGGCAATATGACATCACACTAAAGTACTTGGTGGTTTTTAAAAAATGCATTTAAAACTACATACACACAGTCATGGAGAGATAAGAAATCAGAGCTCTTGCAAACATTGCGCTACACTGCATTAAACAGCAGATGCACACCACACTTGATGCCAAACAACAACAGGCAGCTGCTGTGCCCCCCTCCCACTTTTCCTCCAGATTAGGCTGACAGATTTCTTGACTTTTGTTGTTGCTCATGCCTGCAACTAAGAAGATGACGCTCTTGTGGGGTTTGCCGGATCCCCAGATGGTCATCCAGCACGTGGCCGGAGGTGGGCCATGAAATGACGCCCCAGCTGGACACTGCGGCCAGGTCACTGATCTCTGAGCCTCCCTTGACCCCCCCTCCCTTTCCTTCTTTGAGGGCCAGCTGCCATCGCAGCAGTCCTATCCTAATGGTGTTGGATCACCCTCCCCTACAGCACCCAAATTGTGAGTAGCCAGGCCATGGGGAGTGTCCAGCTGCCCTCTTCCCCTCCCTCCCTGAATCCACTGGCCTTTCACTGGACACAGGAGAGCCCGAGGGGGTGGGTGCAAAGTGTAAAAGGATGGTTTGTCACCCCCCACCCTTACCACACACACACACCCCAGTAAAAGAGAGGAAGAGGAGCAGATGAGAGCAATAGCCACAAGGATGAGCCATGGCCATAGAGGCATGACATTGACACAGACGAAAGAAAAGAAACCTTTTAGCCATAAAAGTGGTATAGTCGCCCCTGGAAATCTGAGGCGACAGTAAATGTGTTTGTGAGTGCCAGGGCGTCGCACACATTGTCCCCATTACACGTCCCATGGAGGGCAGGACAGAGGAGGGGAGACAGGCTGAAGCTAGACGGGTCAGGGGTGGGGGGGGGGGGGCTTAAAAGCATTCTCAGTGACATGCATCCACAGAAAAATACAGTTCAGTTGTGTGCAGCCAATGTGCTGCTGTTTCCAGTGAGCCCAATACAGTTGGATGACTTGGCATGGGCCCACCCAGCGCAGGGGGAGATAAACCTTTACTGGGCTGGAGCCTGGCTGCCTACTGAGAGAGGGGGATTCTGGGTTCGCTTGCCTGGAGTAATGTCGATAAATCAATAGGACACACGTCACTGCAGGCCCAGAGAAGCCACATGAAACTGTCATTGATCGGCATAAGGTGGAGTGTGTGTGGAGGCAGAAGGGGGTAAGAGAAAGGGGGGAGGGATGGGTGGAGGTGTTGGGATGGGAGGGGTGAGGCAATGGGGGGAGGGAGAATCCAAACACAAGGAGCTCAAGGGTCATCTGTCCCCCCCACCCGCCCCCATCCTCCTGCTCCTCTTTCTTCCTCCTCTTCCCCAAACAATGGAGCAGGGGCATGGACGTGGTGTCAGAGGTCAGAGCAGTGGCCAGTGGCCCCTGAACAACACCGCAGAGCCACGTGCCTGTCAATAGCTCGCTGTCACAGCTCACAAAACACAGAGTGCCTCTGGTGCTAGAGGATGACCGCTGTGTCTTCCACAGTGGTGCAGCATCCCACTCAGCGACACGCTGCGTTCATGCTCGAGTTTCTCTCTGCAGGCATCGGGAAAAATCCATTGCAGTCTGTGATTTGTCATTCATGACCACTGCATCAATGAGAATGCACCAGAACACACCAGGACAGAGAGGGGGAGACCACAAAGAAATGGCCAGACCAGATGCATTGCACTGGTGTCGTACCCTCCAAAAACCTCCATTTCCTGCACTGCAACATGTCAACAACCACAGCCGCCTCATAGAAGGCCACTGACCGTAGCACCAAGCCACAGCTGACTGCCTTCCCTCCAACACACACTCTCTCTCTCTCTCATTCCTGCATTTTCAGCAGCGGTTTCGATTGGAGATCAATACGGCACATGATCAACGTGGGCTCCAGATCATGATATCCATCCCCTTCACTTAGGGACGACCCAGCTCTGTGCCACCGCGTTGGAGCCAACGAGCCTCCGGTTCAAAGGGGGCTAGAAGTTCAGTGCCCACTACACTCAGACAGACGGAGATTCAGAGATTGTCTGGGTGTCAAGTTCTCCTGACAGTCTGTCTGGCTCAGCCTGCTGGTTTTGATCTGAAGAAAGCTTCAGCTAACCTCGACCAACAGCGCTGCTCCCTCCCTCCTCCCCTCCACTCCCTCTGCCTGCCAGTCCATGTTCGTCTCTCTCTCTCTCTCCTTTCCTGTATCTACCCTGCTATATTTCTGTGCTCTTGTGACTATACGGTTGCTACGGGGTGAGCTAATGGCCGACACACATTGATCACGCCTGCTCCCACCTCCCAATTGGGGTCAACCCTAAAAAGAGGCCCCGTCTCCAATGTCAGGAAAACAACTGCCAAATTCATCTGTGCATGTTTTTCTGTAAGTAACCCAGAACCAAGGTGGTCGGACTGGCTGCGACTTGCTTTGCCTTCGCATGTCCTTCGACCCAAGCAAACGAGGCCACCCAAATCCCTCCAGAACGCACCCCCCCCAAGCCCCCCCCACACGGGCAACACCATTTTTCACCTCACGCTATTAACCTCCCTGTAATTTCTTTAATTGTGGAAGTTGACTCAGGGCTGGAGCACCACGTCACCTTTGCATTCGTTTCCCTGACACTTTCATTATCACAATAGGTATATGAAATAGACAGGTGCAAAATGCATGGCAGCCCTCTGTCCTTGCTCGGCCGGTTGCCATGGAAACGGCTGATAGAGTAGGTTATCGATCGCTGTGTCCAGCCCTCAACCCCCCCGCCCCCCCCCCCCACACACTCCTTCCCCCACAACCCCCTGAACCGACTTTTTTTCTGCGGTGATGGGCGTGGATCAATAGCCTGTATATTGTATGCTTTTCTTGCCATTCGTCCTCCATAATAGCGAAAAGAGAGAGAGAAAAGAAGTGTAAAAATGTAAGCGATAGTATTGCATGAAAATGAGATGATGAAATTAAAAGGGGAAAGGCCCGGAGGTGATCGACATGTAAATACAGCAAGGGTGTTTTTGTGAGGAATAAAATAGCAATAAGGGATTTCCGTTCTATGGATAATGATTGATGGGGTCGAGCATGTTTTATTTACTGATGTGATTACTGTGATGTTTACAAAAATCTAGCCTCTCTGGGATCATAATTAAAATACCCCATAACACCTTTAACTGGCAAATAATGACATTTCTGAGTGAGCTTATATTTGGGGTTTTTTTTATATATAAAAACAATGCATTGAGGATTATGCCACAAACAGAATATCAACAAATAATAAGAAGAATGGAGTGTAGGTGGACGACATGTCAATACAAAAGCAAAAGGAGTTTTTGTCAGGAATAAAATAGGAATAAGGGATTCTCTAAAGAAAGAAAGAAAGAAAGAAAGAAAGGGGGTTGGGGGTTGCAGGGGCCCTCAGCATTCCTTCTGTCGTTCCATGACTCACTCACTCACTCACTCACTCAGGCACACCGTTCATGCATACATGTCACGCCACATTTATCCACATATGTACAATTTTATATCAAATTATCCAAATCGTCCCCTGTTTTATCCAAATAAATTCTACAATCAGCCATCAGAGGAGGCCAATTCACGTCTTTAAAAATGTGACGGTGAACAGAGGAGCCGCGGCGGACCTGGGGGAGCTCGTTTAAATCTCGCCTGAGGGAACCCTCTAGCGAGGGGTCATGGTTGAAGTCATGGAGCAGCGGATTTAAAGGTGGGCACTCCTCAAGGTGTCTCTGTCGCCCCGAGGCACGGTCATCACAATTCCAAGAGAGGTGGAAATAAAAGTGCACTGAGGACACAAAGGCTTTTGGACACTTCTGGAGAAATTAGCCAGCCACCTCACTGACGGTCAACAAGGCGGGATTAGCTCCAAACGGCCTCCCCGCCCCCCAGTCTACCCCTCTAAACGACTCCATCCCATACATCACAATTCATCTCACCATTTCTCCATATGATATTGATATTACCCGGACAAATGAATGTGAAGCAAACAGTTTAGCCGAAATGATGTCAGAGGAGCGATGAAAAAAAAAGGGACAATGCATACATTTTGGCTCAAAACTGCCATGTTCTCTTTCCATGTGTCATCGTTAGAGCCACATTCACAGGAATATAGGAGACACAAAATGTGCAGGCTGAGGTCGAGTCTATATGGAGAACCCACATTGTCCTCCTTTCTGCCTCAGCACCAGGCTGATATTATATACAGTCTCTCCCCCTACACACATATGTCAATATGTTTGGTCTTCACTGGGAGGAATGTGCCCTGAGGCTCCCATATAAAATTAGCAGACCATTCCCATGTTGGCTCCCTTTCATGCCCCCACTTGCAAAGCGGCTGACGCCACTGTATCAATAATTCAGCCACAATTTAGTTGTAGTTGGGCCGCATGTTATGGGTCAGTTGTAACCGGCACTATTGCCACTGAATGCCTGATCTGTCAGATGGGCGTATTGGAGGTTTGTGGTCCTAATTGTGGTTGTTGACGACGAGGACTTGCACGGACCGTAAGCCTGTTGAGCTTTGAGAAGAATATTTCAGGAGATATCCAAAGCTCTGGTCTGTAAGTTGTTTCTGAAACATTTAAAAAAAAAAAAATTATTCACTGAAATCTTGCGGTGAAGCCGCTAAAAATGATGATTGACACATTCCCATTGCAAGTCGTTGTTCTGCCCTGTGGTGTGGTTTTTTTTTTTCACCCCTGTGTCACCTGTGCGTGGATTGTGACATCAAGACCATACTATTTATCTTTTAATTCAGTCTCTCTTTGAATATATTGTTTAGATCCATGGTTCCCAAACTTTGGTACGCGTAACACCAGCGGTACACAAGCTATCCCTGGTGGTCCCAGGGTATGTGATTGGAATAAAGCTGAGGAATTTTGAGTGGAGCGTGTAGAAAATTAAACCTATTGTCATTAAACCAGTGTGTCAAGTATATGTGAGGAAGAGGAGGAGGATGAGAGAGCAAATTACCTTATTGGGAATAAATCTGCCTCCTGTGAAAAGTCCGTAGCTGACGTTTGCTCGGCCTAGAGACCTCAATATTTTCTGGCGTGGTACTTGGTATAAAAAGTTGAAGAAACACTGGTTGACATGATCCAAGAGATAGAAGAAATTACATTGAGCGTCGTCCCAAAGTTTAATAAGTGAAGATCGCTACAAACATGTTGAAAATGGTGCAACATTGGAGCAGAAGAAGACAGAATTATAACCAGTGAGAATCGGCTATAATAAAATATAGCCGATTTTATTGGGCGATGAGAGGGAATGAAAAGTCAGATCAGAAAATCAGTTTTGTGTTTTGTGCAGTCTACTATTTCAAGCTTTTCCAGACTGTCAGACACAAGCATTAACTGCAGATTATATTTGTATAGATCTGGGCAGTTATTTTTTTTTTTATGTGCTCCGTTGCATTAAGTGAACTCAAAACGTGGCTGCCAGGGTCAGTTTACTCCAATTATCCCTTGAATGCTGTGAGGTATTGTCAGCTTAGTTTAATTTGCGGACGTCCTGAGACGTCTCGCGGAGATTTTCAGTGACACGCCGCATGCTGTTTGTGTTATTCAAATCTCTAATAAAGATTTTTGTAGAAACAAAATACAGAATATGATTAAAAATGAAGAAGAAAAAGCCTGTTGACAGCACGTTTTTGTGGAGTATCTGGTGAAATGGAGACTGAAATGTTAGAATCAGAAAACTGGATTGTATACATTTCAGTTTTCATTTATTTGCTGATGTGTTTATTGTGATGAAGACATTTGCAGAGATGTAACCTCTCTGAGATTATAATTATAACACCGACAGCACCTTAAATAACAATGCATGAAGGTAAACTATGTGACCAGATGTGGCCATTTTGATAATTAAGACTTGACAGCTGTATGACTTCACGTAGTGAAGACAACAAAGAAAATCCCCCAGATTAAATGGCTTTGTCCAGTATACGCCTGTAAACACCAAAGACACTTAATTTATCTTCTTTCTCCCTTTGCAGTGCCGGGCTAACTAGATGTGAGGCCATCAGGTTGACAGCAAACTGACTGACACGTTCACACCACAGCTCATCCTAAACAACCGCGTGTTTCGAGGATTCATCCATAAAATCCGCCGCGGCCTCAAACAAGTCTTGGGGGATCCTCTCCCCCGCATGCATCCCACCAACACTGCTGGTTGTCTGCCCTCCTGTCTTAAGCCAGCCTTGGGGTGGAGGAGCTGCTAATCTCACGCTATAGCTGAGATGGAAATCCGCGGTGCGTATATGTGCATGCTGGATGGGAGGAAAGAAGCTGCTGGCAGAGTGGAGAAGTGGCTGCCCTTGCACCTAAGCGAGATGAAAAGCCCTCAAAAGCCTGGAGAGGAAGAAAACACTGGCAGGGCAAAAGTCAAACTCCCAAGACCGTTGGAGAAAGAGTGAGAGAGACACACAGAGAGACACACAGAGAGAGAGAGACTGGACCAAACTTTCTCTGTTTTCCCTCTGGCAGACTGTGTACGTGGTCAAACTGTAGACCTGGTGTGGAAAGTTCCAGTAAATAAAATGTACATCCAAACTTATGGCCAACTTGTGATTGACTGCAAGACGTCACGTTTTCAGAAGTGCTTTATTTACCTGAGGAAAATAAACACATCCACCACATCAAGGAGAGCGTCTTTTTTTTTTCTTTAACTTTGATGAAGTCCATGATGAAATGTTTACTGTTGTTTATGTGGTGTTATTCATGCTTCTGTCCTGTCTGAGACAAAGTCATAACATTTCCAGTGGTATATGTCTCCATCCACATGATGTGGCGGCTAATTCCATCTATACCGCAATAAATTGCAACGCCATATGGCATCAGATTATCAATATGCCATAAAGCGCTGGCTCTGCGGGTGACGGCGACTATAAAAGCTCTTTGAACAGCACGCAGATAGATGTAAGCAGCGGCAGCCGAACATTTCCTCCTCCACAAAAGAGAGGATTTTCTTCTCCACGTTTGTGTGATTCTTACTTCGGAAGAGACGTGAAATTAATATTCCGCCAATTTTCCACGTAATATTATGTCTTTATTACATTCCATCGCAATGATCACATCTGTTCTTCCTTAATCGTGTATCATGAAAACTGATATGAGTATTTGTAACACCCCGAGTAGTTTCCTGTTTTATTTTGAAATAATTCCGTTGCCTCTGCTTCCTGTTCCTCTGTGATGACCTGCCCCGCCCTGATGTGTTTCACCTGTTCATCATTATCCCTCCACCTGTGTATTTAGCCTGCGTGTTTCCTGTGTCTGCCGACCAGTAAGCGTCCATGCCCTTATCGAAAGATACTTACAAGTAGACCTTTTCGACCGCTTTTGTTGCCTTGTGCCTTTGGGAAACCTGTTTTTGTCCGAGACCAGTAAAAGGCGTTTTTCTTCTTCTTCACACTGAGACTGTTGGTGAGTTGTGCTTTTGAGTCCACATCCAGTGTTTGTTCACTGGCACAATCAGATCTCTTCTGTAGATGTGCCCCTCTTTTCCACCACGCTTCTTAAAAACTATTTTACACAATCCGGTCAGAAGTACAATCTAACAAACTACAACAGTATTGTATACATGTAATGTATTCCTCCTTCCTTGGCCAATATCACATCCTTCCATAAATGATCAAACCATCAGACACAGACACATGTTTTGCATGTTTTCTGGAGGAAACTGAAGTTTTCCTACATTATCCAACAGATGAGGAAGTTTTTCTTGTTCATCGTTGTCTTGTCTCCGGACTATTATGTGTGAAAACGACCTAAATCTGCTGCAACATCAGGCTTCTTTGTGAACATGTGGTTAGATCCATACTGGTTATTTGACTGAGGTTGACGTCTGTATTTCTGTTTTTTTCCTGCTTGTTTATAAGTGGTTTGAAGCAGACGGTGTTAACTTGAGAAAAAGCGAGTTAAGGTATTTAAACATTTGACCAGACTGCATCACACTTCCCTAAATGTTAACCTATCATCAGCAGTGTTGAGCAGCACCAAGCTGCGGGTACATTTGTATGACGTGAAAGAAGAAACAATGTCCACCATTTAGCAAAGCCCTCGCCAGAATATCAATACTATATCACAGGAGACCACACCATGACATATCGCATTATTGATTATTTGTCACGCCCCTTTAATAATTAGGGTTAAAGACGCTTAACTGAAAATTGAACAATAACCCTTACTCATTCTCAAGCATGTTGTACATATTTTAAACATGTTTCCAGTTCTCTTCTGGTATTTCTTGTCTTGTCAATAGAAGCTCTTTGGTAATAACGCTTCCCTCCTGATTGGGCTCCGCCCACTGCAAGAATTTTAATCTTAGTCCAACATCTGCCTAATGTACCTGACTGAACCAGAGAAAGCACTCAACGCCACATCAACATTCACCAAGGTCACTCAGGTTTTCCCACAGTTTCAGCACTCCCTTATCTTGCAAGGTTAGCGGTTGTTTTAAAGGAAAAACCCGATCACCCCTCAAAATCTAATCTTTTCCCTTCCTACATCTCCGTGAAAATTTCCTTTTGAGTTATGCTCCTCGCAATCAGGACAGGCTGAAAACACAACGAGAGCTGCAACTAACGATTATTTTTATAATCGATTCATCTGTCAAGTATTTTCTCGATTAATCGTTTGGTCCATAAAATATCAGAAAACCTTAAAAAATGTTGATCGTGTTTGTCAAACGTGGAAATGATGATGTTCTCAAATGTCTTGTTTTGTCTACAAACCAAAATGATGAACTTTTAATGAATTCTTTGTTATCCAGAGCAAAGAAATGAAGAAAATACTCACATTTGAGAAGCTCAAACAATCGTAAATCTTGTTTTAATCGTTGTCGATTATTAAATAATCGATTAATTGTTTTTTGCTCTAAACACAACCTCTTGGATGCAGTTGCTGAGCTAGACCTTTGACTTTGGGGTGGCCATGGGGTGGCCAATGCTCCGGGCCTTCTTTCTTAGGTCGTGCCACTTGTTGCTTATACTCCTCATCTCCTCTTCCGTGTCCCTTCTCCAGTTGTTTTTAAGGCCTTCCTCTTCCTTCCTTCCTCTTCATCTGCCCTGTGGATTCCAGGTTGGGGCCTGGTGTCTAATGCTGGATGGCGGCGGTAACACCAAAAACAGAGATGAGGATGTGAAGGATGTGCATAAAGCTTGTGCGTTGTGTACAGAGGAGTATTGGTTTTATACACAAAAATACATGTATACGGTTGTTGTTGTTTTGAGATTTTTTTACTCCGCTACCCACTCATTTTCCACAAATAGCATTTTAGGACTCCCAAAATACAGCTTCCGTGTTGATAAAAGACTTTTCACATTCTTGTGTGTGGGTCCTTCATGTGGTGCCTGACCAGGATTTACTCCTTAAATCATAGTTTTTGATCAATTAGTTCCTTTGTGCACGTTGTTACCTCCATCTAAGCAGTGGCGGAGCTAGAGGGGAGGCAGGGGTGGCACTGGACCCCCCTTGAAAGCCGCTATGTACCACAAAGAGTTGTAAATCCACCTTACTAGGAGAATAATTGTGTGTGTATATGCGTGTGTGTGTGTGTGTATATATGTGTGTGTATGTATGTATGTATGTATGTATGTATATATAGATATAGATATATATATATACATATACATAGATATAGATATAGATAGATAGATAGCAGTGGTTATACAGTCGTGTAAACAGGTCAGGAGGCAGATTTATTCCCAATAAGATAATTTGCTCTCTCTCATCATCCTCCCCCTCTTCCTCACATTCTTCACACACTGGTATAGTGAGATTAAATTAAGATGGAGTGACAGATAAGGTGACTCTAATTATTTGTTTAATTTTTTTTACGCATTGAGGTCAAAAATCCTCAACTCCACACAATCACACACACACACACACAGAGAGAACAGTATATCTATATATTTTCCTCAAAGTACCACAAGTGGAACCCTGCGTACCACTGGTGGTACACGTAGCGCAGTTTGAGAACCATGGTACTACAGCATTAAGAGTCATTTTGGGGGGGTTTCACAAGCACAAAGACAAAAGATTGTACAGGGAAAGTTTAGTTTCAGTGTGGATAAAGGCCTAAAACCAGTCAGTGGGTAAATGTTGTGCATAGATGCAGACTGTTTATTTGTGGCCTGTAGTGTGACGATGATGATGATGATGATGATGATGATGATGTAGCATCAGATTTTTTTATCCCAGGCTTCATTGCTTAACTAATTCATGATACAAAACATCAGAATCACAAATTAAAAACCGGGTTCCCACATAGTTTCTGGGATAGATTTATCACTCAATTTGAAAGAGAAAACTTAAACTTGTTTTGTTTTGGGGTTTTTTTAACTTCAGAGTTAAACATGTTCATGCCTTTCAGCTTTGGCAAAGCTGACAGTAAGAATATGTCTTCTTTCTTTTTTTTCCCCTCCTGTTTCTCAGAAACTACAGTGAATTCAACCATTTGCGATGATCAATACACAGTCGGGGAGAAAAGAGATGCACTGTAGATGCCTGAACAGCTGGTGCTGGAGGTTAAGTGTTCCTGAGAACACACACAGCTACATAAACCCAAACAAATATAAAGCTCAGTCGTTTTCCAGCATCTGAGCACTTTGCTGGTGTTCCTGACAAGTTGCTGCCGTGTCTGCTTTGGAAAAACAAGTCAAATGAATGTAATGTGGCCTTCCCATCGCGCGACCATGTCTGTCATCGCGGGCCCTTGACTGGGCCGTCTTCACGGCACGGCGACATATTGCGCAGGTATATGGCAGTCAGTAGTTATTCATCATCCATAATGTTAACGATCACAGCATGTCGATAACAAACCCGGGAGTTAAATGAGTTTGTGCACTCAGCTACGCCTGCGCCGAGGCGGTTCAAGGTCACTCCCCTCCCGTGCCTGACAGGAGGGATGATTCTCGGGCCAGGCTGCAAGCACACACATCTTACCTCAAGGTCAAGTGTGCCACTATTTAGAACAAATAGATACATAAAACACTCAATCTTGTGGGTGGGTAAAGTATGGACGAGGACCTTGGGCTGAGATAAACTTGGCCGGCAGCTCGTATATTTCTTCCTGTACTTGTATTTCAGCTTGACACTTCGCCACCCCCCTCCCCCCCTTGCCTCCCCCCATTTTGCTTTAACATCTTGAAGTCCCCTCTGATGTGACTGAACGCAAAAAAGTTAGCATTGATTTTCGTCAGCTCGCCGGAGAGAGCGATGTGGACGGATCTGGATCGTCTCAGGGTGACAAACTGTGTTTATCATGCAGCTGAATGTGGACGGTGCAGCTTCCTTTAAGCTGCTCTGTCAAACATGCCATGACCGGCGCTGCTATTCACCTATGGATGGGTGAAGAAATAAAAACACAGAGGGCCTTTTGTGTTTGCGCAAGAGCAGGACAAGGCTCGGGCGCGTGGCGAGAGGATACACTTGATTTGGAGTCAGTTAGCAGCTCATGCCTATCGTTATGGACAATGGGGCAAGGGCAAGTGTCTCCCTCCCCTTAGCTGTCCTCTCTCTCCCTCTCCCTGTTTCTTGGCGTGCTTCCCCCTGGAGACACGAGCCGGGGGCTGGTAGCTCTGATGGCCAAGCGTGACATTTAAACCCCTGCCCTGCGGTTGCTTCAGGGAGGCTTTGTGGAGGAGATGGTGGGGTGTGGGGGGGGGCCCAAAGAGGTCCATCTGAGCACAGAGAAAGAGAAACGGGGGTACGGACAGAGGCTCACCCTGTCCCTCGATGCACACACACACACACTCACTCCCTCCCCTCCGTTGCTTCCCCCCTGCAGAAATCCTACTGTGGTGGGGGCCCCATTGTGCACAGGCCTACTGCTGAAGAAAAGGGCCCTTTGGTGGTAAACAATTCAGCTGTCCACTCTGATCACAATGGGGGCACATCCCATTGCTTTGAGCATCTGTTTCGAGTAGGTACTGGTCCCCTCGCCACTCGTCAGCCGCTGACCGTAAATACCCGGTGAGCGACTAAATCCCTGAATCTGCTGAAGCCACTAGCACCTGCTCTCAGACTCCCCTCCTTTTATCATTCCTTTTTCTTTTTTGTGTGTGTGTGTGTGTGTGTGTGTGTGTGTGTGTGTGTGTGTGTGGATCAATACTGTTGACTCCACCGCAGTTTTCTCTTTAAAAGATGAGCTGAATGGCCTCTCGCTGTCTGTCGCATGACGATGGCGTGCTCTTTTAAATCGTGTACAGGGTTGCAGGGGGAAACTGTACGGGCTGATTAAAGCTTGCATGAGAAAGGAGATGACACCACCAGGCGCCAGGAGTTTTCTGTCTCGGCCTCCGTTCATGCAGCTCATTCCATGGCTACTTATCGCCCCCTTGTGGCTATTTTGGATATTTGATCCCTGCTTGTAAATTCCTCCCCAGCTGTGACAGCTACTGTGGAATGATGCTAAAACTTCAATTTAAACATGTAGGAAACAATATGACTCATAGATGTTTAAGGATTTGTCAGAATTTAATTTTCTAACATTTTTTTTGAATATATTTCTTATTTTATTGACTATTTCTGATGTAATGTCGTCAGTATTAGCTTCACTAGTAGTTTTATTGTTTTGGTTTCTGTTAATTCTGTCATTATTGTTATTATATCTATTGGTAGCTGTCGTAGTTTTTTTTTTTCAACGTTATATTTTTTTGTAGACCCTTTTAATTTATTTCTTTTTTTACACCACTGGTTACTAATTTGCTAGAGGCTAATGGCAATCAATAATAGAAAAATAAATAAGTAAATGCTCCTCTTCAGGTTACAGGCCATATCTGTGTCTTCTAACAAACTATATTTTGAAACAATTTATTATAATGTGTGCTTGGCCATATTGTTTTACCCTCCCATTTAATCCATCTTAAAATACTTTACTTATTTTCCCCCTTTTATTTCATTACTCTGTTAACGTTAAGTTAAAATAAAGCTACTATACAAATGCGTTTGTGTTGCTGACCATATCATGTACCTTTTATGAATTATTATTAATTATATCCACACATTCGTAGGTTTAGATTAAGCTGCATGTACTGCATAGGTGAACTCACCCACATTTAGATTTAGTTTCACTGTTATTCTCTGCCAAATCAAAGATGCAGATCATCCGCTGTGGCGACCCCTAGAGAGGGAGAAGCCGAAAGAAGAAAATATGACATATTATTGTATTTTGTAGTTGAGACAAATGTTTTTGGAATCAATCACATTTTCCAGGCATATTATCTTCTCTGTCTGAACACATCGATTTACGTGTCATTTCTGGGTGAATAAAGCACAAAATAAATCCAAAGAAGATGATTCTACATATCTGGGTAGTCTAATCTCTACTATTACATCTTAATTAATAAGTTGATCTTTTTTATGAGGTCTGCCAAGTGGCTACCACTTAAATAAATGTAAATGTAAGAATGTGAAACGTTTTACTTGTGAAAGTATGTAGCGAGTTTGGACCTGTGGTAACACAACTGTGCAGTGTGTATGAGAATGTCTAAATCTGAATTTACTCGAGGCTTGTTGTGGCCCCGACTGTGTATTAGTTTTCTGGTTTAAAAAATTAAAAATAAATAAGCAAATGACACATTTTGAGGATTTTTTCCCTCCTCCAACGCCTCCGCTTTGAGCCAGATCCTCTGCTGGGGAAGCTCTAATCAGCTCGGAAACATTTGCTGCCCTTCTGGCAAGGTCAAATGGGTCACGGTCCCTGGGCTGGGTGTCCACTCCTGGCCCCCCCCCCCCCACACACACACTTTTGCTGTAAAGCCCAGCCCCCCCTTGGGGCCCATAGGCCCTGCAGGCACAATCACCGCACAGCGACTATAGGCTCACAGAAGCTGGCTTTAATCTATACAGAGCCCTGGGATGGACTGCGGCTGTCTGTCCATCAGTCTGTCAGTGGGTCTTGCCTTGACCGTACACCGACAACCCTGGACCAAAAGCTATCGACTCAGACAGAGTGAAACCCAGATTTGTGATTGGTCTGCGGAGGCGTCCGGCGAGCCTCCTCCTGCTGTTTGACCAACTGATTGATCTGTTAACACTGGCCGCTGGACGTGTGTCCCTGAATTTAATTTCAGAATTCATTTCTGGGAGATGTGTGTGTGTGTGTGTGTGTGTGTGTGTGTACAGAAATGATGTAAAGTCCCAGGATCAGAGTGGAGGATGGAGGTGAAATAAAAATGCAATTTCAATTCCTTTTCCACATCTATCATTACATATTTGGAACATACTGTACATACCTGACTGGTGTGCCCCTTAAAGCATATTCTTCTCTAAATATTGATTTAATTTTCCACTGAGAAATAATGGTCCTTACACAGATCTGTGTGTGTGTGTGTATCCGTCTTTCAATATCCGTGTTTTCAAATGTACATTTCTTTTAATTTTCCATGCCACTGGAGATGTTTTGCCTTTTGGGCTCAATGTATCGCTTCATTTCTGTGATATAGCGTCGGTGTAATGTCTACGCCGGACGATATTAGTTATCTGCAGTACATGACTGGACCTGTAAAAGGTGCCTTTACTGTCATTGCATTTTATCACTTATCAATACCCCGAGAAACCCGGCGCTGTCAAAATAATAAAAAGTGTTAAAAAATGCCACTGGAGTCAAGGGGGGGGGGGGGTGGGGGGGGGGTTGTGCAGGTTAGGTAACCCTGATTAATTTCACAGCTCATAAATAGCGTCGATGGTGGATTTCCCCGCTCTATTCTGCTTCTCTATTATCAGAGATATCCATAAAAAACACAGAGATGGTGAAATAAAAAGCAGCGGTCAAGACAATGGCCATGTTAGGAAGTGAGGGTTGATTTGATGGAGTCTCTCTCTCTCTTTTCTCTCCCCCCTCTGGCCTGCTGCAGACACAGGAAGGGGGGGGGCTGTGTAGTGGTGTTCAGATATGCATCACAAAGGCTTCCTGCAGTATTGATCCGCAGTGGGTTAAGGCAGTCTATCAGCAAATGTCCCTCTCTCTGGAAAAAACAATGGGAGATTAAAAACACACAGCTTGCTGGGTGGGAGGCTGCTGATGGGCCCTTATCTGGGCCCAAAGGTCACTGTGTACCGATATAATCCACTTTCACTTAACAGCTTCATTTAAGGAACCATATGCAAATGGTGGCATTTCGCTTGTTTATTTAAAGATAGAGGTTTGTTTTTCAGGAGGTGAGGTGAGGGTTTTTTTGCTATATGAGGACACACTTTGAAGTTATCTTTTATTTTAAAAGTAACTGCACACAGACTATACTTGTGCAAATAAAATTTTAAGATCTAATAATGGGAAACAAAATAAATGTGCCATAAAATTACAGCTCTCCTCAACATTTCAGGATGACCTCACTGTTGATTAACAACTATATTTATTTATACACTTCCTTCATTCAATGGTCGGTGTGACGTCGTTTAAACTTGATTTTTGTCTCGTGTTTTTTGGGGGGGAAGCGGCATCAACTAGTTCATCCAACTAAATAATCATAGCAGTCGCCTAAAAGCTGATTTACTTTGCTACTTTTGCTTACGACACCCACTAAAGATATGAATGTAACTGACAAATGTTCTCATTCAATGACAATGGCAAACTATCGTGACCCAAATCACTAATTTACATAAATGTGTGCCTAATGCAGCCGTATGTGTAAAACCCAAATACAATTTTGAATTGGTAAACAAATCATTTCCAAGAGAGGTTTAGTAAATGAATTAAAATATGTGCTCATAAATCTTACTAAAATATCTAATATAAAATAAAATATTGGGATGGTTCTGGACATTTGTTTTCAAATCTTCCCCACGTGACCCAAGTCACCAGGATCGTGTTTTATAACCACTTGTTGTGCGAGTGGTGACACTGTAAAAAAAGAAAGAAAAATAACCAATGATGACACACATGAAACCATTTGTCAAAACATTCAAATTGATTTGATTTAAAACTTCCCCCCAAAAAATGGACAAACACTCTGCTTTTCCATACATTTAACAGCATACAAATGATTCTGTATATTATTATCATTTAATATGTTTGTACACAACTGTACTGTAACTGAATAAGAATCACCTAAGTTTTTAATATCTTTTTTTTAGATGAAGATAATAAACCTCAATTAAAACACAAAAGTCACTTGACACAAACGCAGGTTAATTAGACTTGCAGGCCTGCTTTGTACATGAGTAACAGAAGAAAACAGAAAACCTTTAAAAGTCTGAACACATTTTACTTCTGTTTCTCATAAATGAACTGTGAACTGAAGTCATGTCTCAACCTTTAAATGTGGGGAAAGTGTTTCCAAAAAGCACGTTGAATTCTCTGACAAAAATTTAAAAATAATAAACTACATAACTTGTAATTAAAAAAACATTAGTGTGAAGTGAGGCAGCAGTGCTGCTGTGTTAGCAGGGTGCTGTGAGGTCAAAAGCGCTCCTTGGGCTCGCTGAATTTGCGTTTCTTCTTAGTTGCTGACGTGGACCCTTTTTCCTGGCTGTTGGGGATGTCGTACTGAGAAATCTAAAGAGAAAAGAAAGAAGGAAAAGGAAACAAAAATCAGGCACATTTGTGTCTGAATGTCATCTGCGAAAATCCTCCAAAATCTCCTGTTTAAGTCATTTAAAACACTGAACTCTTATGTAAATGTGTGTTCTTCCCACTGTATTTAATACACTTCCCAAAGATACTGTATATTCTAATGCTGGAAAGACTAAACTTATTATAGAATAATACATGGAGTAGCACATGCTTTGTCTTTAACTGGCTTTATATTGATAACTAATCATGATTAGACAAATTCATTTCTTACCAGTTTTTCTGCCGATTTGTTTACGATGACACTTGTCTCCTGCACAAGCGCGCACACACGGACATACAACACACGTAGTCCTGAATTAATAAGCATCACTTGTTTTCTACAGCAAATACAAAATCCCAGTATCTGGTTTTTTTTTTTTTTTAACAAAAAACTACAATGAATAGAACTAAAGAATATAGTAAAAGCTACAATTTCATTCAAAATGGATGTTTCAGAACAGATAGTTCGAATGAGTTGACGACTTTCGGGACATTCCAATCAGAAACACTAACTAGGAAAATTATGACTTGCAGGTAGAGCTGAAACAATTACTCGATTACTAAATTAATCAACTATTTTGATGAGCGGTTCATCAGTTTGAAGCTTTGTTTTCATGACTAAAACAAGATTTGTGATTGTTTTACCTTCTTAAATGTGAATATTTTCTGGTTTCTTTGCTTCAGATAACAACAGAAACCAACAGGTTTGTGGACAAAACAAGACATTCGAGAACATATGAACATAATCGATAGTTGCAGCGCTACTTCCAAGTACAACTGGAACACACTAATGGTGCAGTTCATGTTGAAATAATGTGTTGTATTGAATCCAGCACATTTCCTTAATTTCTGCTGCACAAAAACACGTAAGAATTCAAACTCTTAAGAGCAGCATTGTGGGCCCAACTCGTGCTATTTCAGTCACAGATAAAGAAAGACATTCTGTTTATGCGTCAGTGCATGGAGACAGGGTTTCTAAGAGTGAAGAGGTTTAAGGTCAACAAGCTGTAAGAGTAGAGCAGAAAAAAATCGCTGGCCGTTCAGCGCTAAGTGGTTGACTGACCACGGTGGAGGAGATGATGCGTCCACTTCTCATCCTCTTTAGCCCCACCTCCATGTCAGAGGTCCTCTTCACCAGAGTTTCCACCTGAGAGAGGGGACATATGGTCCGTAATAACACCGACCTGACCTATGCATGAAGTGGCTCTTTTCTCAAGGCTGAACGGTCACTGAGAAACCACCGTTGCTGGTCAATGGGCAAATGGGTCACTCTGCTGCCCATTGCAGCCTCTCTTCATATTTTTTTTTTTTTTTTTAAATGTAAACAAGTTCTTTATAGACTTCTTTGTATTCCAACTATTACCCATTAATATTTGGGTTAAACACTTTTATAAATAAATCCACAGTAAAGTGTAAAAAAAGCATTAACTCATTACCTACATCCCTTTTCTATATTCCCACTCGTTTAGCACATTGTGTTTTCTTTTGCTTGGATTCACCGTCGACCTCCACTTAAACAACGATGACCCGAGCTAATAGGATTAGTGAATTTTAATGTGCGAGTCGTGCACTCGGCAGCCTGACATGATCCCGTGACACGTACCTCTGTGACGTCTTCGCAGCTGTTGATCTTCTCATCACAGCTAATCTGGGTTTCTTTAAAAGAGTAAAAATTAAGATTAAGAGTCTTTATTGTCATGTGTAGTGAAACTCTCAGAATTACAAATATTACACACTAAAACAAACAAACATATACACTGACTAATATGTACAAAAAATAAGTTCCATGAATTTCATGTATCTGAAATTCTTAGAATAGACTAAATGTGCCTTATAATTTGATGCCATGTCTTCATACAAATAACTCCCAGATCGTTTAGCTTGTTTAAAGCTGGTGTAGACAACGTATTTTTCGTCATTACTGATCAATAGTTCCATAATATGCTTTCCACTTGACGTAAATCAAGTGATCTGAGTGCACATAAACCGGGTGGGGCGAGTCATAAAAATTAATATTTCAGATTAAAAGCATGTTCAGTAAGGCATTATTAATGAGGGAAATGTTATAATTGCTTACATAATCCACAAGTAGATTTGTAGTGCACTATTTGCACAGGTGAAGGTCTCTAAATATAGGAAAATAACTGTTACGCGTAGATATTTAAGGTGAGAATGTTTCTGAGATTTGTTAGGGCTGGATATTGCTGCTGATTGCAAAAGCACTTTTCACATAACACATTTTTTTCGAGTCATAACGTTTGATTATTTTCTGAATTACATGTGCCGTTGATAGCCTGCATTTTTGTGCACAGACAATAAAAGCGATGTGAAGACGTTATGGACATACCAGTGTTGTCCAAGTCTGTGTTTTCAGTGTCAGGCCTCTCCACGTCTTCAATCAAGTGGCTCTAAAGATTTAAAACAAATGATCAGAACACTTACAACAACAACAACAACAACAACAACAAACAAAGCCTTTCATAGAAGTGGGTGAACTGAACTGCAGCCTCGCTTGCTTTTGCAACATCAAACATTCCCATATTTGTGTGTCGACCTTGATGCCAGCCATGTACGGCAGTGGCTAATGTGAGGAGATGTTTTTGCTATAACAAATTCTAGGCATCATCATCATCATCTGTCTATGAGAAGAGCTCCAGCCATGGCATTAGTGAGGTCAGTGTGATTTACTGTACGTGCTCAATAATTCACTGAGGCTCCGAATGGATGTTATAAAAACTGAAATGGCCATTGACAGGAAAAGGGTTCCCTGCCCCTGATGCCGAGCACATGTCCTTTAAGCAGGAATAACCTGATGTAAACCCAGACATCAATTTGATTATGACTTGATTTATACATCTATACGGTAAAGTGAGTCAAAAGCGCGGCTGTGTATGAACAAATCATGACAGAAATGGCTTTGCCCTGCTGCAGGTAAACAAGCTTTATGTCTTCTTGTTGTTTGTGTGCTGACCTGTGAAAGGACGCCCTCCTCCTCCATCTTCAGAACCCACTTCTCTGTCACGTTAACACTCTCCTCCACCTGCAGAGATTTGAGTAAATGTGACTTCTTACAAATACTCTCGAGTTCACTTCACCAAGTGCTCTGACAAAGATAGAAGAGCAACAAAAACAAGACCACATGACGACCAACAAACATCAATATAAATAAAACCAAAAGAGAAATGAAAACAGGAAGACAACATCTCACATGACATTACATAGAGCTGAGCTGCAATGATTAAATTGATTATTAATCGAATACTAAATTAATTGCCAACTTTTCTGATCATCAACTAATCGTCTGAGTGTTTGAAAATTAAAATGAGCTACCCAATTTTTCCGCTCATCAAATATGAATATTTTCTGGTTTCTTTGCCCCAAATAACAAAGAAATTATTAAAACGGAATCATTTTGGTTTGTGGACAAAACAAGACACTTTGGAGGTTAGGGAAACTGTCTTTCACCTGCTCCAGTCTGTGTCTCTCAGTTGCCATGTCCATCTTCAGAGTGTGGAAAGGGGTGGAGACTTCGCCCATAGTCAGTTTCACTGGCTCTCTGTCAAACTCCATGGTGGCGCTGTCGGCCTCCTTGAAGCCCGGTGGCTGATAATCCTGAGGGGTGACTACAAAATAATCAGACAGACAAACAAACAAACAAACCATGAGACAGAGTGTATGTCCTGACTGAAAAAACACAAGGTGCATGTGAGGATGCATTTCTACAGTTAGCCAAATTTAATCCAGCAAACAGAGGTGGATTAATCTGAAAATACTCAAAGATCGGCACTGTGAATAATCCCACTGGCCTTTGTGATAAACGGACACAATTTTAAAACAGTCAGTCTCAAAGGACAGTAAAACATATCTAAAACTAATTTCTAAAGTGTTTAACTTCAGTTCAATCTATTTTCTTTACATATTTAAAATTATTTGCAGTTGAAAAACCTTTGTGTACTCCACTGTGTAGCTCATATTTAATTTTATTCAGTAATGTTTTTTTTAGAAAATATCGACTGACCTTACGTAAATGTGGGAGATGTCATTTTAAGTCAGTGTTTGTAAATATCAACACATAATGATGATACTATAATTGATCTTACAATAATATCAGACACATTCAATATTTCACAAAACTGGGTTGTGAAAAAGACAAAATACGTTCTTGTGGCTGCAGTGTAGTGCATTATGGTCCATCCAGAGTGCAGATGCG
The DNA here is from genome assembly GCF_958295425.1 of Solea solea. NCBI lineage: Eukaryota > Metazoa > Chordata > Actinopteri > Pleuronectiformes > Soleidae > Solea > Solea solea. The sequence goes on from NC_081146.1 coordinate 23,364,261, forward strand.
TCTCTAACCATGTGTAAATAAATGCTTTTGCATGTGTTTAACACTAGGGGGCAGAGTCTGTAAATTACAGACACAAAAGTCTTTGAAAACAAGGAATGAATTTCAAGTTGCAACTTGATGTCTAAAATGTGACACATTGTGGCACAAATACATCAGCTGTGTGTTGTTATTGGCCCATATTGACCTTGTTGACTGTCACCAGTGAAATGATAAATGATAAGATGACAGACACTGATGTTTGTCTGGGCCATGTTACTGAAAACATGCCTCTAATTGAATAAGTAGTTATATAAGAGGCTGAAGACACTCTTTAACTGTTATTGTTTGTGATAAAATGCCGATATATCAGTCTCTTCTGTAGTGAAATTAACATATTTTTCATACTCATGTCACAGCTGATGTAGATATAATTTTTCTTCATATAGTTAGAGAAGAGTGCAAGCTTACAATTCAAGGAGGTAGCAGCCTATACTATAAGTCATATTGGTGGATTTTGGCGTGTTTGTCAATGTCCAAAAATACATTTTAAAGCCAATATCATGCCGGCAACATCATGCAGCCCTAATTGAAAGATAGTAAGACTGTATAAAGAGCTGAAAAACGTATTATTATTATTATTATTATTATTATTATTATTATTAATAATAATAATAATAATAATACTAATAATAATAATAATAATAGTAATAATAATAAAGATTTATTTGTGTTCAAAAATGACAAACTGCCCCTTTCAGCTGTGGGCCATATTATAATTATAATATCATTTTAATTGTTGTGCTACCATCATCGTAGTAGGTCAGCTTCATGTTGAGGAAGATGTTGTCCGGCAGAGGACCCAGGTTCTGCATCAGAGTGTAAAGCTTCCTCACCAGGAGGATGCTGGCCTTCTTAGTGTCACCGCAGGACACCGTTGACGTTTTGTTGTTGTTGTTGAAGCTGAAACAGACACGAGGTAGAGTGAGCAACAAAAAAGTCTGTTGCTTTGTCAGGTGACTGCGACGTCAACTGTTAAGACATACTGTAATAACAGAATCAGAGACACTTAATCAATCCCCGGGAGGAAATTGTGTTTTGTTACAGCTACTCCTACTAAGAACAGGGAAAAAAACACATTCACAGCCACATAACTATAAAACACTAGTATACAAAGAGAAGAATATTGGCTGCATCTAATAAAATAACAATGTACGGTATATATAAACAGTGAATTCAAATGAGTGAGCTGATGTTTAACCTACTATATACAAGAAATGTGCATATGCACAGTGTATACAACACATGGAACATACACTAATTTAAATTACTATGCATAAGACTGGTGAATAATAAAAAATAATATTGGAATATCTATTGTTATACCACACTGTTTAAGATGTGGTGACAACATGATGCAGATGTTGCCTCACAGCAGAGGTCTCCAACACGTGGGCTGCGGGCCACATGCGGCCCCCTATTTGATTTAATGTGGTCCACCACTTGATTTCTATTTAGACACAGAACATGTGGCCGAAACGAGGGAGGGACAGCGTTCAGGCAGCAGTCTGTACACTCACAGTAGTGCTGGGTGGTATGACCCAAAAAGGTATATCATTATTTAGACAGTGATTTAACTAATTCAGAGTGTTTAAAGAGTAAAGAAATTTATTCACATAATCAATGAGTCAAAGGCATAGATTGTAAATAGAAAAGTGGACGTAGGCTCCCAAAGACAATAGCAAATAAAATATACAGAGCTGCCACCAGGGGGTGACTCTGCTGGTTGCAAAGGAAGACTTGTTTGAATGGAGGTTTAATATATACTTTAAATGGGAGGCTGAGGGGGGGGGGGAAACCTACTTCTCACATGATTTATAATGTCAATGACATTTTCTTGAGGAATACATGGACCCTAGGTTAACATGGCGTAGGTCAAATCGCTAATCTTGCAGTTTCGGATGAGATCAGGTCACTTCCCGATATGTGTGCAGAGTTGGTTCATATGTGTTGAGTTGTCCTACTGTTGCTGTGCCTTGCGCTGATAAGAGGTTTGTTCAATATCCTGTTATCTCTGAACGGCCAAGCACGGCAAACTCCCACCTTTCAAAGTCCATCTGCACTCCTTGTGTGTTGTACAGGATCCTGAAGTGGTAAAACTCGGTCACTTTCTGAAAGACAACACAAGACAACTGGCAAATGTGAAGGCATGATTACTATGTACAATCGAATCCAAGGCAAATTTCCACACAGTGACAATAAAAGCATATCGTTCCGTAACGTATCAACACGAGAAGCACAATAATCATATACACAGCTCATAATAAGATGAATTAAAATCAATAACAGCAGGAGGTATAATCTGTCTATTACCTGGGGACTGTCTTGGTCAGTGTAGATCTAATCAGAATAAAAACATCAGCAGCATGAACATTTCTACATTTTTAATATCAATATAATTATATCTGTAAAATGTAATTAAAACATCCCAGTATTTGTCAACTCATCTCTTTGCTACTATAACCTGCCTCAGCAATCTTTTGTCTATTAAGGTTATAAATCAACAATGATTCTTTGGACAATGACAAAATTAATTATATCACAAAATCTGTGATACAAAAGATACAATTTGGTACAATTCAGAAAACTGTGATCGGTATGAAAAAATACCACTTTTTAAAATTTGCTTCAAATTCCAAAAATCTACTCAAATATAATTTGACATTTTCATTTGAGTCAAGTCTTGAATTAGTCAAGACTTGACTCGAATGAAATGGCATATACATTTAAAAGCAAGCACTGACAATACAAATATATAAATCAATGTTTATGAACGTTTACACTTTTCCACAAATATATCAAATCATTTCGCTCACTCTATTGATGCAATACATCAAGCCAAACACCAGTTAAATGTTACACCCCTACTGTGTACATTATATTAAATTTGAAATTTAAAAATATATGAGTCACTGTCAAAAACAACATACTCACAGACATAATAACAGACCGGAGCTGGAGGGAGGAAGAAAACAATAATTTTGAATCATATTAGTCACAATGAGACACAAAGGATGATGTGAATCAAGAGTCACGTTGCTGGTTTCGTAAATTTCTCATGACTATCTTTCATGTTACAACAGATTTTCTGTCTGGTGTGTGTGTGGGAAACTGTGAATATGACTCACGTATTTCTTCTGGATGGCTTCAAAACATCCCTGCATCCTGGAAGAAATTGAAAAAAACACACACATGCCATTACACACATCCATCCATTATCTGCAACACCTGTGCTTTGATGGTCACGAGTGGAGCTGGAGAAATATCTACCTGTGACTGTTCCGACAGTTATTACATTTGCGGTTTGATTTTACAATACACTTTTTTAAGGCAAGCTTCCGTTCAATATTTACTGTGCGAGAGATTTAACATGTGTTACAGCCATGCAAAATGAGATACCATGGAAATATGAAACACTGCAGAAGATGAGATTTACAAATATGCTTGTGACACAGGTATTACACAATTAATTACCATATAACATAAAACAATCAAAAGGAGAACACTTAATACTTAATAGGAGCTTTCTGTAAATCATTTCTGACAGTGACATGGTGAGCATGACCATGAAAGCCATGAATTTAGAAAACAATTGACAATAAAATATAAATGTTTGCCTTTGGGATTTACCAACTGCATTGTTTCAAACTGTGATTTAGATTTTTAAACAATTAACTCTTAAGACCTAGTATGTGCATATGTGCAATATCATATAGTAGACGGAAGAAGACTGTTCACTCCTACAACATGTAGAGGAATGAAGAACATAGTGAGACAAATAGAATAAATTTCCCTCGTTTCTGAAATTTCGTGACAGCCAATCTGTTAGTATCATTTGGCTGTGACTCTTCCTGTAAGTTTCAACTGTACTGTATGTTATGACTCAAAGTTTCGACAGGAATTATATCCGCTTTGGCAATCAAGTGTTTATTAAGTTAATTACCACTGAACAATCTGACTGGCCCCGGGACAGCTGCGCTCCTCTCTAAGGATCATCACTTTCTGATCTGCGAGAGGCAAAAAAAATGGAAGGTGAGAATCTTCTTTGTAAACATTTTTTAATGTTTAAATGATGTGCAGACAAATACATTTCCAACATCTACATCTAACCGTCAACATATTTGTCCCCAAATGCTTTCTCCGGGAAAAGCCCTCGGAGGTATGTAATGCCAGACACAGCGATTGCCAGAAGCTTCTTTATAACGACCAGGGACTGCTGCTCTGAGAGAACCTGATTAGGCAACAGCTGAGTGTCCTGCAGGAGAGAATCAAATGAATCATACATCTGTGTGAGTACTTACTCATTACAGTTAACACTAACACAAGAAACATGAACAGCTAACAGCTGTGTTTATACGAGTGAGGCTACAACATATTTTATAACATATAAAACACTTATGAGAGGGTAAATCAATATTTACACATTATAAAATGTGGCCTCAGTGAAGTCTATGATAGATAACAAAGCATAAGCATTCATGACAAGGTTCCACCATTTTATCAGCTCTACTGTCATCAGATGATATTCGCTGTGTTGACTATCACAGTAATTATCAAGGCTTATCGCATAAATATGGTAAAAAGAACAATTAACTGTTGTTGTTTGTGGTGGATAATGGTAATAAAGGTTATGTCATACATTTGTGTGATTACAATGCCATTATATGGGGACAACATAATAGTGTGAAGAGCTGAAAGACATTAGAAAAATTCAGTAGATTTTTGTAATGATTCCTTCATGTTACTGTCAGAAAATTAGAACAAAAGTAAATAGCAACACATTGTTTTGATTTTATTCAACAAACTATTTGAACCTGTTCCCTTTCAAACAACATCATTGAGCATCAATGTGTCATTAATTAATATATAATATATCTTTAACAAGCATTTTGCTGTGCTATCCAGATAAAAAAGGAATACCAATAAAAGGAAAAAAGTAAGAGTAGGAGTAAAATAAATTATTATGATCATCCCACCACAAGATGAAAGATACTAGGTACATCTATTTCATATTAATTAAGAGGTACAAAGGACCTTGAAATTTTAATGCTACTAACAGCCTCAAAGGTTTAGTAGATTAAGAAAAGGTGCTCAATAAAACGACTATGACATTATAAGAAATAAATATAGTATGGTCAATAAAGCCATTTTGTCCTTGGCCTGTAGCTAATCAGATTGTTAGCATGCTTGTTGCATTATAAATCATTGAAAGTACCTTTACACATCACATTATTACGTCCATTACTACTTACCTGTGAGGTTCTTTGACGTTGTACACAGGCCATTGTTTTCTAGAGGAGAAACCACAAACAAGAAGCTACAGAGGAAGCAAAGACAAGTGTAATTAGGAAGTTTAACAAGGCACTCCAAGCTAACCTTGGCTAGTTTAGCACCCTTACATTACAACACAATTACTGTCGACTGTGAACAGCCGCTTGATAATTGTCCAGTTAATTTATCTTTATGCGGCCACCTGCTGCACTGATACAACGAGCTGGTACTTACAAGGAGGTGTATTTTACCATAAAACAGATTCATCAGTTTGTATAAACGACGTGGAATTAAGCGACTCGTTCCCGCTAATTGTTTGACTGACAGGTCAGAAACAAGTAGCCAATGAGCAACTGAGTAGTTAGCTTCTCATTTTCATTAGACTGGAAAAAAACGATAACAATGTTTGCCGAGGTCCTCCTTACATTAGTGTTGGGGCAAATGTTTAGTTTACTTTAATATGCCTCATTACATATGTGTTTCCCAGGTGATTTTGTGATTGATTTGGGTTGATGCAGTGCGGCCTCCGCATCGCCCCGCCTCTGCACGGGAATATGTAATGTCATTGGTCAACAGCCTGTCAGTCGCGGCCAAGCGGCGCCTTTCACGGCATCCTATTGGCTTTCTTTTGAGCCTTGGTGCTCTACTATTGGCTACTGTACATGCCAATCACAAGTAGGTGCCACCTATCCTTCCTTCCAGTGGTGATGTCACATCTCGTTACGCCATTTTTGTTAGGGAGAGCAGTCGTGTTCAGAAAAGGAGGATTAGGTAGCTGAGCACAGGTACAGCAATCGGCTCCTCTAACATCACCTCGTTCCGAGTTGTCTAGGACAAACAAGACACTTGCTTGTCCGCCACACTCGTATAATGTCGTCAGAAAACCTGGACCCGGACACTCAGGTGGACTACGAGGACGAAAAACAGGTGGGTTGCTCACTGCTGTCTTGATGTTGTTGGCTAACCCACCGAGCGTGCTAGCAAGAAGTGGCTAACGTCAGCTAGTGTTCGCGCTGGGCTCAGTGCTGCACCAAGACAGAGGGGGGACAACCCCCGGGAGACACGTAGAGCAGAGAGGAGCTGGTGTTTTTTTTTCAATCGCTGCTGTCACAACACACTGCCAGTTTACCACTGTGTCACTTTGTTTTGTCTCCTGCCTTGTGTCATTGGCTGGTGAGTCCACAGCAGCTCGGGCCTCATTGGTCTGTCCTCTGGGGGTGGGTGGAGAGGGGTGAAGGTGTTTGTGTGTGGGTCTAAATACGTAGGGCTCGTATAGACACCGAAATTAGTTTATCTACTGAGTACGTCCTGTGCAGGTGGAACCACATGCAGTAAGATAAACAGTGTTTTTTTTCCAGATGCCCCATAGTCAATGTCCTGACAGTGGCAGCAGCTGCAGTGGACCTGAGTGCTTTAGATTTGCAGATGTGCATATGCTATAGCTCCAGCACTTGGACCAGGAGCACACACTGTTTCGTTCCGTCTGCTAAAATCACTGTGGGTCAGATTGGTTTTCATTGACCCCGTAGTTTGTTTACACACTGTTAGCAGTTCAGCCAACACAAAAAATGTATAAAACAAATAAATGTTATAACCAGAAAGATAACTCCAAACCCACCAAGGCCCACGGTGTTGATATACACTCCTCTATCTCACAAGATTAACAATTGTTTAAATTAAACCCTGTATCTGAATTTGTGTCAACAAAAATTGCAACAAAAACAACACCAGTGGTGACATTAATAAGCACAACACCTTTATTGAAGCAGTAATATTGATCAGTGACGTAGTAAGAAATGATCACCAACTGTTTTGGTAATAGATTTATCGATTGAGCATTCATAAACAATTTGTTTTTCAGATTGTTATGATTACTACATTATGGTTTCTCTGCTTTGACTGCAAACTTAATATCTTAAACGGAGGCTATTTTGGGAAGCACCAAATAACACTTTTTTTTAAATTATGGGCTGAACAACTAATGGTTTAATCAAGAAAATAATCAATATAGTAAATTAAAAAACTACAACTTAAAGCTTGAAGCAGCCATCTGGACTTGGGGTATTGTGAGTGGAAAATTCTGAATTAAAATTTACGGGGGCGTTCTTACCTCCAGCCCCACTTTTGCAGTGTGATTACATGAAGCCCTAACCCTTACCCGAAACCACCTGTAAACAAATTCTGACACATTACAAAACCCCCTGACCGCAAACCATGGCGCCGACGACCACACGTTTATACATAACTTTCATCAGTATTTTGCTATTTTTATCTACTCTCCCACTGTCACTGTGGCATCATTAGATGCCCTACATTTTTCAGTTTGATTCAGTAGTTAAATTCTATACACAGTAAAAGAGATATTTCAGCTTTTTTGAAGTGTGGCTATATGTGGTATTGATACATAATCAGCTTTAGACTTCTCTTGATCTCGCTGTTAGATCTCAATTTCCAACAGGAAAGTGTAAACCGCTCGCGCTCCTGCACCAAAGTTCATAAGAAAAAAATAACAATTTTACATCACAGCACACAGGAGTTGTTGATTCACTGCTGCCTCCATTATTGAGTGTTTTGTTTGAGTTTCAGTGGTTGAAATAGTTCGGATTTACCTAAAAATACACAAACTTGCCAAACGAGGCAGCACCAGACCAGTGGCTCCAGTTTCCCCCGCAAGCTAATTTAAATTTAAATGTTTTTTTTATTTTTGGTGTGGGAGAGTGAGGCAGTTTACAAAGAAACACAGTAGGAAAGGCTTGTCTGACAGTAGAATAACGCTGTGAATATATTCCTAAGGCCGTGTAAGCGGGTGTAGAATTGATTAGGTGAGCCTTTTGTGGCTTAAATCAGTTATTCCTGATTTTCCTGCTGACAGCCATGTTTTCACCAATAGCATAACTCCCAGGCTCTAGGCATGGGGCCATGCACAGCATAGTCAGCCCTGTCTATTTTCAGTACCTCGTGCAACCAAACTTCAAAAAACCTGATCTATCCCTTAAGTGGCATCCAGCTTCAATAAGGCTATGAAACAAGCAGGTACAGTAGAGGGGATTTCTACCCTGCAGGACAGAAATGGTTTAAAACTGTTATGTCTCGTTGGATTTGCAGTTTCCCTGCTGAATATAATGGCTCATAAATTTCTCGTCATGGATTCAAGTGAATCAGCACCCTCAGTTCTACATGCCCCCTCTCCTCCCTCGGGAATCTCTTCATTGGGTTCTGTCAGTGTCCTGAGTCACATTTTATCCTTGCCCCAGCAAGCTTTGCAGGCTGAGTGCCCTATCATCTGTCTGCATTGTGGAAGTAGGTCTATGGTGCTCACTGCTCTCTCCAGGTGTACGTGCAGGGAGTGTGCAAGTGACTTTTGTAGTTTGTGCACTACAAAGCTACATGCACTTTATACACATTACTTTGTGGGTTAGTTAGCTGAAGGACTTGAACGACAGGTCTCTGACAAGTTTTGTTCGTTTTTGGTCTGTGGCAACAGCATGAGTATCCACCTCGGACTTGTGTAACCTCTTAGTGACATAATAACGAAAAGGTGTTGTCAGGTTATTGTTTCTAGACCTAGAAAATACATGACCACATGTATCATTGAAGACATTGTGATTGTTTTAAAAATGTGCAATTTATTTGACATTATTGAGTATTTAATGACTTCGATTATGATGAAACGCGCACCAAAACATTTGCTGAATGTGTGCAGCGAAAGCCCTCCTTGCTGCAGCAGTGAGCAGGATTCAGTGTCACATGACTACTAGTGGGCCTGCATGATCACATGACCTCTCACTGGCATCCGCCCTGCCACACAGGTTATCCGTGTGTGGTTATGCTGATAGGGAGAAAACAGTCTCCACAACTTAAAGACTTTGTTGTTTTGTGTTTTAAGGATATCAACTATAGCCATGTAATTATAGTTACAGGGTTTTACAAGGTTTTTTTATAAATGTTATTTATCAATATAAGATTCTAATATCCAAGCTCTGTTCTCTTCTTCTAAAGCTTAATTTCAAGCTTCATTGTTTATTAGAGACTGCATTAGAAAACCTTCATGCTGTGACTCATACTATCAGGACTGGCAGTTTTAGTTCCCACAACAGTTTTGCTCGAGCAGGTTCTGCCCAGTTCTGGTATTTTCTGCAAAATCAGTAGCATTTTGTCTATAATAAATGAGCCCCTGTCACAAAACCAGCTGTTCCAGTTGTGTTTAAACCTGTTTAGTGCAAAAACAAGGTTGTTTATATCAGTCTGTTATTGTCTGCTCAGGACTCCCAGGAGAAGAATGCAAACCCGGTGAAGGCGGAGGAGGCCAAGCTTAAGGCCAGATACCCCGGCCTGGGCCAAAAGTCCGGTGGCTCAGACTTCCTCATGAAAAGACTACAGAAGGGGGTAGGTGGCCGATGGTGGGGGATAAAAACAGGTTGAAGACATGGGTGTATTTCATTAAAAATCACAGGTTTTATCCCCATTTAAGATTACAGAGCCCACACCCTGCTCTCCAGCTTGTAAAATGCTCTGCTATCTGTTTTATTTTGTATTTATACTTTTTATTTTTAGAATATTACACTAGTTATGGCTAACTTGCAGTCTGGCCAACTGTGTTTACTGGATCAAAATTAAATTCAAACTACTTTTGCCCAGGTGAGCTTGGGCGCACAGAAAAGGTAGAGACTTGTTATGACTTTTTTTATACAAAATAAACCTTTCTGATTAGTCTTGTTTTTCCTGTCGTCAGTTTAGCTCTGGTGAATCACTGACCCTTAAACATTCCACTGGTAAAACTTAAAACACAGCTGCCCACTGCATACCTTTATTTTTTTCCCCATATCCTGTGATCTGTTGTGTATTTTTCTGTATCGTGCAAATAAGCGACCTCACAGACATATAATGACATGTTTCTACAGTACAGTATCTACTGCAGTAGATTTCATTGTGGAAAATAGAGTATGTCACTCATCTGAAATATGAAAAACACAGGTTTATTTTTTGAGTCTGCGTTTGTTGTTCATTCTCCAGTCCTATAGAGCTAAATGCATCGAAGCAGAGAGGAAAAATAATTTCTGTCCCGACCAGATCTCAGTAGACCAGAATGCCAATGCAGCCAGATCCATAGCATGTGAAATACAACAGCCTGTTTGATGGATTGTTTTTATTTGTAATTTGTACAGCAGGACAAATCACACAGAAGCATTCGTCTTTCTTTCTTTCTCTCCTCTCTCACTTTTCCTCAACTGGAGAAACTGTTGCTCTCTCCACCTACATGTACTGTGTATATGCTACAGAGAACTTCCACCTCTGGAGACTGCTGAAAGTCATTCTGGGAAATCACTGACAAGAAGTAGGAGTAGTCGAGGCAGGAGGAAGCTGGAGCCAAAGAGCAAATTGCAGTACTTCATCATCAGTCCCAGAATAAAAATCATCAGAGAATGATGATATCGAGCAGTTTGAGGATCTGAGAGTCGACTTTTGTTCTTTTGGTGATTGAATCAGCACAAGTATGATTCTCAAATTGATTATTTCATTAACTGGTTTAAAATAATCACGTCCAAATCCGTCTTTTGCTGGTCATTGTGTCTCTCCCCCCTCCTGTATTCCAGATTAAGAAATATACTGTATTTAGAATGTAAAGAGGCACGTGCCTGCCACTGTTGCGTAATTGCAGAGGTTTGCACTTAGAGTAAATGATGATAATATGCTTTATTTCATGGCGTCTGTCGTTATACTCGGAGACACTTAACACCGAACCTACGCAGACACCTGTCAGCATTTCTCCAGTTTGAGTCCTCGCAGGCCATACGTGCCGACTGCACATGCTCTCTGTAGCACAACACTTTCCAAATCCACTGGTAGCCACAACCCGTTGCTCAAATAATACAAGGACATTCAAATGAAGGGGAACATCTGCAGCGAAATAACCACAAGTGGAACTGAACACTGAAAGTATGACCTTGCTCTTAGAAAACATGCAAAGGAGTAATAGTTGACTCTCTTTTCCCACACAGCAAAAGTACTTTGACTCCGGTGACTACAACATGGCCAAAGCCAAGATGAAGAACAAGCAGCTTCCTGTTGCGGGGCCTGACAAGAACCTGGTGACTGGCGACCACATTCCCACGCCGCAGGACCTACCACAGAGGAAGTCCTCCTTGGTGACCAGCAAGCTAGCTGGGTAGCCGTCATCATGCCAGAAGCAGCCCCCCGTCCCCCCACATCCATCCATCCATCCCTCCCTCCCTCTGGGGCTCCCAGCAAAGGTTCCCCCCAAAAGTCCTCACCCATGTCCCCAACACATCCACCTCTCCTACCTTCTCTCTTCCCTTTTCATCCCCAGACGCCACTGGCTTTAACATAACGGGCAGAGTTGTATAAGTTAAAACTCCATTTGCTTGTATGTAGGTGGGGTGGGAGGAAGGGAGGGAGGGATGGAGGTTCAGGCGGCCCACGAGGTTGCAGTCTTCTCTGCCTTCCCACTACACACAGCTCTGCGCACTCTGCTCTGCCGCCTCCCTCATGTCTTGGTGTGCGGTGTTCCAAGATGCATCACAGTAGGTGTGTGTCATCGGGCAGGGGTTGGATGGGGGTGAGTTAATGCACTTTGTATTCTGTATAGTTTGTTTTTGTCCTTTTTTTTTGCATCCTTGATGACACCAAAACAATGTATGTAAGGGAGATAGGAACCATGATCGCATTGTGTTCTTTGATCTTTACGTTCCCCTGCTTCGCTGGTGGCAGGCTACGGTGACAGGTGTTGGAGGACACGTGTGAATAAATGCTTGCATACCAAATCTGTGAGGGTAGCTGCCTAGATAAAGAGCTGTTGAATGGAGGCCTCCTCATATCTCATCCTCCATTTACCTTGTGTCGAACAAAACCAGTGGTCACCTGCTACAGCTCAGCCAAAAAGGGATTTTGAAATGCCACCTTTACTTTTTCTCTCTGCCCCTTTTGCTTTAACTCTCAACTCCTTTTGCTACTGTTCTCTCTAAATATGCTGCATGATTGTAACATGTAACAAGACATTTCATATGTTTTCTAAGGGGAGTGGGGCACCTGCTTAGTAGTAGGATGCATCAAAACAAACACAAGAAGCTCTGAAATGTCCGCGACCTCACTTCCTTGCTTTCCTTTTTGCTGTCCTGACAATCCATGTGCACACAGTCTTGTTCGCAGCCCAGGACAAGAGCCAGCTGAGTATGTCCTTGTGTCATTTTTAAAGGCTGGGACCCCCTGCCAACCTCTGACTTCAGTCTGAGTTTGGTTCCTGTTGAGTTGCATCGAGATGTGTGTTTACTAAGAGCCTAAAAAGATTTTTTTTGGGGGGGGGGGGGGGGAATTGGAGCGCCCCTTATAGAGTGTATGCTTCTGTAAATAATACTCCAACAAACAAACACATAGTTTGTGATAAGCTCAGCGCTTTAAGGACCTTACCCGCTAGCATGCCTGAGAGAAATGGTAGTGCTAAATTGATCCACTTTGGATCAAATGCTAGGATTTCTGACTTGGAAATGATGTGCTTTACCAACTTAGCCAAATTTGACCCTGCAGCTATCGGGCTCAGAGACTGCAGATGTGTGCGTTACCGTCTCATCCTTAGACTGTGCTCGTAGCACGGTGAGGCAGGCTGCGGCCCAAGCTGCTCTGGATCACACTGACGTGATGTTCATGTTATCCAAATGCAATTCAAACATATTTTCAATGAAACTGCCGAGTCCCAGCACTAAAGTCACAATAAAAAAGACATTGGTAAGTGGAGTCAAGTCGTAGAGAGGTTGAAGTCATTTCCCACTGTGGGATGTGCAGTTAAATAGTTTCCATGTTTGGTACCGTTAAAAACAACAGCTTATTCTTGCTGCGACTTATGGATAAAAAAAAAAATGGATGTTTGTTTCTCATTTGACACTTTCAAAATAGATATGACATGCAGACGAAGTGGTTCCCTTGACATCAGTTCACATCAACTTGTATAGAAGATTACATCTTCGAGCCTGAGTATGTCCTTGGAACACAACGTTTCTTTTTTCTTTTCAAACTCGCACACACTCCACAGACTGATTTTGGGTCAGAGACAGTAAATGGCAACCCGATGAGTACAGATGTCGGGTGCAGCTTGATGTCTTAAAGTGGGACATTTGCATGCTTGCAGTCATGTGCTCACTCTAACACTTTGGCAAAGCAAAGAGATTGTGTAACACGTGGTGAGGGGGCAGAGTATGTGTGGGTGCTCTGCGCTCGAGTCCCCACCTGTTAATGTAGTTCAACCTTTTGAAACAGGTCAGCGATCACGAAAATAGCCAAATTAAAATGCGCGGCTCCACCCACGTGTTCAACGGTGGGAAAGTGGATGCCGGCGCTCGCTGAGATTCAGCCTCCTTGTATAATACTGCTTCAGGGAACCTTCACTAATGCACACTCCACCACACAGACTCGGTGATGAGGTGCACGCACCATCACATTTTCAGCCTTGTTTGTTTTTCTGTGCGATTTTAAACGTGTCAAATTAGCAGTGGGGTGAAAAAAGACCTGACCTGTACGTGTGTGTGTGTGTGTGTCACGGTGCTGTATGGCTGCATTTCTTTTCTCTGTTTGAGCTGTTGTAAATAGATGTCAACTGGACAGGATTCTGTGTTCCCCCATCTGCTTTTTACTCTTTCAGAGCCTGAGTTATTTCGATTCAATGGTTCCTCTCCTTTAAGTTTAACACTACTTCTGCTCTATGTTGATGTACGGCAGAGGCTATGTGAATCTGTATCATATGAAAATATGTGTAAATGCTGCTGATTCAGTCTAAGACTAATCTAAGAGATGATGCCCTGTAAAGAACGCATATCCTCTCAATCCTACCAGTCAGACTCTCTTCTTCCCACCCAAGTATCTCTCTATCAGAATCCTACAAACTTCAGTGCAAAAAAATGCATACTTTTATAGATGCATTATTAAACTTAATCCAATTGTATAGAAAGAAAGGGAAAAAAGTTGTGGGTGGCTTTAATTGCCAAGAACAGCCCAAAGCTGTCCTCGACAAGTAGATAGGATAAAGGAGGATAAAGTCTAATTTATGCTCCATCACGCAACTTTTGAAATGTAATCAGAAAAGATGCATTTTGGACTGAAAAAAGTGATGTGTGTCTTTCATCTTCAACTTAGACTGGGACAAAAAAAGATCCTGTTGAACATCTTATTGCCACACCGAGCACCTCCATTTCTTGCACTCCTGTTTGAAAGTCTATTCAAAATCTCTTTGTCCTCGATTATAGCAACAATTTCATCGAAACCCCCGTCATTATCAAGATAAAAGTAAAACTAGAACAAATACAGATATGAATGAACAAGCAGACGGAGGGGTAAACCAATCGTGATGACACCATGTGTAGTGTGAGATTACTACAGAAACGACAACAACAAAAATCTCCATAGCATACATTAAAAACAATCATCAAAAGTGTTGAGCAGTGGAGTAGGCCTATAAGTCAGCCTTCAGTTATGTTTTTTTTTTTTTTATAACAGTAAGACAGGAGTTCTTGAATGCTACTTGATATTTGGATTTGCACGCAGCAGTTCAACGAGAGGAAAAAGCAGGGTATGTTTAAAATCCAACACACAGGGTGTCTCTCGTTCAGCTACGACAAACGTGCCAGAATGTATAAAGAAATGACAAGCTGTGTGCTCAGAAGTACTATTGAGCTGCTTTTTTTCTTTTTTTTTTTAAACATAAACTGATCTCTTGTTGTTTTTGCAAGTGAATATGTCTTTATTGGTTTCTTTGTTTGTTTTTCTTGTGTTCTATTATTGCATAATTACTATATTTCATCCTGGCCCGAGATAACTGCGAGGAAATCAGAGGCACCCTTGCTTCCAAGAGAGAGGGAGAGAAATAAAAATAATAATGATAATATGGGTTTACATGGAAAAAAAGAGGATGACTGGAGAACACAGGAATGATTTTAAGAATTCAGAGAGTACAGACGTACTTGGAATATTTCATTTGTGTGGGAGTAGGTGAAAGGATTTTTGTCAGTATTTGAAATAAACTTTTACATGAATAACACATCCTTGCTGCTGCAGTTGTTGTTTCATCATATCAGTGATTATTGTGTCCTAACTGAGGACCAAATGTGTTCGTTGGTGATTACATGTAATATGTAATCCAGGTAGTACATGTTATTTACCACTAGGGAGCAGCAGAGGTGTATATATATAGCAATGTGCAACTATTGTAGTAGGAAATGGGTTGAATATTTGTTGTTCCCTCCTAATAAAGTGCTTTTTTAAAATCCAGATTACTCTTAAAACCCATTTGGGTATTTTTTACGGAGATGCAATTATTGAACATTTAAAATAAAATCAACCTTTTCGTATTAGGAAATAGGGCTGCATTATTTTCATGATCGATTAATCTGTCGATTATTCGAGTAATCTTTTTGTCCATAAAATGTCAGAAAATGTTGAAAAATATTTATCAGTGGGTCTCAAACCTGGAAATGATGATGTTTGCAAATGTCTTGTTTTGTCCACAAACCAAAATGACTCAGTTTGAATGATTTCTTTGTTTTATGGAGCAACGAAACCAGAAAATATTCACATTTAAAGAAGCTGAAAAATCAGAGAAATTGGTTTAAATCCTTTAAAAATCACTCAAACAGATTAATCCACTATCTAAATTGACGATTAATTTAGTAATCGATTAATCGAGTAATTGTTTCAGTCTTATTAGGAATGTGTTATTGGGTTAGAACAGTATCTACACACACTGAAGTGCACACATATGCACTATTGACAATTGTTAACTTTGAAAATGTTAAAAGTCTCATAAAGTCATTTTAAAATTTTACAAATTACTCTAATAAACCACTTGGGTAGTTTTTAAAAAGATAAAGATTATTGAAAATATTTAATACATCCAACGTTTTCGTATCAGGAATTTGTTTACTTTGAATATGTTTAAATTTGTGTTACGATGTTATTTGACAAAAAGGGATTTTGGGCGAGTGACGTAACAAAGCACACTTATTCACAATGGCATAATTGTGTCCTTTGAAAATGTTTACATTGTTGTTATGTTTTCAGTTATTTGACAAAAAGACGATGTGGGCGGGGCGAGCGAGGTTGTGATACGTCACTGCGTAGTATAAAGCATGCCGACTGCCGTTGGTTCGCAGTGTGGGAGTAGCATTGGTGGATATGTAAACGGTATCTCAACACTTGCTAGCTTCAAAAATCTACTACCTGAAATTCAACGAAAACAACAACAACAAATAGAATAAGCAGAAACTTCCACACTCACCGGCAGACATGAACATCATTCCAGCAACGAAACGGACCTTCAAGGTTACAACCGGAGTCATGGGCTACTTAATCCTTCCTCAAAATGGAGGCGCAGAGAGAGCGATGGACTACCAAGGAAATGCCTCCTCTCACGTAGCCGTCACCTCTTCCATGGACAATCACCACGGAAATGTTGGCTCCAGCGTTGATAACGCAAAGCGGCCGAAGAACCTGCAAGTCAACACGGCGAACGGGTTCCCGGCCAAGGCCCGCCTGGAGGACAGCGATGTCGATGTCGGTGGCTCTTTGCCGTGCACCCCGGAGCTGCATCCGGACACCGAGCTCCACGTTCCCAGCTGCACAGCAAGCGACCACGTACTGGACACTGACACCAGGCAACTGATCACGCAATTCTTCAGAGACTTTACCTTAATGTCTGCACCTCGGTGGAAGGAAAGTAAAGCGCTAACAACGATGAAGAGAGTCGTGGACGGCGTTTTGGAGAAACACCGATATGCATATAATGGTAAGTTGCTATCTAGCGTAGCTTGTTAGCGCTAGCCAACGGCTGTATCAACGCCATTAAATCCACACAGCAGAATCCATGTTTTTTTAAAGCAGCAGATGGGACTTTACCGTCTTTCTCAACCAGTAACCATACAAATTATTGCGTTTACATAGTTTTTTTTTTTTGAAATAGCGTCATGGTAAAATGAAATGCTAACTGCAAACTTAACGTTGAAGGCTAATTAAGTTAAACCGAAGCTTTTGAGTTTAACCGTTAGCCTTTAGCATTAGCCGTCAACGTTAAGTTTGCCGTTAGCATTTCATTTTACCATGGGTTTTTCCACAAAAAGCGACATTGAAATTTAGATATAAAGGGCAACCTGCTATTAAAACAGCACTAGGAATATTTAAGTTAGGAACATTTGCTACATGTTCATGTTTTATATAATTCAATGTTTTCGATTGTGTTCTAGTTTTTCATCAAATGAATCCCAAAAATCCTTCATTTTATATTTAATATTATTGAATGAATTGTTGTTGTTTTTTCTATTCATAACCTATAAAGTCATTCTGATTACCATGTATCATTTAAGTATGATGTGTTTTAAATAGTTGATATTGATATTTGTGTTTTCTTTACACATTTCTGACCAAAGCCTATTTTATCCCCCCCCCCCCCCCCCCCAGGCATGATCAACAAACTGTCATTAGACAACGTTGGGGACGATGTGTCTTTTGTCAGTTCTGTAGCCAAGAGCCTCTTCGGAGATGGCACCACAAACTGGGGTCGTATCACCAGCCTGGTGGCTTTCGGGGCTGTGGTTTGTCAGCACTTGAAGGAGAGAGGACAACAGAACTCAGCTGAGCTGGTGGGGCAGGAAATCTCATCGTACCTGCTATGTCACCAGAGAGACTGGCTACTGAAAAACAATTCCTGGGTGAGTTAATATGACTAATGTCTGAGTGACAGGGTGCAGCAGGAAAAAGAAGTTGCATAACTGCTTTCATTGTGCAATGAAATGGACATGTCTGGTGAAGTCTACTCTGTTTTCGTGTATGTCCTTCCTAAGTTTCTTTTTGTTTCTTCCTAATTTTTCCAGGATGGCTTTGTAGAGTTCTTTCGAGTAGAAGATCCAGAGTCAACATTGAGGAATGCTCTCCTTGGCATTTGTGGAGTTGCTGGAATTGGGGCAACACTGGCCTTTTTAACAAGGTGAATTTGGACACTTTTTGACAAATGCTGGATGCTTCTTATCACAACCCTTTGTTCCTTTGGTTTGGACTAAAGAAGATGGAAATGAAAGCTTGACTTGAGCTTGATTTTTAAGATGGTCACATGTGTTGTGACTTGTCTTGTGTTTTCTGGGTTCCCTTCCACCCACACCCTTTAAAATACATACACCTTTTCTTGTTGACATCAAAGGACTGGACTGTCAGTAGTCAACTTGGAAACAATTAGGTTTTATCTAATTTACAAAGAATTTTATTTTTTTAATAAATGTACACAAATTTATGCAAATGGTAATGGGAAGTCACTTGCCTTTTTTTCTTGATTCTTTTTTTTCTTTGATTGTGTTTACATTTTCTCAACTATGTAATTCCCTGGCAGTGGGGTGTTATGGCCAGGCAAAAGCAGGATGGGAAGAAATGTTAATTTTTTTTTTCCAAGTCAAACAGCCGTGATGCCCATTTCCATAGAGCCCATTCATATCCCCTGGATCATTTGTATGGATGCCTCAAGCACAAGCAGGGAGGGGGATTTGCATGAAGTGTAGCTCTGTTTCCTTGTTAGGAAAATGTTTCATCTGCACCAGGACCACATTCTGGACTATTGGCTGTACTACAGCCTGGAAAATGTGAGTCTGTTGGACGAAACAAACAAGGACTGTGAGGTGGAATGCTGCAGATTGGGCTGTTCGACTGCACCAAAGCTGACAGAAAGCAGTCATTGTAAATAGTTTCAGATCCAGAATGTAAGCTAACGCATCTGTACAGGTTGACTTAATAAAAAAGACAAATATAATTCACATGATTTGACCTTTTTGATATTTTTTTTTTTTTTTTTTTTTTTGTTAGGGATTGTTTTTCTTGTTTATATTTGATAAGATAATGGTTCAATTTAACCTGGTGCTCTTGTGCTGAAATAAATCACCCTGCACTAAACTTAACTTCACACCTCCTCACTTGGATGTTTATTCACACCACAACCCAAGAGCAAGCAATAGGTGTCGTTTCCTAGAAATTTGATGCTGCGGTGATGGTCCCCAGCTTAGCGTCGCGCTTTCAGCTGCATCCGCTGGTTGCAGTGCGAGTCTGAAAATATGCCAAGTTCTAGTGCACAGCAATACACCAGCATCAGTAACGTTGTGAAACTAGGGTAAAAAGCAGTTCATGGCGTCCTGAGTTGCAGTTGGTACTTCCTGGATTGCTTAATATTTCTTCTTGCTGCATAGAAACTGATGACTTAATCAGATAATAGCTGGTTCGTTTTTGTAACTGTTTACATTTGGTGTTAACAGATTCAAGAGGGAACTTGAGTCATTTTGTTTTAGCAATAAACATGTTTGGTATGGATTTAGTAGGATAACAGCTCCACCCAGAGCTAGGCTTTTCTATTAAATATAAGTATTGTAATAACTTATTTCACTTCCAGCCACTAGGAACCAATATCACTCTTGGAGTCCATATCAATCCTTAGGCAGGGGAATCCTTGGTGATGATTTGTGGCTGCGCCCTTGTTTGTGCAGATCCTCCAGTTGTCTTGGGTAACGGGCCAAACACAACCCGCATCAAGGTCTTGGGAGGAAATGGGGCTGAGCCTCTCCATGGTGATGATCCACAGCAGACCTCCGCAGGTCCTCTCCTGCGGCCAACTCTGTGAGTCACCACCTTGGTTACCCCTGCACACTTCAGTGTGAATAACAGACATCCACACAATGGGGACTTTGGCAGTTTCATAGAGCAGTTTCCACCATACACTAGAGGATGGTGAGAAAACACAATGCTAGTGTCTTGGGGCTGAGTTTCTGAACCACCTTGATGGTAGTAACTGGTTAATTAGTGTTTGCATGTATTTTCGCTTTTATCTGACTTACTAATTTTTTTTTTTACTTAAATTACATCTGTGTGGAGCAGGTGTCTGCTTTGGATCACATGTCAATGACAAATATTTTGACATGCAAATGGAAGTAGGATTTGAGAACTAAAATTTAGCTACACACACAGACTAGCTGTGCCAAAGAACTAATGCAGTTAAACAGGGCTGCATTCGTGTAAAAGTATCTGTAGGCTATTTCCTCTCATGCTTTTAAATAAAACAAGACTTTCTAGAACAATGTAGCTCTGTTTGGCCTGAATAAGATTAGACTGTTGTGGTTTCCTGTTTCCAGCAGGATTACTGCACCATCCATTCAAATAAAGATGCATGATGGTGTCTTTAAAAGATAATGCAATGTTTTATTTGGGCCTTTTGAAGTTTTATATTTGTAAAAAATATAAAACAAATGTATGCATTTAAGTGGGATTTAATTGTACATTCACCAAATGAAGTATTTAATTTAATGGAAGTTGTATGTCGTCATGTGTTGTCCTCTTTCAACAATCTACACTAGATTGTGAAATGAATGCCGCAACAAGAGGGTTATAAAAGGTTATATTGAATCATGAGGTAGTGTGTAAAGTGTAAAGTAAAAACAAATTTACAGCCAGTGCTAAACTACCAAGCCTTTTCCACAGTGAATTAACTTTTCCCTCACGATTATGATCTTTTAACATTCTTAAAATTTACTGGGTTTGCCGCATTGTTTCAGTGAAATGCGCCAAACCCTGCATTATGACTCCAAACACTGTAATATGTATGCCAGGCCTATATGTGGTGCTGTAACAGACTCCAAAAAAACTCCTGTTAATATACATGAAAATGCAGGGATTGAAAGGCATTTAGAGATTGTTTTCTAAAAGTAGCGTGCCGATTCCATGTGGACAATACGATGCAAAACTTTCACATACTCTCCTAAACTTGTTCTCATGTGTGCCTTATTCTTTATATGTGCTATACTTGATATACTTACATTTAATTGTCAAGAAATCATAATACGAGCTTGATTTAACCTACGAAGCCTGCAGGTCAGTTCTATAGCACTAAAAATAACGTTATAGGGCTGCTGTCAGAATTAAAATGACAGTTTTCATATCTGCTGCTGCAGCTGCTTTTTTGTTTTTTTGCTTAAATCGTGTTGTGGTTGAACAAAGTTGTGCGATGCTAACAGTGCAGGAACTAAACTGTGGTGCTTGCAGAAAACAATTCAGCAGGTGAAACACATTCCTGTTGTGGGATAGTTGAAGGTGTGGTGTTTTTTTGCTGCTCTCATACACCTACTCAGTGTAGATTACATGCAGGAAGTGCTCTGCACAGCAAGAACAGGAATGGACTTCAGCTCACTTTTAGTGTCTGCACTAACTTTTATTTATTTTAAACTTACTAAGGAAACTTTTCTCAGGAACCTGCATTGGTAAAACACTGAAGAAAGTTTAACAATTGCGGTATCCTTCAAGTCTTGATAAACCCCACTCTATCATTGTTTATTTTACATTTTTCCTTTCAAAAGCCTTGTGTGTATGTGTGTGTGTAAACCGTCATGCTGCAGCTTCATCTGCACTCTCAGTAACTTGAGCTCAGAGCTCAGAGGAAGGCTTCTGAAGCCAGTCAGAGCATTGGTCGTGAGCCTTTCCACCTCCCCATAGCAACAGCCCGCCCACATGGCTTTTAAAAAAAGCAACAGTTTCTGGGAAGTCAGCTGACGCACAAGTTTATCTTTAACAGGAACCTTCCTGCCGAAGTTACAAGTTACAAGTTAAAAGTCATTGATACGTAGAATTTCCACCCTGAGATGCAAAGATAGGCAGAGGCTGCGGACTATGAAGACAAGCCGTGTTGAAAATGATCCAAATTTGAAAGTTTCTTTCATGTCTCACTTGTGTAAAGAAAAAAGTACTCAAACTTCACAAGAGTCTCTGGAGTGGCTTCACTGGGGAAGAATTAGAGACCTGCAGCAGTCTGAGCTTCAGAGAGAGGGAGAGAGTCCTTTAATTACACCTCGGCCTGCAGTCTGTGTTCTGCTACTTGAATATAGAGAAGTTGTTTATGTGTTCGTGCAGACTCTACCCACAAGCGTCTGCCCTTCTCTTCCCTCTGTTTCTGCACAAGTGCTTTTGAGCAAAACACATCTGAATGTGTCCCTTAAAGTGTTCGGTCCTGAGCTGAGTTTACTTGTCGGTGACAGCACTGACAGGTGTCTGGAAATCCTTTTGTAACTTTGTTTCTAATTCTTGTTTTGGAACCAGAACAAAAATGTTTCCTCGTCCACGGCCAGAGCTTGAGTTTTCCCTCAGCTGCTCGGCTCAGATAAAGCGGTCACTTAGTTGGCGGTCATGGTCGTGTCCTCTTTAGAGCCGCTTTGATGTTGATAAGTGTCGATATGTTCTGTTTGCACACCAGCAGGTCAAACTGATGACGAGCCAGTGAGAGGGAATATAACCATGTCTGCCACAAGCTGATGTTTTGCATATGCAGGTCTGAGAGGGTTTTGAAAATAATATCAAAGGTTCCCAGTGTGTTTAAGAATAAGTGGCATTCACTGGTGAGACTTAGAACTTGTGTTGTGTCCTTTAAAAGTGCAGAGCTTCAGCTGGTTTGTACATTCAGTTCAGCGTTTGTACAACGTGCTTATATGTAAACATAACAGAGATAAAATTACAGTGCAGGGAGAAGCAAACTCCGAATGAGGCATAGCACAATGTTGAAAGAACTAATACAAGTGGCGGCACAGTAATAAAGTTTCATAGAGAGGCTGGAATTAAAAAGAAAAAAGGATCAGAGGCTGAAATAATGCAGCTGCAGTGTGTGAGAGGGGCTGGATGTGGCTCTTTTGGTGATAAACATACCACGTGTTTAGAGATTTAACTTTGTGTTTCTCATGCAAACAACGTCAAAGTTGTCTCTGCACACACTGGTGTCCTCAGTAAGTCATGTGCCAAGTTTGAAGTCTGTCAAGTCACGGTGTTTAACACACCTTGCGTTTATACTGTTGAAAAATAAGCAACAATAACGAGACTTAGTTTAGGGCTATAAACACGTGACAGTTTTTATTTATACTGTTAGGGCCGGGCAATAACTCAATAGCGATGAATAATCTGTGCTTGTTGTTGTCTTTGGATATCGACAAAGCAAAGGTTCATTGGGCGAACACACCCTGAGATGTAACACATCACATTCTAACATGTTATTGCGCTACTTTCTGCCCATAAACACTCCTAAATGTCACATACTGGAGCTTTAAAGCAGAATTCTTACTCTCATACATGGTAATGATAAAAAGCCTTTTCAAATGGGGCCGTGACACAGCATAGTGTATTGTTATGAGGCCTGCGCTTGAAAACAATAGCTTTAAATAGAAACATAAAAATAGTCGTGGGTCAAAGGTCGCTCATTCGTCAGACTGCAGGGCATTAAGCTCCGCGTGGCTCTGTGCGGTTCCTCACAGATCCGTGTGAATCCACTGGGCGACTGTGTCATGTTGTATTCTCGGCATCGTCATCCCACACTCATCCAACATTCATTTTCTGACCGATGACCAGCGCTGCACTATTAATAGACGGCTTAGCCGTGTCGGCAGTAGTCGGGCAGGCTGTCCTCTTACCGTCGCTCACTGCACCCTCCAGTTGCTGATCTTTTTTTGTGTTTCTGTTTATGGTAAATAAGTATTGATAGCACAATTTAAGGAGTCGAACTTAAGTAGTTAGTCTTGTTTTAACCTCGTTGGTGCATATCAGTGTTCTGGCTGCTCAACGTTTTGGGGGAGCGCCCCCTGCAGTTTCGGAGGACATATTTTCACAACGTCACCGTAAACGTTCCTCCGTCCGTTGTGCACCTGTTTATCTTCACTGTGCTTTTGTTTTTCATCAGAGCCGGCGGACACAAAGCGTGGAGCCTTGTCCATGCCGGTAAGCGTTCGTTTTTCAGCACTCGCCCCTGGTGTGTGGCCCCTCACTGGGTCAGACAGTCGCTCTGCCGTAATGGACGTCTAAAATAACGCTATCACTGCCTTGATCTTACAGCCAGTACCGGCGTGCCGTGCGTCTTGCGAGACCTCAGGAGACCTCACGAGACTTCAACGAGGCCTCCTGATTCTTCTCCTCTGGGTCGGCCCTGATCTTGCAAGGTTGGTTTTTATGCTAACAGACGGTATGAAGGAGTGGAAACCAATTTTACCCATCACAATGACTCCAGAAGCTGTTAATTATGGTAAAAAAGAATATACATGAATATACATTTAATGCATCTCAACAATAGCTTGGCAATCACCTTTTTTTTTTGATTTAAGGGACTGATCTTCAGTTGTCTACGTTAGCCACCAAGCAGGTATTTGTTTTCATTTTCGGCAGACACACACACACACACACACACACACACACACACACACACACACACACACACCAAGAGAATCAGAAAGTGAAAGAGAACCAGTGTAAACACACGCAGTTTTATTTGGTGTCACTTTAGTTCCATTGCACTTTTTGTACAATAATTAATTAATTCAAATTCTCGATGAATGGAGAAAATGATTGACAGATTATGAAAATAATCCTCGATTGCAGCCCTGATGATGTTGTGTTATCATTTTTTAACATCACAATCATAAATTGTTGACTCTCTCTGCCTCCACTCGTCCCTTGGTGAGAGGTAACAGTGGATATTATGGTTTGCTTATGTCGCAGAGTCACTGTGGTCTCTGTGCTACGGCGGCTACGTGTCTCAAGCAGAAGTTGTTGCGACACAGTGTTCTCTGCAGCAGAGCGGGCTGCTGGAGGCTGTCCATGCTTTTGTTTTGAAAGTGCAGTGAAGTCACTGCAGGCCAGTGTCTGAAAGGGGGCGGCGGCTATGTTCCCACAGATATTCCCGAGCTTATTACAGGAGGGAAGGAAGTCACACAAGAATAAATAACCCAGTGGAGCAGTGTAGTGTACACATGGCACTCCTTAAATTGTCATGTGTCCAGTTATTTATTTGTTCTATTATGCCAGCAGGGTTTTTTTTTTATTCTTTTTCTTCACTTCCTTTATTGAATTAAAGTCTTCCTTCCTGTTCCAGTTAGTGGAAGAATTAATTATTGATGACATAACTTACAATAATCTTTAACTGTATTTAGTTGAACAGAGAATGTCCCGTAACTCAGTGCCTTTGCCTATTTTTACCCAGAATAACTTTCTTTCTTCATAATCTGGCAGTTATGTTAAAATAGCTGTACATTAACACCAGTTTTTGTCTCGATGTCCAAAAAATGGAAACCTATGTACAGGTGTTTTTCCAACTCTCTCCCCTCGTGCAACTTCTCAGCTTTCATAAACTGCTGGAATTTCTTTTTTCACAAACTGTCGTGTAATTACGGTAATGCAAAGTGTGCTTGCATTAAAGGGTTACAGACAGATGTTTGGCTTGGATTTGACACCACCACCGGTCTTTATAATGAATAGAAACTCGATTCCGCCTCCATAGGTGTGTAGGATGGTGAGATGATTCGTGCTGTGGTTCTGAATGTTTCGTACCTTCTGTACGTGTTAATTGTGCGTGGGTCTTCTCCACAGTTTTTACTCTAGCTGCCATCATAGTGTTGTTTGGTCTTTTCCAACAACAGCAACTGCAGTTTTTACGTCGTCTTCTTCTAAG
This sequence comes from Solea solea, assembly GCF_958295425.1. Taxonomy (NCBI): domain Eukaryota; kingdom Metazoa; phylum Chordata; class Actinopteri; order Pleuronectiformes; family Soleidae; genus Solea; species Solea solea. The sequence goes on from NC_081146.1 coordinate 23,390,059, forward strand.
TCCGCGTCAAGTTTTGGTGCATGCTTAGAACACAAAGTCTGACTCCAGTCTGGACTTTGAATTGAGTTATCTCGGTGTGTTAGTCCGACTAAGAATAGTTTGATTTAACTCGGTCTAACATGTTTAAATGACATTCAGAAAACCAAACTATTGTCCAAAATCAAAGACTTTTAACATGCATTTAAACACACCGACTGTTTTTCTCTTGACTGTGGGGGTTTTGTATGAAAATTGATTTGTGTTATTTTGCATCTGTCATGTCTGTGCCACCACTGGCTCCGAGCAAAAGCACGACCCACGTCGTTACCAGCGTCTTTGCTGCAGCTTTAGCACAGTCCACAATACGGGAAGCGAAATTTGCCCGTTACCTTTTTAAAGTAGAATTTCCAAGACGCAGACAGAAATATACTTCAGTGATGTAATGTTTTAATGGTGCAACTGATCAAAACCAGCACCATAAGGTGAACTCCTTGGTGTTTGATGACCCCACAAAGCCTTGGTACAAGAATAAGTTAGTTATCACAGCTAAGTTCACGTCGGGAAGACGTCTGATTTCTTACCTACTCTGTACTTACTGTAGCTTTTTAAATGGTAGCGTGCAGATGACAGAGGCCTCGGACAAATATAACCGACACAGCAGTTCAGTGGGATGAAAGGAAACATTATTGCCAGCAGCTGTGTGTGTGTGTGTGTGTGCGTGCATCCGTCCAAAATAACCATGTCCAACGCTGGAATCAAACTGAAAGCAAAAGTAAAACAAATAAGTTTAGCCAAGGTTTGGCACAATTTTTGCCCTCACGGCCTCACGGGGGGAAAAAAAATATACAAGATTTTTAACTCGTCAAGCTGAAACATATCTGACACTATTCCAATTCTCCCATTTTTGTTAACTCTTAGTGCTCATGCGGC